>NC_141873.1:119410173-119713204 GCF_056163025.1 Triticum urartu
ACAGTGGCTACCATGCACTGCTCAGGCGAACCGCATTCGCCAAGTTCAATGCGGTCCCGCACTACGCATACCTTAAGCTCAAGATGCCAGGCCCTCGAGGAGTAATTACGGGTCAATGGAAACACCAAACGCTCCCTTCGAACGGAGGAGCACACGGCGGCCCTTGCAGCGGAAGTACAAAGCAGCCTCTCCAGGCAGTTCTCCAGTCCGTCCATTAAACGTCCGGACACAGTCAAGCGTGCCCGGAGTAACCTACAACAAGACCACCTGGCACGTTCCGAGCAGGCGTAGCAATGCGGCCCCAACCCCAACCCCCACAAAAAGGCGACGCCAGTACTTCGCGTACATATCTACACTCTAGAAATACCATGGGCATAGGGGGAGGGGCATCATCACGGCACGCCCAAAACACGGCTTAAACCGCACCAGGGGCTGCCAACTTTTTTTATACTTTTCTCTTACTTCCAGGACTCTACTCTTCGGAAGGCTTGTTCGGCAGTTCAATTGCCGCACAAACGATGCAAGGACCAGGGAAGCAGACAAGCCATGCCGCATTATGGAAATCCCAGGTGGTCTCTACCACGAGCAGTATACCTGTTTCGCATACTATCCCGCAGCTTGCCCCTAAAGAAGACATGTTAAATAGTCCAACTTTTCATTTATCGCCTCACTTGTATCGTTCTGCTTTGATCGCAGGTATTTTAATGAACAATGCATAGCTTTTGTCTATTTTTGCATTACCTTTTTTAATATATATATATATATGTTCCTTAATGACATGTTGCACCCGTACACTTTGGTACGGCCAAAATATGCCAAGGGCTTCAGTACCCCTCAACATGGTGTGAGAAGTCCGAACACTTTAACAAGTGCGGCACCCCGAACTTATAGCATTATATGCTTCGGCTCCGAATCATGTCTTGGGTCAATAGTTGGGTTTGCCCGACTCCTATGTTTTGGTGCCTTACGTTCCGCTATATCGGCTAAGGTAGCACTAGGAGAACCACTGTGATTGTGCCCCAGTTGAGCTGGGCCGAGCACCTTAGTGGAGAAAGCTAAAACTGACTGTCATGATGAAGCGAGAGCTGGTCACTGTTCGAGAGGTTTTTTCGAGTCCCTAAAGACTTATGCCGCTTCGGGCGAGGAGTCGGCTCTGTCCGGCCAAGGTGTGGATAGCGCCCCGAAATCGGTCTTCCGAATACTAGGGGCTTCGCCGAAATTTAAAATTATAGAATTCTATGGCTAAGTGAGAGTGTTCACGCATTATAGTATGATTGCCTCGTTCGTTGGGCTGAGCGCCTCCCTCGAAGGACCCAAATATGGGAAAAAGAGCGCCCATGTTTATCCCCGAACACCCCAGCACTAGCGGCATGGGGGCAGAAGCCGACGACTCGCCATCTCTCGGTATTGATAAACAGCCGCACAGAAGGTAATATTTTAAATTCAAGTAGCATTGTTTAGCACATATGAACAAGTTTTCAGCGCACAGGATAACACGAGCGGGTTTTACTCAAAAAATACATCCTTGGTACATTCATCCGCAACAAGGCAGGCACCCTTCAGAACATCCTTATAATAATTCTCGGGCTTGCGATGCTCTTTCCCTGGCGGTGGCCCATCCTTCACAAGCTTCTCCGCATCTAGCTTGCCCTAGTGCACCTTAGCACGGGCAAGGGCCCTACGGGCACCTTCAATGCAGACGGAGCGCTTGATGTCTTCAAGCCTCGGACAGGCCTCCACCAGCCGCTGCACCATCCCGAAATAGCTCCCAGGCAGAGCCTCTCCATGCCACAGCCGAACTAGGAGGCCCTTCATGGCCTGTTCAGCCGCCTTGTGGAGCTCGACCAGTTGCTTCAGCTGGTCGCTCAGGGGCACGGGGTGTCCGGCCTCAGCGTACTGAGACCAGAACACCATATCCGTCGAGCTGCCCTCCTTGGCTCGATAGAATGCGGTGGCATCAGATACACTCCGGGGAAGATCTGCGAACGCTCCTGGAGAGCTCCGGATTCGGGTAAGTAACAGGTAACTCACGTTTATGTGTTTGCTTTGCATAAAGAATGCCTTACCCGCCGCAATCTTCTTCACCTTATCCAACTCCTAGAGGGTCTTCTAGGACTCGGCCTTGGCAGACTTGGCATTTTCTATAGCTATCGCGAGCTCGGACGCTCGCATCTTCGAGTCAAGCTCCAAACTCTCATGTTTCTTCATGAGAACCTGGAGCTCTTGCCGCACCTCGCCAACCTCAGCCTCATACCTCTCCCGCTCGGTGCGCTCCACGGACGCACTCTTCTCGGCCTCGAGCAGCGCTTGCCTAAGGGTCGCCACCTCAGACGTGGCCCCTACAATAGCCATGTCAATCCTGTCATTTTTTGCAATTGCACCTTTTTTATATACATATTCAAACAGGGTATTTCTTACCTTCCTTCTCCTCGAGCTACTTCTTGGCACGCCCGAGCTCTTGCTCGGACTTCTTGAGACTCTGCTTCAGCACATCCACTTCCGCAGTCAGTGCGGCGGACACTAGCAGAGAAGCCTGCATATGCATATTGACTCCTTTTGTTAGACTCCTGCGAATTCTTTGATCCTCTATTCGGCTTTTCTTCCCGAACACCCAACAGAGCATCAGGGGCTACTGTCTATGCGGTAACATTATTTGAACATTCTTTACTTACCTCAAAGCCTGTTAAAAGGCTTGTACAAGCTTCAGTCAGTCCGCTTTTGGCGGACTGAACTTTCTGGATCACCGCACTCATAATAGTGCGGTGCCCCTCGTCGATGGAGGCACCTTGGAGCGCCACCAACATATTGTCCGGCGCCTCCGATTGGATGGAGGTCACCGGCACGATAGGCTTGCTCCTCTTGGAAGGAGGTCGCCCGCCGGACTCTAGAACCCTCGAAGATTCTGGAGCTGTGTCCGGCCTTAAGCCGGACTTAGAGCCCTGGGGGGTTTCACCCCCTTTACTCCTGGAGTCCGGGAGGCCGCCTTGCGGCGCCTCCAGGACCACCTCCTCCTGGCTTGGAACCTGTTGGGACAACACTTCGGTGTCGTCCGCATGGCGGGGGGATGAAGCCGTCGGAAGCGAGTTCACCTCCGACGGGTCCAGTGAGCCGCTCGACGATGCATCGAGCCGGTCTTTGGGTGGGCTGCATAAACATATTCGACATAAGGGAAAGCTGTGCAAAAAATGAATACTATGAATTACTCCGGTATCCGGACACTTACGATTTCGCCAGGGGCTTGGCCCTGGGCTGCCACTCCTGTTCGTCGTCGGCGGCGTCGGTGGAGCACTCCGGAGGAAGGGTTTTCCCCTTCTTGGACCCTCCGGCCTCCTCGGAGAGGGCGGCCTTCCTTTTCTTCTCTCCTCCCGCTGGAGGGGGAGAGGTCTCTTCTTCTTCCTCCTCGTCTTCACGAGAGGAAGGTGCTTCGGGACCGTCGAATGATGAATCCGACACCTCCTGGCGTCGGGCACTCTTTCGAGTCCCCATGGCCCTTTTCGTGGCCTTCTTCTCCGGCACCACATAGGGCGCCAGAACCAGCAGGTTCGCCAAACGAGCGTCCACTGGGCCTTTGGGCAGAGGAGCCGGACAGTTGATCTATCCGGACATCGCCACCCAATCCTATCAAAGATAAGGGAACTCAGATCCCGCATAGAGTCAAACTATGAAAAACTGATACCCTGTAAAAGGACAAAAACAGCTTACCGCATGAGCGTGATGCTAAGTACTGAATCCGTGATCCTCGGCAGCGGATGCGGGAGCCTCGACGCCCTTGAAAAGCACCCTCCAGGCATCTTCGTACATCGTGTCAAAGAGCCTGTTTAGAGTTTGATGCTGCGCCGGGTCGAACTCCCACAGTTTGAAGGCCCGTCGTTGACACGGGAGGATCAGGCGGATGAGCATAACCTGGACTACGTTGACAAGCTTGAGCTTCTTGTCCACCAGGGTTTGGATGCATGTTTGGAGTCCGGTCAGCTCTCCTTTTTTACCCCACGACAGGCCGGTCTCCTTCCAGGAGGTGAGCCGCGTAGGGGGTCCGGACCGAAACTCGGGGGCTGCAACCCATTCGGGGTCACACGGCTCGGTGATGTAAAACCACCCCAATTGCCACCCCTTCAGGGTCTCCACAAAGGAGCCCTCGAGCCACAGGATGTTGGCCATCTTGCCAACCATGGCACCGCCGCACTCCGCCTGGCTGCCGTGCACCACCTTCGGCTTGACGTTGAAGGTCTTTAGCCATAAGCCGAAATGAGGGCGGATGCGGAGGAAAGCCTCGCACACGACGATAAACGCCAAGATGTTGAGGACGAAGTTCGGGGCCAGATCGTGGAAATCCAGGCCGTAGTATAAAATTCCCCGTGTCCGCCGGTTTTGACACCGACAGGGCCGAACTAGTATAAAATTCCCCGTGTCCCCTTGTCCGGTTTAAACCCCTTAAAGCTAACCCGTAGCGATGGCCTCATGACTAAGTCCTTTCACAAGGAAATCTGCCGTGAAAAACCCACGACAGCAACCCCCCCACTCGGGGGCTTAGCTGCAGTCCAGCACTCGCCTAAGTTCTCCCACTAGGAGACTTAGCTGTAGGCTAGTACTCGCCTAAGTTTGAAAAAATCCTACCGAGTGGAGAGCAACCCTCCCACTCGGGGGCTTAGCTGCAGTCCAGCACTTGCCTAAGTTCTCCCACTAGGAGACTTAGCTGCAGTCCAGTACTCTCCTAAATTTGAAGAAATCCTACCGAGTGGAGAGCAACCCTCCCACTCGGGGGCTTAGCTGCAGTCCAGCACTCGCCTAGGTTTTCCCACTAGGAGACTTAGCTGCAGTCCTGTACTCGCCTAAGTTTTAAAAAAATCCTACCGAGTGGAGAGCAACCCTCCCACTCGGGGGCTTAGCTGCAGTCCAGCACTCGCCTAAGTTCTCTCACTAGGAGACTTAGTTGCAGTCTAGTACTCGCCTAAGTTTGAAACATATCCCTATCCGCAAGGATGACGAGGTGCAGGTCGACTACAACTTTCTCCTTTGAAGCTGCGGCACAAGTACAACGTCTGCTCCATCCGTATCCGCAAGGACGATGAGGTGCAGGTCGACTGCAACCTTCTCCTTTGGAGCTACGGCATAAATACAACATCTGCTCCATCCCCATCTACAAGGATGACGAGGTGCAGGTCGACTGCAACCTTCCCCTTCGGAGCTACGACGCAAATACAACGTCCGCTCCATCCCCATCCGCAAGGATGACGGGGTGCAGGTCAACTGCAACCTTCTCCTTCGGAGCTACAACGTGAATACAACGTTCGCTCCATCCCTATCCGCGAGGACGATGAAGCGCGGGTCGACTAGAGCTGCCCCCTCAGAGCTGCGTCTCCAGCACAAAGACTATTCCAAGCAGTGAGCAAAGTCCATTCGAAGGCAAACGCAAGCACATTCGGAGATAAACCAAATTTAGATAAATCCTAAAAGTTCCAAGAAGCAAATCAAAAGTGTTCGGGCATCAAGCCCGAAGGAGTTCAACGGTTACAGCAATCACTCGGCATTCCGAGGCAAATTTAAAGCAGATTCAAGTTTCATAAGTTTGTTCACTCGGCCGGAGGAGGGCTGGCAGGCGCCACAAATGAGTCCAGGTCGATCCCATCAGCGATCCGAGTGGCGGCAGCAATGAAAGTCTCCATGAAGGACTGGAAGTCATGCTTTTTGGTGTTAGCAACTTTGATCGCAGCCAGCTTGTCTACACGAGCCTCCTTGCAATGGACTCGCACCAAGGACAGCGCCACATCAGCACCACACCGGGCGGAGGATTTCTTCCATTCTTGCACTCGGTCAAGGATCTCGTTCAGTCGAGTCACCAAGGATTCCAAGTCGTTCTGAAGCGTAGCCCCCGGCCAAAGCGATGAGTCGATTCGGGGGACTACCTCCTTCAGGCGCGCGAGGTAGCTTATGGCGCTGGCGATACGGGACTCCAGTCGGAGCACGTTCATTGCAGTTTCGTCGCAGACTGGAGAAGCGATAGGGTCCAGACCCGTCTCGACCCTTCCAGTTTCCTCGTCGAAGTCTTGACAGAATTCTGCAACGAAAAATAGTCAATCGACCAAGCAAGATCCGATCGCAAGCATCAACACAGTCGGATTAAAAGAAATACCTTCCAGCGTGAGATAAAGCTTCTTGGCAAGAGTCCTCAGATAAGACTCCATGTCATTCCTCTTGCGGATCGCAGACTCCAGCTTTTCATTCAGGGCGACCTTGTCCTTCAGACTGGTCACTTCGCGGTTAGCTTCATTAAGACAAGATTTCAGTTTGGTCACCTCTTCTTCCAGCGTCCCGATTGAAGCAAGCTTCTGGTCTGCGAGAGCAGTTTTATCTTGAGCTGCTTTTTGCGTGGCGGCGAGGTCCGAGTCCTTCTTCTCCAGAGCCAACTTCATTTTCTCTGCTAAAGAAGCAATCAAATTAGAAAAGAGATCAAAGAAATGTATTGAAAGTCAGTCGACAGTCAGTTACCTTCCATACCAGCGGCTTCGTCTTGAGCTTTCTTCAGATTCAGCTGGGCTAATTCCAAGTCGAGGTTGAGTTGCCTCTGCTTCTCCTCAAGTTTAGCAAACTTAGAAATCAGAGTGCAAGACTTCTGCAGAAGGCAAAAGACAGATCAGTTGATAAGATCAAAGGTTGATTACTTCCGAGTGAATAAAGCCTAAAGAAGTTCGCTTAGACCTCAGCCGATTGCACACAGTCGACTGCGGTCTCAGGGGCTACACCCAGCGGGTGCACTTGGCGTGCCCCCGCTGACTAAGACTCAACTCAAAAAAAAACTGCTCAGACCCTAGTCGACTGCCAGCAGTCGACTGCGGTCTTGGGGACTACACCCCGCCCAGATCGAGTAGAAGAGCGAAACTACCAAAATCAACAAAACACCCAGCGGGTGCTCTAATTCGATGCAAACAATAGGAGATTGTGTAGACGAAGATTTTTCGAGTAACATTTCCTCATAGAGCAAAAATAGTCGGAAAGTTTACTTACCTGGACATTGGCCCGAAGAGCAGCGCTGGCGTCATAGGCAGCCTGGCTGCTCCATCATCATGTCAGCTTGTCGGATGGCTTTCGCAGCCGCTTCCGACTAGTTGTCTGGGATGGGGTAGCTGGTGAAAAGTGGGCAGACGACCCAGGTGCGGCGGCTTGGAGCTCCGTGGCGTGGAGTTCGGTAGCTGAAGGAATCACAGGCGCAGTCGACGATGTGGGAGGCCCACTCGACAAAGGTGCGGCGAAGGTCACAGAAGCCCTGCCCGCGTCTTCAAGTTGACAGACGGGAGGTGTCGTAGTGGTTCTTGACGAGACGTCCTACCAGCGGTTACCTTCTTGCTTTTCCTGGGCTTAAGAGCCACATCTTCGTCGTCATCTGGAAGATCAATGACGTTGGGTGGAGCAGCAAGGCAGATCATTCGACCCCAAGTGAGCCACTCGAACCCAATCGACCAAAGAATCAAATCGCAAGAGTTCATACCTGGGTTGGAGGTTACTGCATCTTCCATTTCCTCGTCCCGGTATTGGAGAGAAGAGGTTCCTGACGTAGCAGCACTGCGAAGACCCACATTCAATCGATTACGTCCCGTTAAGTGAGTCGACGAGAAGGACAAGTCAGATGGTTACCCGAAGATAGTAGGAATGGTCACTTTGATCCTGGGAAAATCTTTTGGCGGCTTGGAGGAGGTGGCTTTTGGCGCTTTCGGTGCTGGAGGCGGTGCAACTTTGGACTGCTTTGGAGCCTTTTCAGTCGGCGTCGGGGAAGACGTCCTAGGACGCTTCGAAGACTGACCAGTCGGCGCGGCCACCAAGTCCGGAGCACTCACCGGGTCGTGGGCATGTTTGGATCTCCTCTCCCTGCGAGGAGGCGAGTCGACTTCTTCATTAGTCGATTCGTCGCTCTCCTCGTCTTCCTTGGCCTCCGAATGCTCCTCGCCGCTCTCGCCACCGCTCCCTTCTTCCTCAGCCTCTTGGTCCTGCACTCCGTTGGGCATTGAGTACATGTCGATGAGGGCCTGAAAGGAAAACGATCAAAGGAAATCCAATCGATCATAAAGAAGATGTCACTCGGTGAATCGAAAAGATGCTTGATAAGACAGAATTAAACCTGCTCCGGCTGGTGCGAGTTTTCGAATGGAATCACCATCCTAGACCCCCGAGGGTTGTCTTTGTTGCTGGTGATCCCCATCAACCACTTCTCGAAGGTATCCTCGCTGACGTCCTCCAGGTGGATCCGAGTGGAATCCTCGAGCCCAGAGTACATCCACATCGGATGATCGCGCGCCTGAAGAGGTTGGATGCGTCGACCGAGAAAGACCTCCAGCAGGTCCATCCCGGTCACCCCGTCGCGGACAAGCTGGACGACCTGCTCGACCAGCACCTTGACCTGCGCCTTCTCTTCTGGAACTACCTTCAGTGGGGCAGGCTTCTCCACTCGAGCCAAAGAAAAAGGAGGAAGTCCAATCGACTGGCCCGGGGTCGGCTGATCCATGCAGTAGAACCAAGTTGACTGCCAGCCCCGGACCGAGTCGGGAAGAATCATGGCTGGGAAATTTCTCTTGCTCCTCATCTGGATCCCCAGACCCCCGCACATATGGATCACCTGTGTCTTCTCGTCACTCGACTTGGCCTTTTGACCGACTGGGATCGGCAGGTGAAGATGTGTTTGAAAAGTCCCTAGTGCGGTCAACAACCCAAGAAGTTTTCGCACATCGACACAAAAGCGGCCAGATAGACTATGGTGTATGGAGTGAAATGGTGGAGTTGAGCCCCAAAGAAGTTCAAAAAACCCCGGAAGAAAGGATGGGGAGGCAGTGAGAATCCGCGATCTACATGGGTGGCGAGGAGAACACACTCACCCTCCCTCGGCTATGACTCGGTTTTGTTCCCCAGGAGCCGTGCCGACTTGTGGGGGATCATTCCCCCCTCCACCAGGTCGTCGAGGTCGTCCTGGGTGATTGTCGAGCAGATCCAGTTGCCCTGGATCCAACCCGCCGGCAGGCCGGATCTCGACGAGGATCCGCCCCAGCTGGTCTGCTTGCCCTTCGCCTTCGCTGTCGCCTTCTTCGCGCGTTCCAGTGCCACCGCCCTCTCCTTCCCCATGGCAGCGGGTCGAGCTCGAGCAAAGGTCCGGTGACGAGGGCGGAAGAGAGCGTGGTGGAGAGATTGAGAGAAGAAGAAGAGAGAATGGGAGCGCACGGGGCAGAGGCCTGGTCCGAGGCCTTTTATGAGGTCGTCATCCGAGTGACTGACTGGTGGACCCAGGCGATCTAAACAAATCCCGCAACAGTCGCGCGCGCAATACGTGGCGAAAAAGGTGGCGCGGGGATCGAGGAGACTTGCCTAATCCGTCCTGATAACCTCGGTTCCGTTTGTCTGGCGCGCTTCCCAAAATTCGAATCCCGCGAGATCCGCGAAGAGCAGAACAACCTGTCAGACTGAAGACAAACATCCTCTACATCATCATTCGGAATCCTACCATGAAAATTCACTCGACAAAAACCAAGAATGGACCAAGGCGACTGAGAAAGGAGTCGACGTCCTCACCTCAACTCATTGTTCCAGAATGAGATATACTCGTGGCACAAAGAATGGGTCGGAAGTGTTCCCAACTCTTTCCCCACTCAAACCCTGATCCATTCAGGGGCCAATGATGAAGCTGTGTACCTAGGGTAGGGTCATGGATCTATCCAGCATACCCTCCCCAAGGACATATTTACAAAGAATCAGAAGCAGTCGAAGAGAAAACATCATCCACTCCACCATGAAGATGTGCCTACTCGACTTCCTTGAAGACACTCGACCACCTTGAAGACACTCGACCACCTTGAAGATGAGAAGCCCTCCACTCTGCAACGGTCGTGACTTAAACCATAGCTTTATGGGAATTTATAACACTTTATTGTAGACGTTACCAGTAATGCCCCACCTTTATGAACATTGAACCCTGTGTAACGGAGGGGAGCTGGGGTCCTGGCGCACTCTATATAAGCCACCCCCTCCTCTGGGACAAGGGTTCGCACTTTTGTAAACTCACACACACACATATAATCCAGTTGACTGCCTCAGGGCACCGAGACATAGGGCTGTTACTTCCTCTGAGAAGGGCCTGAACTCGTAAAACTCGTGTGTACAACTACTCCATAGCTAGGATCTTGCCTCCTCATACCTACCCCCCATTCTACTGTCAGTCTTAGATCGACGACAAGACCCAGTCAAGTTATACTCAATGTAAATTAACAATAATACATGCAAATGACAGCGGTGCTCTCCAACTGGTGCCTTTTAATAAGAGGATGAAGACTCAACATAAAAGTAAATAGATAATCCCTTCACAAAGGTAAGTAGGGATTTGTAGAGGTGCCAGATCTCAGTTTTGAAATAGAGATGAATAATATTTTGAGCGGTATACTTTCATTGTCAACATAACAACCGAGAGATCTCGATATCTTCCATGCTACACACATTATAGGTGGTTCCCAAGCAGAATGGTAAAGTTTATACTCCCCCACCACCAACAACAGGTGCCTCCAACTAACAACAATCCTGGGGGAGTTTTGTTTGCAATTATTTTGATTTGATTTGAGCATGGGACTGGGCATCCCGGTGACCAGCCATTTTATCGTGAGTGAGGAGCGGAGTCCACTCCTCTTGAGAATAACCCGCCTAGCATGGAAGATACAAACATCCCTAGTTGATACATGAGCTATTCGAGCATACAAAACAGAATGTTTATTCGAAGATTTAGAGTTTGGCAGATACAAATTTACTTGGAACGACAGGTAGATACCGTATATAGGAAGGTATGGTGGACTCATATGGAATAACTTTGGGGTTTATGGAGTTGGATGCACAAGCAATATTCCCGCTTAGTACAAGTGAAGGCTAGAAAGAGACTGGGGAGCGGCCAGCTAGAGAGCGACAACAGTCATGAACATGCATTAGAATCAATCAGCACTGAATGCAAGCATGAGTAGGATATAATTCACCATGAACATAAATATCGTAGAGGTATGTTGATTTTGTATCAACTACATGCGTGAACATGTTCCAAGACAAGCCACTCGAATCGTTCAAAGGAGGGTACCACCCTATCATACCACATCACAACCATTTTAGTAGCATGTTGGCACACAAGGTAAACAATTATAAACTCCTAGCAAATTAAGCATGGCATAAGCAACTATAATCTCTAATTGTCATTGCAAACATGTTTCATTCATAATAGTCTGAATCAGGAACGATGGACTAATCATATTTACAGAAACAAGAGAGGTCGAGTTCATACCAGCTTTCCTCATTTCAATCAGTTCATCTCAAGAGAGGTCGTCCTTATTGCCTTTCACTTGCACGACTGAATAGTGTGGATAATAATAATAGTGCACGTGCATTGGACTAAGCTGGAATCTGCAAGCATTCAATACAAGGGAGAAGACAAGGTAATATGGGCTCTTTGTTAGATCAACAATAATGTATATGAGAGCCACTCAACATTTTCATTAAGGTCTTCTCCTCTCGACCCCAAAGAAAAGAAAAGAAACAAAACTATTTACACGGGAAAGCTCCCAACAAGCAAAAGAAGAACGAGAAATCTTTTTGGGTTTTCTTTTTAATTACTACTACTACAGGCATGGAAAGTAAACTAACTAAAAGCTGCAACTAATTTTTTTTGGTTTTTTTCTTAAGGTTTTTCAAACACACAAGAAGAATGCTTAGAAAGAAAATAAACTAGCATGGATGATACAATGAAAAAATATGAGCACCGACAACTGGCATGAGTGTGTGAACATGAATGTAATGTCGGTGAGATATACATACTCCCCCAAGCTTAGGCTTTTGACCTAAGTTGGTCTATGCCCATGGATCAAAACTGCCCTCTCCGGTGTACTGAGGAGGGTCTTTGGGGTGCCACTGGTTGGCGATCTCCTCCGGATCCCACTGATAAAAAGACTGACGGTGAGGATCCGATAGTGGCTCCGGCTCTGGAGCTGATGTCAGGCTCTGTATGCCTAAACGGCCTCCGGTAAAACAAGGTACGTGCCTGAAAATATGTTGAACAAAGAGGGAGCAGGCAAGGTAATAGTCTCAAAGTGTTTCTTATCAAATATCAGTCTATAGTTAAGCATCTTCTTCTTATGCTTAACAATAAAATCATGTGCTGCCATGCTCTTATAATCTAGGAAAATATGAGGCAGCAGCTTTTCCTCTTTCTCATAATGCCTAATAGGTATGTTAAAGTATGCAGCAAGGCACGAGGCGAAGATGCCTCCCAAGACAGGACCCTTTGTACGGTTCAAATTTAACCGTTTAGCAACAATAGCGCCTAAACTAAAAGTGGTATCACGAAACAAGGCATGGCACAAAATAACAATATCCGTTGCACTAAGATTTCCATAGTTCCCGCGACCAATTAAGCATCTACTAGCAAATATTGCAAAGTAACGTAGAACAGGAAAATGTATGCTAGTGATTCTTGCATCAGAAACTTTCCTTGTTTCCCCTACAACACTTGTATCAATAAATCCCTCCACATCATTACGATGTGGTTCCTCTATGCTGCCCTCAAAGGGTATCCTAAAAACCCGACAAAAATCATAAAGTGACATCTCCTTATGCTCATCATATAAATAAAATTTCACCAAAGGTGGCGATCTCCTAGCATGGAAATGAAAATTTTGCACAAAAATGTTGGTGAGTAAGAGATAATGTTCACGCTGGTCATGGAGGAAGTCGGTGAGGCCTGCATTCTCAGCCAAAAAATAAAAATCTTCATAAATGCTGGCTTCCCTCAAGAACTCATCACAAGGCCATTCACACGGCCGAACCTCCGTAGTACGAGGGAGATTATACTTGGGCTTCTTATTTTCCTCAATTTGCTTATCCTTAGAGCTTCGGCTCGATGAGCCGCTCAAAAATCTCTTCATCTTTTTCTGAAAATTTCTGAAATTTTTAGTAACTTAAAATAAAAGTGAACCAAACTCAACAAAACTGATAGCAACTACTCCTACAGGTGTCTAGAGTCTATATCATGCATTAAAACTACTTTTGACCACATAAATTAGACATGCAAGCTCAAGAACAGGGTCACCTAAGCAGCAAAAATTTGCAATAAATAAAGCACTAGAACAAAAACTAATTGGACCATTGGAGGAGTCACATACCAAAGAACAATCCCCCAAAGCAGTTTTGTGAATTGAGCTTTGAGCAAGGAGATCGAAAATGGCAGCAATATGAGCAAGAACTCGGGTTTGAGCTGGTGGGTGATTTTTTTTGGAGCAAGACGAAGTGTGTGGGTGCAAGGATAAGTGGAGGGGACCCACGTGGGGTCCACGAGGTAGGGGGCGCACCCAGGGGGGTGGGCGTGCCCTCCACCCTCGTGGGCACATGGTGGGCCTCTTTGGTGTGTTCTCAGTGCCAATAATTCTTAAATATTCTGAAAAAAATAATATTTCATTTTCAGGGCATTTGGAGAACTTTTATATCTGGGGTATTTTTTATTGCAAGGATAATTCAGAAAATACTATTTTTTCTTTATTTAATATAAATAACAGAAAGTAAAAAGAGGGTATAGAAAGTTGTGCTTTCTAACTTCATCCATCTCATGCTCATCAAAAGGAATCCACTAACAAGGTTTATCAAGTCTTGTTAACAAACTCATTCTGAATCGCATGAAACCGAAGAAATTTCGAATAACACTAGGTTACCTCAACGGGGATATGCACGTCCCCAACAATAAGAATATCATATTTCTTCTTGAAAGTAGGAAGAGGAAATTCAAAACCTCCAATAGTAATTGTTGATTTTTTTTCAATAGAATTGATAATGTGGACTTGAGGTTGCTTCATCGGAAAGTGTACCGTATGCTCATTACCATTAACATGAAAGTGACATTGCCTTTGTTGCAATCAATAACAGCCCCTGCAGTATTCAGAAAGGGTCTACCAAGGATAATCGACATACTATCGTCCTCGGGAATATCAAGAATAACAAAGTCTGTTAAAATAGTAACGTTTGCAACCACAACAGGCACATCCTCACAAATACCGACAGGTATAGTAGTTGATTTATCGGCCATTTCCAAAGATATTTCAGTAGGTGTCAACTTATTCAAATCAAGTCTACGATATAAAGAAAGAGGCATAACACTAACACCGGCTCCAAGATCATATAAAGCAGTTTTAACATAGTTTCTTTTAATGGAGCATGGTATAGTTGGTACTCCTAGATCTCCAAGTTTCTTTGATATTCCACCCTTAAAAGTGTAATTAGCAAGCATGGTGGAAATTTCAGCTTCCGGTATCTTTCTTTTATTAGTAACAATATCCTTCATGTATTTAGCATAAGGGTTCATTTTAAGCATATCAGTCAAACACATACGCAAAAAGATAGGTCTAATCATTTCAGCAAAGCGCTCAAAATCCTCATCATCCTTTTTCTTGGATGGTTTAGAAGAAAAAGGCATGGGTTTATGAACCCATGGTTCTCTTTCTTTACCGTGCTTCCTAGCAACAAAGTCTCTCTTATCATAACGTTGATTCTTTGATTGTGGGTCATCAAGATCAACAGTAGGTTCAATCTCTACATCATTATCATTGCTAGGTTGAGCATCAACATGAACATCATCATTAACATTATCACTAGGTTCATGTTCATTACCAGATTGTGTTTCAGCATCAGAAATAGAAATATCATTGGGATTCTTAGGTGTGTCAACAACAGGTTCACTAGAAGCATGCAAAGTCCTATCATTTTTCTTTTTCTTCCTTTTAGAAGGAATAGGTACATCAACATTAGTTCTCTGATAATCTTGCTCAATTCTCTTTGGGTGGCCCTCAGGATACAAAGGTTCCTGAGTCATTTAACCCCCTCTATTCATAACTCTAACAGCATTATCATTTTTCTTATTATTTAAATCATTGAGCAAATCATTCTGAGCCTTAAGTACTTGTTCTACTTGAGTGGTAACCATAGAAGCATGTTTACTAATAAGTTTAAGTTCACCTTTTACTCTAGACATATAATCACTCAAGTGTTCAAGCATATCAGCATTGTGTTTCCATTGTCTACCAACATAAGCATTGAAGTTTCCTTGTTTAACAATAAAATTATCAAACTCATCTAAGCATTGCCTAGCAGAATTATAATGAGGAATATCACCTCCATCAAATCTATAGACAAAATTTACCTTTACTACCTGTGTCGAGTTATCAAGACCATGTATCTCTTTAATAGGTGGTAAATTCTTAATATCTTCAGCTTTAATACCTTTTTCTTTCATAGATTTCTTTGCCTCTTGCATATCTTCGGGACTGAGAAATAGAATACCCCTATTCTTCAAAGTTGGCTTAGGACTTAGTTCGGGAAGTGTCCAATCATTTTCATTACTCAACATATTATTCAATAGCAATTCATCTTGATCGACAGTTCTTTCCCTGAAAACACAACCAACACAACTATCCAGGTGGTCTCTGGAAGCATCGGTTAGTCCATTATAAAAGATATCAAGTATTTCAATTTTCTTGAGAGGATGATCAGGCAAAGCATTAAGTAATTGGAGAAGCCTCCCCAAGCTTGTGGGAGACTCTCTTGTTCAATTTGCACAAAATTATATATTTCCCTTAAGGCAGCTTGTTTCTTATGAGCGGGGAAATATTTAGCAGAGAAGTACTAAATCATATCCTAGGGACTACGCACATGTAACACCCACGATGCGGCTATATCTCCCACGTGTCGGAGCACGACTTAGAGGCATAACCGCATTGTAGGCATGTCGCAAGAGGGGTAATCTTTACACATCCCATGTACTGAATAAGAAAGGGATAAAGAGCTGGCTTACAATCGCCACTTCACACAATACATAAATATAGCATTACATCATCCAAAATACAATCAAGGTCCGACTACGGAACCAAATAAATAAAGATAACCCCAAATGCATAGATCCCCGATCGCCCCGACTGGGCTCCACTACTGATCAACTGGAAACGAAACAACACAACGAACACGATCTTCATCGAGCTCCCACTTGAGCTGGGTTGCGTCACCTGCACTGGTATCATCGGCACCTACAACTGTTTGAAGTAATCTGTGAGTCACGGGGACTCAGCAATCTCACACCCTCGTGATCAAGACTATTTAAGCTTATGGGTAGGAAAAGGTAGTGAGGTGGAGCTGCAGCAAGCACTAGCATATATGGTGGCTAACTTACGCAAATGAGAGCGAGAAGAGAACCAAAGCACAGTCCTTAACTAGAAGTGATCAAGAAGTGATCCTGAAACTACTTATGTTCAAACATAACTCCAAAACCGTGTTCACTTCCCGGACTCCGCCGAGAAGAGACCATCATGGCTACACACATAGTTGATGCTTTTTAATTAAGTTAAGTCTCAAGTTCTCTACAACCGGATATTAACAAATTCCCATCTGCCCATAACCGCGGGCACGGCTTTTGAAAGTTCAAAACCCTGCAGGGGTGTCCCAACTTAGCCCATCACAAGCTCTCACGGTCAACGAAGGATATTCCTTCTAGCGGGAAGACCCGATCAGTCTCGGAATCCCGGTTACAAGACCAGCAAAGCCACCCGATGTGCTGACAAATCCCGATAGGAGCTGCACATATATCGTTCTCAGGGCACACCAGATGAGCAAGACATCGGGTTGGCATAGAACCGGGTTGCCCAGGGGGTGCCGGACATCGCTCAGGTCGGACCAACACTTAGAGAAGCATTGTCCCGAGGGGGGGGGTTAAAATAAAGATGACCCTTGAGTCTGCAGAACCCAAGGGAAAAAGGCTTAGGTGGCAAATGGTAAAACCAAGGTTGGGCCTTGTTGGCAGAGTTTTATTCAAGGCGAACTGTCAAGGGGTTCCCATTATAAACCAACCGCGTAAGGAACGCAAAATCAAGGAACATAACATCGGTATGACAGAAACTAGGGCGGCAAGAGTGGAACAAAACACCAGTCATAAGGCCGAGCCTTCCAACCTTTACCAAGTATATAGGTGCATTAAAGTAAACAAGATATAATAATGATATCCCAACAATATCCATGTTCCAACATGGAACAAACTCCATCTTCACCTGCAACTAGCAACGCTATAAGAGGGGCTGAGCAAAGCGGTAACATAGCCAAACAACGGTTTGCTAGGAAAAGTGGGTTAGAGGCTTGTCATGGCAATATGGGAGGCATGATAAAGCAAGTGGTAGGTATCGTGGCATGGCAATAGAGTGATCAACTAGCAAGCAAAGATAGAAGTGATTTCGAGGGTATGGTCATCTTGCCTGAGATCCCGCAAGGAAGAAGAACAAGTCCATGAAGAAGACAAATGGACATAGTCGAACGGATCCTCACAAACGCGACGTTATCAGAACTAACCCGAAGAAGCAACACCGGAAAGAAGCAAACAATATAGTAAAATAACCACCACATAAACATGGCTCGTTGCATATTGACAGAACACCACATCAATTATTTAGTTCTCTCCCGTTTAAATACCCAACAATATTAAATGTTGTTAAACATGGCAAGAGAAGAAGCAAAAGTAAAACCTCTATCTAAACAAGTTTAAATGAGGCCGGAACAAACAACAATTCTGGTAAATCCCCATATGCATTTAGCAATTTAAAGCAAACAACAATTTTAAACATTTTAATTGTTGTTATCATGATGCGGATGACATGTGCAAGTTTATGCAATTTTTATTAAATGTCGATAAGAGCATTATGAAGCATTTGTCACCATGGTGGAAAGAAAGGGTGCCATGGCGACGAATCCGAAAATGATGCCACGGCACCATATCGGTTCCGGTAGCTCACGGAGATACCGGTGCAAAGGAAGCAAGGGTGCGGTTGTTCAGAACATGCTAGAGATGGTGGGGTGATCCCGGATTCCGGGTGTCCCACGAGTTGGCGACAAGGAAACGAGTGACAATTTGGACACGGTGCAAACACGAGCATCTCAAACATCGCAAGCATTCGTTCATGGACATCATCTCGGAGTTATACCTTCGAAGAGTGCAAACGAGACGGTTCAGGTTCGATGGGACGTAGTGGTACTTTCGGTCCTCGGCGACGGAAGAGGTACAGACGTTCTCAAGGCACTTGTCGGTCTGGACTTGGTGTAGTTGTACATGGCAAACGTAGTGGTACTCGGAGTCTTTTCAAACCCAAGCGACGGTAGTCGTACACGACACGTTGTGGAAGTAGTTGTACTCGCGGACTTCGGCGGCGGTAGTCGTTCGGGGTCTTGGCGGTTCATCGTGTAGCCGTACATGTTCGACGTGGTACACGGTTCAAAGTCGTGGATGTCCTGTAGATGTTTAGGGTCACCGTGAGGAACTTGTCGAATCCAGGGTCTCAGTCGTCGGTAGTGGTACACGTTTCGAAGGTGAACTTGACGAACTCGAATCCCTTCGGGGTTGTTGTGGTACTTGGGGTCTTCGGACCCGCCGGTCTCGTTCTTGCGACAATAGTTGAACTTGAAGTTATTGGTTCATGGGTCTTAGGCAACGGTAGTCGTTCCAGGCATCGGGCATCGAGGTACTTGGCGTTCTTAGCGATTCCGAAAATGAAGGTAGAGGTACTTGACGCGTCACCGTGATGTCATACACTTGTCGGAAAGGATGGCACATCCAAAACGAAGCAACACCAAAAAAAGGCCTCGGGTCTTCGTGGTCACGACGAGAGGCGCCCTGGATGGAGGTGTGAGCAGAGGATGAATGGAACATGGCGGCGCAACAGCAGCTAGCGAGGCGTGGCGGAGGTCTCGCGCGGTCTGACAGAGGAAAACATCGGCACTTTGGCGAGGACACGGGCACCTAGCGCGGCTCGGGACTCCGGCGAAGGGAAAAGGGAGGCAGCGACCTGCTCCTCGCGGCGCTCCGATGAGCCCGGGGCTCCGGCAAAGAAAGCGATGGTGCGCTGGATGAGGGGTCGCCGGACCTAGCGACTCCCGACGGCGGTGATCTCCAGGGCTGATGTAGGGGACTAGGGTAGGAAGCCGAACGGAGGGAGGCGGCGCTGTCCCGCGGCTGGAGGGTGGCATGGCGCAGGACCTGTGGGCGCTGGAGGAGACGCCGGTCCTCGGGCGATGACGAGGAGGAGGCAGGGGTTGCAGAAGGCGGCGGCGTAGCCTGGAGCTAGGAAGCAGAGGCCGGTGGCGCGAGGGAAGTTCCCGCGGCGACGGGCACCGGCGAACGGAGGCGGCGGTGGAGGACGACGCTCTCCTTGCGGCGAGGTGGCGGCCCGAGCAAGGAGACGAGCACGGGAGGTCGGCGGCTGCGGGCGACGAAGCAGCAGAAGCGCTGGCGCCAGGCCATGGCGACGAAGAGACGAGGCTGGGGTGACAGAGAGGTGCGGGGGTTGAGGGGATCAGGCGCGGGAGCTCCTCTCGAGTGCGATGCGTGTGAGTGGCGGCGGTGTGGGAGGACGAGAGGGAGAGGATGAGATGGGATCGGGCATGCTCCTTGGGCCGGCTAGGTTTAGGTGCGGCTGGGCCTAAATGGCCTGCTGGGCTCCCTTCTCTCTCTCTCTCTTAAAACTATTGCAATAACAGGAAAAAAACAAAGAAAGAAAGGAGAGAGAAGAAAAAGGAAGGAGGTGTTAGGGGAAGAAGTTGGACATGCGGATAATTTTCCCGGACTCACAAAAATATGAGGAATTTAAATAAAATGGCGAAAGGAATTTTAGAGAGAATAAAGTTCACACAAAGGAACATGTTTGAATACTGAAGCCCATTTGAAAAGACTCTAAACGGGCTGATTTGAGGAAATGATCCCACACATTAGATGTGATTTATGGGCAAATTTGGGACATTTATGGATGAAGTAAAATTGCAACTCAATTCTACTAAAAGGCCCCAAAGGAAGAAATGAAGTTGAGTTGGATAAAAGAAATTTCAAGAACGGTGCAAAGGTGTTACGGGTGATTCCAAGACAATGGAATGGTTTTATATAGCTCCCTAAATATTGGGAGGATATGTTATAAAGAGAAACACCATGTGAATTCCCTCGATTTAAATAGATCGAAAGATCTATGCAATTTATTTAGTTGAGTTGAGGTGCAAAGATTAATGACATGATGGCATGATGACATGATGCAAAAATGAATGCAATGAACCAAACAAATCACAGAACAAATCTTGGAAAACAAGGAAGGCATCTGAAGCTCTGGCCTTGGGGCATCACAACACTCCACCACTACGAGAGGATCTCGTCCCGAGATCTAGGATGGCATCGGAGGGAAAACGGAAGAGGAAAAGAAGAGGTAAAACTAAGTTGCTTCTTTGACAAACGAGTGAAACCAAAGAACCTTGAGAGGTTGAAGAAAATGAAAGAAAGAATACAACAAAGATGAAGAACGTTGAAAACACTCAATTAGAAAAGAGGAACAAGGAATATTACGGGAACCTTGTAGGTTGATAGACATAAGAAAAGGGTTACAATGGACAAGAAGTACAAGCAAGCACTCCGGTTGAAACGAGATGAACAAGGAACAATAAAGATCAATTAGGATAACACTCCGGTTGGAAATGGAAGGTAAATAATATGAGCTTGGCAAAATGGGAGCACTTGGATGAGAGTCCGGTTAGAAGAGGAATGATAGACACAACACTCCGGTTAACACAAGATAGAGAAGGAATAAGAATGATATAAATTGGACAGCACTCTGACTGTAAATGGAAGGAATTGAAGATGAGCTTGACAAGATGAGAGGATACTTGAAAAGAGGACATGACACTCCGGTTGAATGGATAAGCAAAAGGAAAGAACATGATCTTCACAATTCGAGATGATGAGTGAAAAGAGCAACATCACAATGCCTCCGTAAGAAATAATAAAAGATAGATCATTGGATAAAAGAATGGAGAAGAAAATGCCAACTTCTACCACGAATGAGCTTGAAAAGCACTCTTCCAAGAAGGTTATAACAGAGTTGTTGGAAAACCAACAACAAAAAGAGTAAGCTTGTAGTGGGCTTATGGAAAACTTCTCAAAACTATGAGGTGGAATTCTGCCACTAACGGAAACATTAGATTGGATTGATATGAACAAGGAGACAAGAAGCTATTTCACCAGGACGATAAAAGAAGAACTTGGGTCATTTATGAGCACCATAAATAGCAACAATCCTTAGGGAAGGCTTTAGGTGAAATTTATACCAAGATAACTCCATGGAAGAAAGTGATGGGTTTAAATACCTCATTCTTGTGAATGAAGAATGATATATTACCAGCTCAACAGATAAGGGAGAACAATTGCACTCGGATTACAAGAAGAAGAAAACTTGAGCTCCTTTGAAAAGAATCTCAATGAACACTTCGAGAAGGAATTAAATCCTTGATGAACCATCATGTAGAGCCTCCATGAAGAACTCCGGTAACAAAAAGAAGATCAAACGAAAGAGAAGTTGAGAATATGAGGTGAAGCCTTGCAATGATTTAGATGAATCTTCGTGGTGATATAATTGAGAGAGGTTGGAACTCCGAAAAAGAAAGATGAACAAAAGAAATCAAGAATTTTGATGAACCTCCGGAATAAGGAATTAATCACTTGGATGAAACAAGAATAAGAATTATATTATGCTTATCCTTCATCAATTAAATTGATGACAAGCAACGAATTTGGCATACTACTTATTCTCGTTGAAATGATTAGGAGAGATATAGCGCAAACTTGAGAAGGTCTTCAACTAACCACCGGTAGGATTTGGAAACAACGAATAAATTGATATGAGAACAACGGAAGAGGAATGTTGAATGAACCATCGTAAGAATTGAAAATGAACGAAGATACTTGAGTGAAACAAGATGCGAGAGAACGAAGAGATGACGAATTGATTAGAGAATACTTGAATGATGCACCGGTAAGATTTGGAGAACGATAGCTACACACTCAGAATGAATAATTCTGAGATGATGGGTTCCAGAGAATCAAACTGAAAAGACTCTTGAATTGCTCTGGATAGGTGAAAAGAATTCTCACAATCAAAAACAATTATGAGAGGATGGCAACAAGGTTGAACTTCACATCTTTGGAAGAATGGATAAGATTTGGAGGGAAAACTCTTCTTCGATTTTCAAAAGCAGAGAATGACTATGAAAAACAACACCACGAATTGTTGAGGTACTCCGGAATGAAAATTAGAAAGGTTGAACCAACGATGAAAAGAATTTGAAAGATCTTGGAGAAACCAACTGACTGATGATAATTCATTCTTACGTCAAACTTGGGAAAAGAATTTGAGGGTAGCTCCGGAAAAATTAGAAGAGTCAGGTAAGATCCTGGGAAAAGACCTATGGGTTAGGGTCCACTCAAAAGATACACCGTTGAACAATTTAAAATAGAGATTGCGCCAGTTGAATTAAATGGCTAGAATGAGATAACAACCTCGAAATAGCTTGAACGGTTTAGGAATGAAAACACGGATCTTCCGAGATATCTTCAACACTCCGGAACAATTGAATAGCGAGAGGTGAAAGATTAAGAGGTGCATCGGCATGGAGAAACATTGGACAAATGAAAGGAATATCTCAACACCGAAGCTTGAATTGAATCCACCAGAGAAGATAAAAGAAACGAGGAATGCTGAACTAGTAGAACATCTTCATGAGAACCACCGGGTAAGAAACATTGATTGAAAAGAATTAAGAGATTTCACATCAATAAAAAGGATACTTGATTAAGAAATCTGAGTCCTTGAAGAAAAAGGGTAGGAGGGCGGGAAAAACAAAGGCAGCTTGGTACAGATGAAACGAACACCTTTGGGAAAATAACTAAGGGGTGATCTTGCGAATGTCGAAATGATCGGATCCACTTGACGAGAAGCGCGCCGGTTGAAAAGGATTGACATGACAATCTCGATTATCATGAAGGATTAGTATTCACATAGGAATATGAGAACACCTCTTAGGAAAAGGTATGGATTCAACACTTGACTTTGAAGCAACTCGAATACCACAACTGAAAAACAAAACAAAGGACTGGCTTGCAAAATAAACCGGAAACAGACATATGATAGTTCCCATATCGTATCATGTGTTTGTTGGAAAGATATCCTACGTGATACTTGAATTCCCACTTATAAACTCTCGAAACTTTCCAGTTATGCAATCAGGTGTTGGAGCTACAGGGGAAGCATAATATCTCACCCAAACTGACAATCCCAACATCCAGCTGTATCCATCCTTCAAGACATAACCAAGAAACCTTCGGAAATCATGTACCTCAACCTTCGAAAAGCATCCGTTATACGAGTTATGGCAATACTCCTGAACTCCCGCCCTAGTACTGGGTGGCATCGAGGTTATCTCACCAACAACTGCATAAAGGAGATTTTCGATGTCGGCGAAACTCAGGTATTCCAGAACTGCAACGATAAAATTGTGACGACAACACCTCGGAGCTCAACTCCCCGGGACACTGCCACAACCCCTAAATGTCAGGAGGCACCAAGAACAATGTTCTCGTCACAAAACCATCGGAACGATTCCAAAATACCCGCGTGATCCTAAAAAAAATTCGTGAAATTTGAGGAGAGAAGAGTCAAAACTCTACGTCACGAAGCCTCACCAGAGCGACGAAGGGACTGAGGAGTAAAAAGAATCCTACTCTCCGATATATATATAATCCTATAAGACTCAAAACATTTTTCTAGACTCAACAACACCAATGATTCGATCAAGCAGGGGGCTCCTAAGTCGGGGAAGGCTCTCATACCAACTTGTAACACCAACGATGCGGCTATATCTCCCACATGTCGGAGCACGACTTAGAGGCATAACCGCATTGTAGGCATGTCGCAAGAGGGGTAATCTTTACACATCCCATGTACTGAATAAGAAAGGGATAAAGAGTTGGCTTACAATCGCCACTTCACACAATACATAAATATAGCATTACAGCATCCAGAATACAATCAAGGTCCGACTACGGAACCAAATAAATAAAGACAACCCCAAATGCATAGATCCCCGATCGCCCCGTCTGGGCTCCACTACTGATCAACTGGAAATGAAACAACACAACGAACACGATCTTCATCGAGCACCCACTTGAGCTGGGTTGCATCACCTGCACTGGTATCATCGGCACCTGCAACTGTTTGAAGTAATCTGTGAATCACGGGGACTCGGCAATCTCACACCCTCATGATCAAGACTATTTAAGCTTATGGGTAGGAAAAGGTAGTGAGGTGGAGCTGCAGCAAGCACTAGCATATATGGTGGCTAACTTGCGCAAATGAGAGCGAGAAGAGAAGCAAAGCACGGTCGTGAACTAGAAGTGATCAAGAAGTGATCCTGAAACTACTTACGTTCAAACATAACTCCAAAACTGTGTTCACTTCCTGGACTCCGCCGAGAAGATACCATCACGGCTACACACACGGTTGATGCTTTTTAATTAAGTTAAGTCTCAAGTTCTCTACAACCGGATATTAACAAATTCCCATCTGCCCATAACCGCGGGCACGGCTTTCGAAAGTTCAAAACCCTGCACGGGTGTCCCAACTTAGCCCATCACAGGCTCTCACGGTCAACGAAGGATATTCCTTCTAGCGGGAAGACCCGATCAGTCTCGGAATCCCGGTTACAAGACATTTTGACAATGGTAAAACAAGACCAGCAAAGCCACCCGATGTGCCGACAAATCCCGATAGGAGCTGCACATATCTCATTCTCAGGGCACACCGGATGAGAAAGACATCGGGTTAGCATAGACCCGGGTTGCCCAGGGGGCGTCGGACATCGCTCAAGTCAGACCAACACTTAGAGAAGCACTGGCCCAGGGGGGTTAATATAAAGATGACCCTTGAGTCTGCAGAACCCAAGGGAAAAAGGCTTAGGTGGCAAATGGTAAAACCAAGGTTGGGCCTTGCTGGCGGAGTTTTATTCAAGGCGAACTGTCAAGGGGTTCCCATTATAACCCAACCGCGTGAGGAACGCAAAATCAAGGAACATAACACCGGTATGACGGAAACTAGGGCGGCAAGAGTGGAACAAAACACCAGGCATAAGGCCGAGCCTTCCACCCTTTACCAAGTATCACTACAAAAAAAGACACATCCGTGACATTTTGGGCCGAACGAATTTTTTTTCTGTCATACATATGACACTTCTATGATGATAATTGTGAAAAAACCCGGTATCATCGTAGATGTGGTGGGCTCCTACTTCTATGACAAAAAAGCTTGACAGAAAATGGGCTTTTCGTCCTGGGCGGGCCGGAGACGCAGCTGCATGACATTCTTTGGGCCGTCCATGACGGAAAAAAACCGTGGTAGAAGCGAGGGGGGGATTTCGGGGAGTTCCCGGTTACGGTCGGAGGTCGGGGGCCGAGCGATGCGCGTTTCTCTCGTACACGTACGCGCGTGCGTGCGAGGCGTTGGCTCTAACTGAACCCGAGCAAGGCGTTGGGCTCTAACTGAACCCGAGCGATTGCACTGCAGGCTACGCGTTACTGAACCCGAGTGATCGATCGATGGCTCTTAACTGAAGCCGATCGAGCGATTCCTTCGCTACTGTTGCTAACTGAAGCCGATCGATGCTGCCTCTGGATGAACAGTGAGCATTGCAGGGGGGAGGTTGGATGAATAGTTCCCGGTGGGGGTGGATGAACAGGACCCCGTGGTGTTGCCTCTGGATGAACAGGACCCCGATCGATCGAGCCGGTTGGGGCTGGATGAACAGGACCCCGTGGAGGGCTGGATGAACAGGACCACCGCGTGGAGGGAAGGATGAACAGTAGACGGTGGAGGGCGGGATGAACAGTAGCCCGTGGAGGGGTGGTTGAACAGGAGCCCGTGGAAAGGGCTGGTTGAACAGTAGCCGGTGGAGTAGCGCGCGGTGGAGGCTGGATGAACAGGAGCCCGTGGATGAACAGTCACAGGTGGAGGCTGGAGGAGGTTGACGGTGGATGAACAGCAGCTCGTGGAGGCTGGAGGGGGTCGACGGTGGAGATGAACAGTATCCCGTGGAGTCCCGTTTTGCAGTACGCCACACCCCTCCCGATGAACAGGACCCTCATTTCGACCGTAGCGCTCCAACACAAGTCCGTTTCGTCCGTTTTGCGGTACGCCACACCCCTCCCGATCAACAGGACCCCCGTTTCGACCATAGGAGGTCCGTTTCCTCTGTTTTGCGGTACGCCAGACCCCTCCCGATGAACAGGATCCTGTTTCGAACGTGGCCAGTTGAACACAAGGCCGTTTCCTCCGTTCTACGGTACGCCAGGCCTCGTTTCCATCGCCTGTTCCGTCCAAGCCCTCCCGATGAACACGACGCATTCCGTTGCCTCCCCATGAACACGACGCATTCCGTTGCCTCCCCATGAACATGACACATTCTGTTGCCTCCCCATGAACACGACGACGACGTTGTTTCTCCGTTCCGATCCAGCCATGTACACGAGCCCTGGCCGTACGTATGCGCGAGTAGGCGTTTGAGACCCCGCCCGTATGTACACATACGTGGCCGTATTTTCTTTCTTGCACCCTGGCCGCTGTACGTACATGTACATGCTACGTGCGCGCCTCTACTACGACACGTGCGCGCCTCTACATCGACCAGTATATATGTACGTACACGTTCGCGACCAGAATGACAACGCTACGTACGCTTCGATCAGGTGGGTCCCGACTGTCAGGCACTTCCTTGCATGCGAAGATGTAGCTGGTGGGTCCCAACAGTCAGGGGCAAACGTTTTTTCACGAAATACGGTGGCCCGTCTGGTGGGTCCCCGCTGTCAGGTGGAGGAATAATTATTTTGCGCGTAATAAGGAGGCACTTCCTTGCTGCGGCCGTGGACCCAGCTGTCAGCGTCTCCACGCACAGTACTCTTCCGATGGAAGTCGGTCGTTGACCACATTGACCACGCCGCGCCGAGAGCACCACGGCGGTGGACGACGGCGAGGCCTAGGAAGGGGACGACGAGGAGCCGAGGAAGACGCGTCAGTGGAAGCCCGCGCGGAGAGGAGTACGAGGGTTCACTGGTTCGGCTGCGGTGTGAGGCTGTCGTCGCCGCAGGGCCTGGCCAGCGGTGGGAATAGTAGGGGGCGATGAGGCCTCCGCGGCAGCACAGTCGGCCACGGGAGGCAGGAGCATGCAGCATGACCGGCGCTGCTTTGGGCGGCTGGAGCAAGAAGAACAGAGGTTGAAGAAGCACTACGGCCGTTGGATGGAGATCGTACGGTCACTGGAGCTAGAATCGTTCATATTGACTAAGTTGACAAAGCCCTTCGTCCCCGTCAACTTAGTAGGCCCACAAGTCAGCCTCCCACCAAGGTGGTTCCCAGCTAGCCGGGGGAGTATTCATTTTTTTGTGCGTAATAAGGAGGCACTTCTGGTGGGTCCGAGCTGATAGCGGGGGGAACGTTTTTTTCGTGAAATACGGTGGCCCGTCCGGTGGGTCCCAGCAGTCAGGGGGAAATGATTTTTTTCGCAAAATACTGGTGGCCCGTCCAATGGGTCCCCGCTGTCAGGTGAAGGAATAATTATTTTGCGCGTAATAAGGAGGCACTTCCTTGCGGCTGCCGTGGACCCAGCTGTCAGCCTCTCCATGTACAGTACTCTTCCGATGGAAGTTGGTCGTTGACCACATTGACCAGGCCGCGCCGAGACCACCACGGCAGTGGACGATGGCGAGGCATAGGAAGGGGACGACGTGGAGTCAGGGAAGACGCGACAGTGGATGCCCACGCGGAGAGGAGTACGAGCGTTCACCGGTTCGGCTGCGGTGTGAGGCTGCCGTCGCCGCAGAATAACAGGGGGTGTGGGTGAGTAGAGGGATGCCCTGGCCAGCGCTGGGAGTAGTAGGGGCACTGAGGCCTGCGCGGTAGCATAGCCGGCCACGGGAGGCGGGAGTAGGCGGTCCCGCCGGCGCTGCTTTGGCGGCTGGATCAAGAAGATCAGAGATTGAAGAAACATGACGGCCGTTGGATTGACATCCAACGGTTACGTCTACTAGAATCGTTTGTTGACATATATAATAACTAAAAAAATCTTGCATATGCGTCAACTAAACAAGCCCACAAGTCAGACCACTCCCTCTTTTTTTAATAATTTATATATAGCTCATGGCAACTTCTTATGCAATTTATTGTAGTCGTTTTTTTGGTTGGCCAGGGCCAATTTCGCATATTTCTGTGGGTTCCAAACTATTTTTAATACCGAAATGTCCAGCCAGATTTAAAGTACTTTGAAGATATATTTAAATTAGGTTAATGCCCAGTGAAATAGGAATCTGAAAATGTAATAAAATTCAGAAATTATAAAGTAATTGCCAATTTGTCATCTATTTTTATATTTACAACCCATTTCATATTACTTTCAAGATTTGCAGGCGTCTTGAACGAGTTGTAGCCCATCAGGGCGTAGAAAAATAAGTAGGCCTGGATTGGTTATTCTTCAGAAAAAAGAAATTGGGCTCATTTTCACAAAGAAAAAATAGCTGGGCTGGTCACATGGTGAACATAAAATATAAGCCTGGGCTAGACGGGCCATAGCCCAGTTCAAACCCTGCTCCATCTCAACAATACCAAACAAAAAAATAATGCTCGAGTAGCTACGTCCCAGGTGTCAGCCGATCTTGTGCTATTCTCTTGTCTATTGACTATATACGCTCCCAATGTCGTGGGTCTCAGATGTCAGGAAAACACTAGGAGGAAGCATTTTTTTCCATACGCTGACGTGGTGGGCCCCTACTGTCATCCTCTCCACGTACTTCTGTCAATTCCTGTTGTTTGTTGACCATGTTGACAACGGGAGAGGGCGGCGGCGCGGCAAGCGCACCAAAGCGCGTGGAGGACGTCGGCGTTAACGATTTAGGAGACGGTGGGGCTGCGATGCGTGCGCTGAGGCGCAGCCAGCCGTGGGAGGCGGAAGCAGGCGGCCCCGCCGGCGCTGGTTTGGTTTTGGCGGCTGGAGGAAGACAGGACTGAAGAAACACGACAGACTGTAGTACTTAACAACCTTAACTGAAACCAGCAGGGGCACTTAACAACCAAAGCTGAAAGCAATATGAGTACTTATACAGGTTCAACCGTACAAAGCATGCCTCAAACAGTGCTACTTTTCCTACAGTTAACCAAGGGTGAGGCCGCCAAGCCCCAGGACAAGGCCCAGGCGCCACCCCGCGCATCCACAACCTTCTGAAAGCGCCTTCATCTCGCAACGTGGTCAATAAACAAGATATTCGCTTTAGAGCCATGGAAAAGCATGAACATAATCTTCTGTCCTATTCTCCAAAATGTACGTGCCTTCATTATTTGAGACCACCCATGAATAAGTATCTTTTCACCTCCAAGGGGAATTGAGTAGGGGGACATAAACATCATGTTGTGACCAAGTGCAAGTCTGACCCGACCATGGTCAGGCATCTGTATAGGAACAATAGAATTCGGCAGTTCCTGTTTCAAGAAGATCACAGTTGTAAAACTGTGTATAAGCAATAGTTTACGAACAACATATATAATAGAAAATAGCTCGTACCATAAGTTTCTCGACACAGTTGGACCTGTTCAACGAGTGCAGCAGTGGCACACATATCCCACGTGGCCTTCCACCATTGAAACGCCCCACAAGGACCTCAAGACGATCAATAAAGTGTAGGAACTTGTGCATGTCGATCCAGTCAACTTCAGTGCCATTAGTAATAGCCGAGTTATTACAGAGTAACAAACGAGCAGACTGTTTTACTCTGAAAAAACCTACACGTGCCAGCAATTATAAGAAAATATTAGTTAGAAGTAGCATCTTCGTGAGAGATTCGTTGTTACTTCTAAAGTTAAATTGTGATTAGTTAGACAAAATAGGTTGATTAAGAAGTAATCGAGGCAACAAGCAAGAACCAGATATAAAACTAACATGGATGAACAATTGGAACGACGTCGGGGTGGAAGATCGCAGTGAAGATGAGACCAGGTTCTGCTATTTCCATCAACATTCGTGCGCCAACTTTCAGTCTGTAACACTTGAGAAAGTTTATGCAAGTTCGGCCGTAAAAAAGCAGCGATCTTCTTGGTTCATGAACCCAACTCGGAACTTATATCCATGGCTTGTCTTCACTGTGACCATTAAACTAGTGTATTCAGTTATGGCAAGGCCGAGCATCTTGAGTACATGTGTTCTGGCAGAGCAAATAATACACTGCAGGAAAAATAATATGAGAACACACCATGTTCAAAAAACCCGACCCTCCCGGATAGAAAAGAGGATTCTAGGAACATACTGTGCGTATTTCAAAATGCCGTGTTAGGATGAGAAGGAACAAGTGTGGCGTCTCGCTGAGGGCACAGAAACCTGTAGGATACTCGCACTTTGGGCACTGCAAATGAAACACACTAGATTTAGTAGGAAGAAAAATGCATCAACGGCGGCGGCTGCCATCCTAGGATTACCTGCGACCAAGGGACTTGGGTATATCGGGGATGGATGAAGAATTCGTACCTGGTTCTCCATGAGAAAAACCTATGCAATTGCCGAGAGGGAGTTTTCTCTGAACAAGCAGACGAGGGAGAAAGGGATTCAGGCCCAGTGAAATATTGCCGCTTCGTCCGTCCAGCTTACTGCTAAAGCTGGAAAGGGGGGTTGTGATTTGACGGCTCATTGGGCATTACTGCGGCGCTACGACCGGGGTGTGTCTACCGTGAAGTTGTGCACTCTAATTTGTGCATATGGCATGTGGACCCCGTTGCCGGTTGCCCCACATATCAGTGAAAGGAAGTAGAAAGACAGGAGTAACTAGTTACACATAAATATATTTTTTGACAGAGAGATACTCCCTCTGTAAAGAAATATACAAATCTTTTATATCACAGGCTCACCTTGCCGAGAAAAATACTCCCTCTCAACGCACGGGCATTATGGGGGTTCAGCTGAGAATATAATACTCAGATGTTTTTTTTGAGGGATAAAAGCTGCTTTATTGAAGATTAACAGTCATAGGTATACAAATAATTTCGAGGGTTCCTGTGAGCCAAAGATGGCGTCCACGGGGCAAAGAAGTAGCAGCTTTTGCGAGCACATGCGCTTCAACATTACACTCGCGTTTTTCATGTATGATCTCCATGGTTTGGAACATACTCTTCTTCATCTTGATCTCGTCCATAATAACTTTGCTGGGCCCCAAGTATGCCTCTCCGATATGCTTGACTGTTGCTGAACAATCGGTGCTAATCTGAACTTGTTGCAGGTTTAAGTCAAGAGCCAGAGATAGCCCCTCGCAACATGCCATTGCCTCTAGGATCTCTAGATCAGTAACACTTTCGCACACCAGTGCCGATGCTCCAAGGAAGAAGCCTGTATGATCCCGGCTCACAACTGCCAGGGCTCCCCTTTCACCATTGTGAGATAACGCAGCATCAACATCCATCTTCGCCCAACCCACAGCAGGAGGAGGACGCCACTTCTGCACTGAGCTAGTGCTTCTCGAAACCAGGTTCTAGACTTTGGGCCGCAGGCCGACCCTGCATGTTTGGGGGCCCATGTGTTCTACCTCAGCGCTTTTCATATTGCAAGCGATTGGTATGGCGCTGGTTTTAGATGCTGTCGCAAGGCGAATACACAAAATTGAATAAAGAACGACAGCTGTTGGAATGAAATCGAACGACAGTTCCTAACCAGCAAACAGAGTTGCAATTCTATCAACGATATACCATGTGATAAATAATACTATCGTACTACTTATACACACAGGACACTTGTTTCACCATGCCAGATTATTACATCAAAATCTCTCGGAGGATAGATCAGTTAGGCAGTTGCGTGCTGCTACTGAAGAATTTCAAAGTTGATTTGGACCAGCTCTCCTTGCCGAGAAAGTTCGATTTTGACATCATCCCCTACCGCAAGATATGATTTAGATTTGAACCTTGACCATCCATTAGCATCAATCATCATGTGACCATCCTTTGTACTTACGATATATTGAGCAGGTTCATTCACACCAAGGCTACGCATGGTAAGAGAAACTTGGCCGCGGTCGCCCGGATTGTTGAATGACTCCCTCGTTGCTCTAGGAATTCTCTGTTTGCAAACAAGAAGACATACCCAAACAGTTAGATCAACACAGTGAATCATGTGAAACAACATGGCAAGAAAAAAGAACGAAGCACTTGGGCGGCCAATGCTTACCAAGAAGGTGGACATGCCAGTTTTTGTAAGGACTTTGGCATATGAAGTGTGAACTGCAGTCCAGTCTGTTGCTGGTGCAACTGCACGGGCCGGAGCAGATGCAAGTGCAAGTGTTGGTGCAGGTGCCGAAGCCGCTGCTGCTGCCAGAGATGGTGCTCCTTGTAGAGCTGGTGCCGATGTCGGAGGAGGTGCCGGTGTCGATACCCGATCCTCCGGTAGATCAGACTGATCCGCTGACACGGTCGGTGCCCAATCCTCAGCTGGATCAGACTGAGCTACTGCCGCTGTCAGTGCTAGAGCAACTGTCGGTGCTCGATCTGTGCGAGACAGCGGCGATCGTGTCTGGTCTGCTATGATCAGCTTTCTAACTTGACTAGGATCCATGACCGTGATCCGGTCTTTTTCTTCATTTCTTTTAAACGCGAGGACTAATTGTGGCGTTTTTGTTAAACCAAACTGCAGTTCATCATAGGGATTCAGCTTGTACTCAGACAACAGACTGATCCAATTTTTTCCAGTAATATAAGTGATGGACAGTGCCTTCGTTACTGACACGACATAAGAAGTGAAACCTGCAAAAATAGCCATCGTAGAGCAAACCAAACGGTTTATTCTGTGATGAATGTCACATGGAAAAACCTGCATCGTAAAATTGCAGCAAAAGAAAGAAAACATGACATTAAATCAATAAGATTTAGACAGTAAATCAATAAGATTTACTTGATGTGACACGAGTGAATCCTTACCAGGAAATCACTATGTTGAAGTACTAAACAGAAGATTGATCGTTCAACTACGCGTGGCATGCAGGGGCCCCACCTACTCCCACAAGCAGGACAGTCCAAAGGTCGTGACAAATCGTATGGACCGAACATCCATGGGGCTGGAAATCCTGGTGGGTGCGATAAACCCTGCAATGCATACAGATATTGGAGTGTAACCATAATTGATAGACTGTCCTCACAAAAAATATGATATGGATACTTCAAAATATACAGACTGAATTGAGTGGACATACATTAACATAGACCATTCTCAGGACTGACCACACACCAAAAGCGGCAATACTAATAAACAATACAGGGTTCACAAACACAAATCAAGTACTGAACAATAGTACTTACTACAGACAAGCAAAGTTGCACTAACTAAACTCTGCAGACTATTTTTTGCCACCGACCTACGGGATGAACCCCGCATAACTGACTAGGCCATGGACTTCGTGTGAGATGTCTACATGCACCATCACCATCTTGTCAACCTTGGAGAACCTAACAGAGTGGTCTTTCCACTCATAAACATGATGATGAAGAGATGCCGCATCAAATTTGTTGGGAAGCTTTACAAGAACCACACCCTTCGTAATCGAAGGCACAGCCAGGAAATTGTTGTGGTCAAGTACAGCCTCGAGAACATGCCTGACAACAATGCTACAGGAAAACACTAGTTCAGGACACGTGGCGACAAGGACACATCAGCTGGATAGTTCAGCAGTAGAACTCATCATCAGGTCTTCCAGTTCACATGGCATGACTTTGAGAATTTCATCTCCAACGCGGACCTGGTTCTAATTCAAATAGAAACCATATTTTATTACTACCTCCATTTAGAAATATAAGATGATTTTCGATATTATACTCCATATATGACTACATATACGCACAGAAATGAGTGAACAAAGACACTGGAACATGTCTTCAAAGGCATGAGAGCCGAGGGATTACATGCAATATCCATAACACAAGTTACTGAGGCAAATATACCCTCTTAAAATGTAGCATTGATGTTCATAAAGTACTAGTTGAAAGTAATCTATAAGAAATCAGTGTCAACCTCTCGCATGTTTTGGTCAAAAGAGGAATTTAGAACCGTCATTTGGCACACAAAAATCACATGCAAGATTACCCAGAAAGTTGTACTACTAGTACTAGTACTGCGTGTTAGATGAAAAAACACGATCAAGATCGAGAAAAAGATCGTCAAGAAGAGATATTACCTGGACTTGCTTAATGAGGGATCCCAGAGAGGGGGGCTTGGACAGGGCGATGGCTTTGAGCTTGTCTGCGGTAGTCTCGGCGGGGTGCTTGCGCTTCTTCGTACCATGAGCCTCGACGGTTTTGGCCGGAGCCATAGACATCACTTCGGCCGGTGCTCCAGCGTCCATCAAGAAACTGTCAAATAGAAATAAAAGAAAAGAAACCATAATCACAAACCCAAAAGAAGAAAAGAGAGGGAGTTATAGGATCAGTCTCGGGGTTGCAAGACCGGGCCTTGGCCAGAATCAACACCATTGATGCGCTCACCTTTCCTTCTTTGGGAGAGAAGAACAATGGCAGAAGCAGGTCGGGGTTTTCTTGAAGAAATGAGGAAGAAGATGAGGCAGAAGCGAGGGTTGGGTAGAGACGAAGCTGAGAGAGAAGAGTGAAATGATGGTTGCTTCATCCGTCCAACTTACTGCTGGAAAGGAGGGGGTTTTGTGATTTGATGGCTCATTGGGCATTACTGCGGCGCTTTGATCGGGGTAGTCTACCGTCACTCTACTACGGAGTAATTTAGTGCATGGCTGGTGGACCCCGATGCTGGCTGTCCCACACATCGGGGAAAGTGAGTAATTTAGTGCACGGCTGGAGGAGGATCCGCACGGTAGAGGGTGTCAACTATTTTTCAAAAGAAAAAAATGATTACAGCAAGCGTTTCCACTCTTACGACGGAGGAGTGCGAAACACGGCAGCCACTTGAACATACACAGTGCTCCTACTACTAGGCATGTGCAGTGGTTCATACGTCAGTACTACACAATCTTGTTGCTAGTGTAGTAAGATATGACGATAACAAATGATGTTGAGCGCATGTCAACTACTCCTATATGTAACATAGTACCGCTTTTTCAACTGTCCGGTCGAATGGACGGTGAGATCAATGTTAACAGAACTAGGTCCACAGCGCACGGAGAGTATGGTGCTACAGTACTCCATGAAACAAGAACCACATGAAGCACGAATAGTGTTAGGCAGGGTGTATGAAGGGTGCACGGAATAGGAGCAAAAGTTCCCTTCTCGACCCACTTTTGGGTGTTTGGCAGAGTGCATGAAGGGTGCATGAGTCCACACTAGTAGGTTGAAAAAAATACACGAAGAGGAAACTACTATACTGAGATGAGAATGCAACCAAACACACCCACATGCTTTGTGCTACAGTGACTGATCTGCACCGTCTGAGTTTGATCCAACGGTCATGTTGCACCGAGACATGGACATGCCCATGCAGAGGGTTTAGCTCGACGGCCGGCATCGTCGCGCTGGCATGACAGTAGGCATCGCACAGCCACAACACGTGCGTGGCAACTTGGTTCACCAAGTGGCTGAGGCGATCCTGGACCTCGTCACGATCGGCTCGCTCGCGCTCCAGCCGGCTCCCCTTACGGCCTATTGTATCTCCCGCTTTCTGCCGCAACGCCGCCGACGCCTCGAGCATCTTTGTGGTGGACGCCAGCCGCTTTTGAAGCTCCGTGAACTCCCGCACATAACAGAGGAGCATGGCACTCCTCTCCACCTTAAGCTCACGAAGCTCCACGTCCTTGGCCCTGAGCTCCGCATCCTTGGCATGGAGCTCCTGTGTCAGGAGTGTAGCAACCTGACCCGAATGGATCACGTCTACTGTGCTACGGTGTCATCCCTGGATCAGTAATGCTGACACCACACAGTACATCGAGGTTTTATAGCAGAGTTGCAATCACACACTTATTACATCGATGGCTCAAAAAAGAACTTATTACAATAAATATGGCTGAAGGCCATCTAATATCGATAACAACGGAAAACTCGGAAGATAAATGGGTCCATCAACTCCAGCGGCATCACTGAGTATAGGGCCACGACCTAAACACCTCAATCGTCGTCTGAAAAGTCTGCAACATTAACGTTGCAGCCCGAAAACGGGTCAGCACATGGAATATGCTGGCAAAGTAACACATAGAGAGTAATGGAATGAAACAGCCATACTATATGCATATATGGCTGGTGGAAAGCTCTATGGTTACAGTTTTGCGTAAAGCCAGTTTTTCCCTACTACAAAGGAATAAATTTATTTAACTATCATGGTGGTTGTTAAACATTGAGAATGGTTGACAGCATTCTCAATCCCAATTAAAAGTACAATTAAAACCCAACAACATTAATTAGAGTAACATGTTGAGATTCACAATGACATTCAAGTACTAGATACTCAAGTTGTCCATAACCGGGGACACGGCTAATCATGATTAGTTTGTACACTCTGCAGAGGTTTGCGCACTTTTCCCCACATGACTCGATCGCCTCCGTTTGTTTTCTCGCACTACATGGTGTTTGAGAAACGGATGACCGAGACATAGTCTTTCAGAAGCACTAGCACCTTACATGTGGGGTAGACCGGTACACCTACATCCCCTACATCTGCTAGTCCACCCCGTAAGAGTTCGCACAACTTAGTCAACTATGCCAGAGCCCATAGTAGCATGTCGCTGCACACAGAAGTTTCTAGCATGAAAGATCTTATGATCCCTTTGAGCCTGGGTGGCGGTCCAAAAAAAACAGGCAGGTCCTGATAGACATCAGGTGCCTCAATCCACCCAGATGTGTGTTTAAGTTGCCACCTTAGATAAACCATTAAAATTATCAATCTCACATCTGTCATGGATATCACTCACCCAATCCACGTCTACTAGCATAGCATGGCATAATAAGCAAACGTAGAGTAACTCCCAAAGGTTTCATAATAATACAGGTAATAGGTACTACCTCATCTACTTCCCATCCCACAATTTAATTAGATCCTAATCATGCAATGTGTGAGGATTGATCTAATGCAATAAAACATGGGTTGTAGAAAAGGTATGATCAAAGTGTTACTTGCCTTGCTGATGATCCGCGAGTCCTAGGGTTTCGAAGTAACAAGCGGCGCAATCCGGGTAATCTATTGCAGACAAACAACAAGCATACAATAAGTACTCATCTAATGCACAGGTAAACTCGAACAAGAGAACGAACCAAGTAGTTCAACTTAAGAACTCCGGTTGCAAAGAAAGAACGAAAAACAAACGGCGGAAGAAAACAACTTGGTTCTAGCAAGTTGAAACTAAGTCAAATTTTACTGTAGCAAAAACTTGTTCAAGTTGATTAGACGGAACGGCCGTTTCGAGACGAAACTCCAGGCGCTTGAATCACCTGATTCCGATAAACGAGCGAAAAGAAAGACTAGAAAGAAGATCGGATCTGAGATCGCGATCGCGGAATAAATTCGACGAAAAGAAAAAGAAGAACGGTTAAACGAACGGACGTCGTTAACCTAGAAGAATCCGGTGATCATGTTCGTTAGGACGAACGGTCCGGCGAACGGTCCAAAGGCAACTAAATCGGAGAAGAAAACGAATCCGATCTAGGGATTCAGAGAAGAAAACCGAACAAAAAACCGATCTAGAAAACCGGAACGGTTTAGAGAAGAAAAGAATCGGAACGATTAGGAGAAAACGATCCGAGAAAAAGAGACGCGGGGCAACCTCCGGCGAGGGGCTCCGGCGGCGTGGGCGTGGGGCGGCGGTGCGGGCAAGGTGCGGCGGCGGCGCGGGGTGTGGTGGCGGCGCGGCGCGGGTGTGGGGTGGCGGCGCGGCGCGGGGTGTGGTGGAGCTCTAGGCTTTGGGTTTGATGATTTAGAGGGGGGGGTGCTTGGGTATTTATATTGGGGAGAGGAGGAGGTTTACTTGGGGTAGGGGACAAGAATTAGACTAGGAATAGGAATAGAAAAAAGGAAAGGAAAAGATCTAGAAATAGAAAAGGAATATACGAAAGTAGGACAAAAGTCCTACTAGGATTCGGTTTAGAGCAAGAGGCGAGGCGGCGGCCTCCTGCGCCAGCGCTAGGCGCGCGCGGCTCCCTGGGGGCGGTGGCCTTGGCCGTAGCCTTGGCCGGCTGGGCCTTTGGCCCAAGGCGCTGGACTTTGGTTTTTTTTAACTGGTTCTCGCGCAGAAAAAAAACAAAAAGAGATCTAAACGAACTCCGAAAAATCTAAAGTAAATTTTCCCCGACTCCTAAAAATGAGCCGAACAAAATGAACTTTTCTCCGGACCTAAAATGCAATTTTCGAAAACGCGCATTTTTCCCTATCCTAATAAACTGCAAATAAACACCGGAAAACAAAAATTGATCTATTTATTGTATCTTAATTTTTTCCTAAATTTGGGAAAGTCATATTATTCCCTCTCTCATATATTTTGACACCGGAAAAATTATTGAAGATAAAATAAATAAATCAAATGATCCTATTTTCAAAATTCGAGAAAACTCTCAAATATGAAAATAACGAAATCTCCAACTCTCTCCGAGGGTCCTTGAGTTGCGTGAAGTTTCTAGGATCAACCAAAATGCAAGAAAATATGATATGCATATGATCTAGTGTATAACATTCCAAATTGAAAATTTGGGATGTTACAAACCTACCCCCCTTAAGATGAATCTCGCCCTCGAGATTCGGGTTGGCTAGAAAATAGGTGAGGGTGGTCCTTGAGCAAATCTTCTTCTCTTTCCCAGGTGGCTTCATCCTCTGAGTGGTGGTTCCGCTGAACTTTGCAAAACTTGATAACCTTGCTGCGAGTAACTCTACTGGCAAACTCGAGAATCTTGACTGGCTTCTCCTCATATGTTAAATCGTCCTTCAACTGAATCGCTTCTAATGGCACTGTATCTCTTAGCGGTACCTCCGCCATCTCGGCGTGACATCTCTTCAGCTGAGAAACATGGAATACATCATGAACTCCTGACAGTCCTTCTGGTAATTCCAACTTATAAGCGACTTCTCCCATACGTTTCAAGATCTTAAATGGTCCAACAAAACATGGTGCTAACTTTCCCTTAACTCCAAAGCGCTTAACTCCTCGAAGTGGGGATACTCGGAGATAAACTCTGTCTCCGGTTTCGTAAACTATCTCCTTGCGTTTTGAATCTGCGTAGCTCTTCTGCCTGGACTGGGCTACCTTGAGCCTATCGCGAATCAACTTAAATTTCCGTTCAGACTCCTTAATCAAATCTGGTCCAAAGAACTGACGGTCTCCAACTTCGTTCCATGACAACGGTGTCCTGCACCTCCTTCCGTATAAAGCTTTGAAAGGGGCCATCTTCAAACTGGTTTGGTAACTGTTGTTATAAGAAAACTCCGCATACGGCAAGTTTTCGTCCCAACTTGATCCATAATCTAGTGCACAAGCTCTCAGCATATCTTCCAAAATCTGATTGACTCTCTCGGTCTGTCCATCCGTCTGTGGGTGAAAAGCTGTGCTGAACTCTAGTCTGGTTCCTAAAGTTTCATGCAACTGATTCCAAAACTTTGAGGTAAATTGGGTTCCTCTATCTGATACGATACTCCTCGGAACTCCATGCAAACAAACGATTCTAGTCATGTATATCTTTGCCAACTTAGCACTGGTGTAAGTGGTCTTAACTGGAATGAAATGTGCTACCTTCGTCAAACGATCAACTACTACCCATATCGAGTCATACCCTGCTTTCGTCCTGGGTAGTCCTGTGATAAAATACATGCCTATCTTATCCCACTTCCATTCGGGTATCGGCAATGGTTGTAACAATCCGGCTGGCTTCTGATGCTCTGCCTTTACTCTCTGACATACGTCACAAACTGCTACATATGCTGCAATATCCTTCTTCATTCCGGTCCACCAAAATGTTTCCTTTAAATCCAAATACATCTTGGTATTCCCTGGGTGAATCGAATATGGTGAATCATGTGCCTCTTGCAAAATCAACTTCCTGATCTCCGGGTCATTGGGCACATAAACACGGTCTTCAAACCATAGGGTATCATGCTCATCCTCACGAAATCCCTTAGCTTTTCCTTTGCTAAGTTTCTCCTTTATAGCAGCAATCTCCTTGTCAGATTTCTGAGCTTCTCTAATCTTATCCATCAATGTTGACTGAATCTCCAATGCTGCTACATAGCCTTTCAGAACTATCTCTAAACTTAGTTCACGAAGGTTTTCTGCTAACTCCTTGGGTATACTTCCCGTCATTATCGTATTGACATGGCTCTTACGGCTCAATGCGTCAGCTACTACATTAGCCTTTCCGGGATGGTAATGCAATCTCATGTCATAATCCTTGATGATCTCCAACCATCTCCTTTGTCTGAGGTTCAACTCCTTCTGCGTGAAAATGTACTTCAAACTCTTGTGATCCGTGTACACCTCACAATGATTTCCAATGAGGAAATGTCTCCACGTTTTCAACGCATGCACTACGGCTGCTAACTCCAAATCATGCGTGGCATAATTCAACTCATGAGGCTTCAGTTGTCGTGAAGCATACGAAACAACTCTTCCTTCCTGCATAAGCACTGCTCCAAGTCCTCGACGTGAAGCGTCGCAATACACCTCATAATCCTTGGTCTGATCTGGCAAAATCAATACCGGTGAGGTAACCAATCGTTTCTTCAACTCCTGGAAACTAGCCTCACACTCCTCAGTCCATTTGAACTTAGTATCCTTCTTCAACAATTCAGTCATAGGCTTTGCAATCTTTGAAAAGTTCTCAATGAATCTCCGGTAGTATCCTGCGAGTCCAAGAAAACTCCGGATCTCTCCAACTGTTGTTGGTGCTTCCCATTCGGTTACAGTCTCAACCTTTGTGGGGTCAACTGCTATACCTTCTCCGGATATAACGTGTCCGAGGAATCCAACTTGCTTCAACCAAAACTCACATTTGCTGAATTTGGCATATAACTGATGTTCTCTTAGTTTCTCCAAAACCAAAAGCAAATGTTCCTTATGCTCCTCTTCATTCTTCGAATAAACTAGGATGTCATCAATGAACACTACGACGAACTTATCCAAAAACTCCATAAACACTTTGTTCATCAGGTTCATAAAATAGGCAGGTGCGTTAGTCAATCCAAATGACATAACGGTATACTCATACAGTCCATATCTTGTGGTGAATGCTGTCTTAGGTATGTCCTGCTCTCGAATCTTCAATTGATGGTACCCTGATCGCAAATCGATCTTGGAAAACACTTTAGCTCCTTGCAATCGATCAAACAGATCGTTGATCATTGGCAGTGGGTACTTATTCTTGATGGTTACTTCATTCAATCCCCGATAATCTACAACCATCCTTAATGATCCATCCTTCTTTTCCACTAGAAGTACGGGTGATCCCCAAGGTGAAGAACTTGGGCGAATGTAACCTTTATCCAATAACTCCTTAATCTGATTCTTAATTTCCACCAAATCCTTTGCTGGCATCCGGTACGGTCGCTTCGATATTGGGCCTGTACCTGGCAATAACTCAATCAAAAACTCAATGTCTCTATCCGGTGGCATGCCTGGCAATTCCTCAGGAAATACATCAGGAAAATCCTTTACCACTGGTACTTCCTCCTGCACAACTCCTGTTAGGCAATTCACTTGTGTCCTGTTTGGCACATGCCGGGATACATACTTGATCCTTCTTCCTTCTGGTGTGGTAAGCAAAATTGTCTTACTGGCGCAATCGATGTTTCCTCCATACATCGACAGCCAATCCATACTAAGAATCACATCCAGACCTTGGGATTCCAGAATAATTAAATCCGTTGGGAATACATGCCTTCCTATACTCAATGGTACTTGGAAACATCCTTGTCTGGCCATGTATTCTGCTCCTGGCGAGCTTACTTGCATAGGTGTTTTAAGAATCCTAGTGGGCAGGCTATACTTTTCCACAAATCCCCTTGATATGTATGAATGCGATGCGCCAGTATCAAAAAGAACGAGTGCAGTAAATGACTTAACCAAAAACTTACCTATTACTGCATCGGGCTGATCTTCAATCTCCTCCACATTAACGTGGTTCACCTGTCCCCTATTGAAAGGGTTCGGCTTCTTCCCAGAGCTTCCATTGCCATTTCCATTCTGGCCTTCGGGACATTCATTGGCATAATGTCCGGTCTTCGAACACTTGAAACAGGTGACTTGACTCAGGTCTCTCTTGGTTGGGGTCGATGGGGTGGTCCGGTTCTGGCCGTTGCTTCCTCCATTCCCATTACCATTCTTGTGGCCATTATGGTTGTGCGAGCTACCTCCTCCATGGGTATGCTGAAACTGAAATCCCGGTTTAGGGGTAAAACGGGGCTTCTGCTGGGCTCCAGAGTTATACTTCCCCTGTCCATACTTCCTCTTACGGTTCTCCATCTGCTGTTGCTTCCCTTCAATCATGATGGCACGATCTACCAACTCCTGGTAGTTGTTGAAACTCGCTACCATCAACTGCATGCTTAGCTCATCATTCAGTCCTTCCAGAAACTTCTCCTGCTTAGCTGCATCCGTAGCAACGTCATCTGGGGCATAACGGGCTAGCTTACTAAACTCCTCCACATACTGGCCAACAATCCTTCCTCCTTGGCGTAAGTTGCGAAACTCACGCTTCTTTATGGCCATAGCTCCTGCTGAAACATGGGCAGTGCGGAAAGCTTGCTGAAACTGATCCCATGTGACAGTGTCAACTGGGTAAGTGGCTGTGAAATTCTCCCACCATGCTGCCGCGGGTCCGTCAAGCTGGTGTGCGACAAACTTCACTTTCTCACCATCCGTGCATCCTGCAGTGGTCAACTCCCTTCCTATCTTACGGAGCCAGTCGTCTGCTACTATCGGCTCGGTGCTACTGGAAAACACCGGCGGATTCAGCCTAAGGAAACGGGCTAAGTGGTCAACAGGTGGTGGTGGTGGTGGGTTGTTGTTGTTGTTCTGCTGGTTCTGGACTAACATCTGCATCAACTGATTCTGCTGTTGGATCAACTGAGTGAGCTCCGGTGGAAATCCATTGTCACGTCTCGGAGGCATCTGAGGGTTTAGAAAAGACGAGATATAAGAATAGAGGGGGTCTAAAGGGAAAACACTACCCATATGCACATGAGCAAATGCACACAAAATCACTTCAATCAATCAAACAAGGGCTTACAAACGGTCTAAAACTATCGCAAAAGTGCTCGACTATATTGTGTTTACATGGGGGAATACTACTACTATCTGCTGGTCATCTAGAAATTTGAACCGGTGGAAGACTCCATGACATCTGCTCCAGCTTCGTCTTCGAAGTCGGGTTCACTTGGATCCGAATCGGTGTCGTCGAGGATGATGTAGTTGTCCGGACATGTGACGTACTCGTCGTCCTCCTGGGATGCTAACTTGCTCTTGAGTTCTTCAATCTCCTGCTTAAGATCGCAATTGTGCCTTGCTAGAGCTACGATCTCGTCCATGTAGTCCTTGCGTGTAGACTTCAGTTCTCCTTCTAGCTCGATGATCCTTGCCTTCGCATTCTTCAACTCTACCATATCATTGCACATCTGGTTCTCGTGGCGTCGAATGTGCTGGTTTAACTCCTGGATGAAAGATGCAATGGATCTATCCTTCTTGGTGCTGACTAACTCCCATTGTTCATCACGGCGTCCGCAAATCTGGTAGATAGTGTCCTTGAGGTCTTCTTGATAAACTTCTCCAATGCGTCCTATGGTGATATGAGCTGCCATGCTCCTTCCTAGACTCCAGGTTGGTGCATTGAAAACACTATCTATGGGCTTCGTGATTGGCGCGAATGTTCTTCCCGGAACGTGAGCTTGAATCTTCCAGTGCTCCTCTTCAGGCAGAGTGGCATTGAAGGTTTCCGTGAAGCTTGGTAATCCAATGTTCAGGTACTTGGTGACTTCCTTCAGGTGAAATCCAAAAGGTGTGCCTTCATCCGGTTGAGCGTACTTAATCTTCGCGTGCGTCATCCTAATAGAGTAGAAAAGATGAGGAGTTAGAAAATGAGAAGAGAAGGGTGATCTATGGCTTTAACTTAGTGGTCGTGTCCTACAGTCAGCGTGTGCTCTGATACCATCTCTGTAGCGACCTGACCCGAATGGATCACGTCTACTGTGCTACGGTGTCATCCCTGGATCAGTAATGCTGACACCACACAGTACATCGAGGTTTTATAGCAGAGTTGCAATCACACATTTATTACATCGATGGCTCAAAAAAGAACTTATTACAATAAATATGGCTGAAGGCCATCTAATATCGATAACAGCGGAAAACTCGGAAGATAAATGGGTCCATCAACTCCAGCAGCATCACTGAGTATAGGGCCACGACCTAAACACCTCAATCGTCGTCTGAAAAGTCTGCAACATTAACGTTGCAGCCCGAAAACGGGCCAGCACATGGAATATGCTGGCAAAGTAACACATAGAGAGTAATGGAATGAAACAGCTATACTATATGCATATATGGCTGGTGGAAAGCTCTATGGTTACAGTTTTGCGTAAAGCCAGTTTTCCCCTACTGCAAAGGAATAAATTTATTTAACTATCATGGTGGTTGTTAAACATTGAGAATGGTTGACAGCATTCTCAATCCCAATTAAAAGTACAATTAAAACCCAACAACATTAATTAGAGTAACATGTTGAGATTCACAATGACATTCAAGTACTAGATACTCAAGTTGTCCATAACCGGGGACACGGCTAATCATGATTAGTTTGTACACTCTGCAGAAGTTTGCGCACTTTTCCCCACATGACTCGATCGCCTCCGTTTGTTTTCTCGCACTACATGGTGTTTGAGAAACGGATGACCGAGACATAGTCTTTCAGAAGCACTAGCACCTTACATGTGGGGTAGACCGGTACACCTACATCCCCTACATCTGCTAGTCCACCCCGTAAGAGTTTGCACAACTTAGTCAACTATGCCAGAGCCCATAGTAGCATGTGGCTGCACACGGAAGTTTCTAGCATGAAAGATCTTATGATCCCTTTGAGCCTGGGTGGCGGTCAAAAAAAAACAGGCAGGTCCTGATAGACATCAGGTGCCTCAATCCACCCAGATGTGTGTTTAAGTTGCCACCTTAGATAAACCATTAAAATTATCAATCTCACATCTATCATGGATATCACTCACCCAATCCACGTCTACTAGCATAGCATGGCATAATAAGCAAACGTAGAGTAACTCCCAAAGGTTTCATAATAATACAGGTAATAGGTACTACCTCATCTACTTCCCATCCCACAATTTAATTAGATCCTAATCATGCAATGTGTGAGGATTGATCTAATGCAATAAAACATGGGTTGTAGAAAAGGTATGATCAAAGTGTTACTTGCCTTGCTGATGATCCGCGAGTCCTAGGGTTTCGAAGTAACAAGCGGCGCAATCCGGGTAATCTATCGCAGACAAACAACAAGCATACAATAAGTACTCATCTAATGCACAGGTAAAACTCGAACAAGAGAACGAACCAAGTAGTTCAACTTAAGAACTCCGGTTGCAAAGAAAGAACGAAAAACAAACGGCGGAAGAAAACAACTCGGTTCTAGCAAGTTAAAACTAGGTCAAATTTTACTGTAGCAAAAACTTGTTCAAGTTGATTAGACGGAACGGCGGTTTCGAGACGAAACTCCAGGCGCTTGAATCACCTGATTCCGATAAACGAGCGAAAAGAAAGACTAGAAAGAAGATCGGATCTGAGATCGCGATCGCGGAATAAATCCGACGAAAAGAAAAAGAAGAACGGTTAAACGAACGGATGTCGTTAACCTAGAAGAATCCGGTGATCACGTTCGTTAGGACGAACGGTCCGGCGAACGGTCCAAAGGCAACTAAATCGGAGAAGAAAACGAATCCGATCTAGGGTTTCGGAGAAGAAAACCGAACGAAAAACCGATCTAGAAAACCGGAACGGTTTAGAGAAGAAAAGAATCAGAACGATTAGAAGAAAACGATCCGAGAAAAAGAGACGCGGGGCAACCTCCGGCGAGGGGCTCCGGCGGCGTGGGCGTGGGGCGGCGGCGCGGGCAAGGTGCGGTGGCGGTGCGGGGTGTGGTGGCGGCGCGGCGCTGGTGTGGGGTGGCGGTGCGGCGCGGGGTGTGGTGGAGCTCTAGGCTTTGGGTTTGATGATTTAGAGGGGGGGTGCTTGGGTATTTATATTGGGGAGAGGAGGAGGTTTACTTGGGGTAGGGGACAAGAATTAGACTAGGAATAGGAATAGAAAAAAGGAAAGGAAAAGATCTAGAAATAGAAAAGGAATATACGGAAGTAGGAGAAAAGTCCTACTAGGATTCGGTTTAGAGCAAGAGGCGAGGCGGCGGCCTCCTGCGCCAGCGCTAGGCGCGCGCGACTCCCTGGGGGCAGTGGCCTTGGCCGTAGCCTTGGCCGGCTGGGCCTTTGGCCCAAGGCGCTGGACTTTGGTTTTTTTTTAACTGGTTCTCACGCAGAAAAAAAACAAAAAGAGATCTAAACGAACTCCGAAAAATCTAAAGTAAATTTTCCCCGACTCCTAAAAATGAGCCGAACAAAATGAACTTTTCTCCGGACCTAAAATGCAATTTTCGAAAACGCGCATTTTCCCCTATCCAAATAAACTGCAAATAAACACCGGAAAACAAAAATTGATCTATTTATTGTATCTTCATTTTTTCCTAAATTTGGGAAAGTCATATTATTCCCTCTCTCATATATTTTGACATCGGAAAAATTATTGAAGATAAAATAAATAAATCAAATGATCCTATTTTCAAAATTCGAGAAAACTCTCAAATATGAAAATAACGAAATCTCCAACTCTCTCCGAGGGTCCTTGAGTTGCGTGAAGTTTCTAGGATCAACCAAAATGCAAGAAAATATGATATGCATATGATCTAGTGTATAACATTCCAAATTGAAAATTTGGGATGTTACAAGCAGCCTCACCTCGCACTCCGTGATCTGCTGCGCCGCCATGGCACCAGGTAGAAGCAATTGGGAGAGGAAGCAAAGGGGCCGAAATGGCTGAAAGGCAATGCAATCTACGGGAAGGCGGAGGGAGGCGGGGAATATTTTGGTTTTCACCACTGTAAAACACCAGTCGACGACTTCTCACATCAGGGAGCAGTGGGTACAGGCGGAGTCATCATGACTAATTGCTGCCGCGCCTGCTCCCGTCAATCAAAAAATTAAAAATCCTGTCGCGCCTGCTCCCGTCAATCAAAAAATTAAAAATCCTGCCACACCCAAACACCAGAGCAACGCCGCGGTGGATATTTAAATTTACTTGCCGGCAAGTAGATAAAAAGGGGTGAAAAAACAAATGTGGCGGCGGCCTAGCTAATCGGTTGAACTAGCCCAACTAGCTAGCCACCGTGCTTCACTGATGTACTCGGCGGGAAAGGTGGTATTTCGTGATTTGACGACTCATTTACTTGCTTTGGCGCTACGACCGAGGAGGACCCAGAAAACGCGCGGTAGGGCGTCCCACTTCAGGAAGAATATATGCGTGCACCACCCGGGAGGACCCCGAAACCGCGCGATAGGGTGTGCCACGTCTCGGCACGGAGGAAAAATGTGCGTGTGAAAATATACTGTATCAGACGTAGTAGAGTACCTATGGTTCGACCTCGGGACCCAGCCAGTCGGTTGAAAACACCCCACTAGCCACACAGCTTCATCATGCAAACGTGGCACAGAGGATAGATGTGGTTAGCTCCGTCTCGACCAGCCACAACGTCTCTTGTTCTAGGCGATTCTTCTATTTTCCAAGTTTTTTTAGTTGTAATAACACCACGGCAAGCTAGCGCCGCTCTTCATGTGTGCCCGTGCAAAGGTTAGACGATGGAGAGAAGAGAGATTGAGATCGCAGACCTGGGACCCACTAGTAAGTGAGATAACGGTCATGCACGTGTTGACGAGGCACTCCCTCTACTCTACTCAACGCAAGTATTGTATAAAATCAAGTTATGGGACAAAACCAACAACCGTTCGTTTTTTCAGGCTATCGACTTATGCTTTGTAGTCCAGGTTGCCAGTTCGAATCTCGTCTTTCAGATTTGTTAGTTTTAGTTCCAAATTTGATTAATGACAAGTGGGACCCCCGTGTGTTGTTCCGATATTTCAGTGTAGGATGGTTTTTTTGAACAAACACTTTGCGTGGTTAGACAAGTAACGGCACGAGTTACACATTTTTTGCAAGTTTACGAACAAAAATGATAGCGGCATAGAATATCACATCCACTCCCTAGCTTAGATACTATGGTGATACGAGTTTTTACACCGTTGGAAGTGAGATCCAATGGCTTGGGAGTAGTCTTTGTAATTATGCGCAATTTCCTAACTCTCCAAAGGTTTTTTTGCAAATAAAACATTCAGGCCTCGTGTGTGCCGCTGCATCTTCGATCCAACGGCTCCCCGGTGCTCATATTAGGTGCTCCCCGTAGCTTAATTACCCGCTTCGGTAATTGGAGTAGTTGTGGGCCGAATGCTACGAAAATATAATCTAAACCGACCGGAATAAATGCCTACACAAATAAATCCAAGGTTGGAGTGCCCCTCGCAATGTAAATAGCTCCGGCTTTGCGAGGGATGGAGAGGTAGTAGCTTCAACGCGTGGAAGATATGGTGTGAGAAAGCGAGGTCGATCGAGAGACATATAGATAAAGAGACAAAGTGAGTGTGGTCCAACATTCATTGAACAAATATATATGTTCTGGAGAGATATTGTCCGATTGAGCTTTTTGGCAAGGGTGAGGGTTGTAAGATAGAGCTTGAGAGATGATCCAGTCACAGACGTGTAGATATATTTTGTGCGTGAGAGGAAGCAAGGTCAACCGATCACATAGGGTCGCCGTGCGATCGAAAGAGTGAGACGGGTTGGAGAGAGTGACCTAGATAGACGATGTGCGTGAGAGAGTATACAATGTGAATAGATCGAATTGGGCTCAACATGGTGATATATCGTTTTTGTCCGAGAAAGAGCGAGGTCAATCGAGACATACAGAGAGAGAGAGAGATTGAGTGAGCGTGCCCCACCATGAGGTCGAAAGAGTGGTGGCGGCTTGGATGGACTGACCAAGATAGACAATCTGCGTGATAGAGTATAGAGTGTGTCGATCGAGGCCCGAATAGGGAGGTATAGCATTTGTGTGTGAAAGAAAACGAGGTTAAACGAGACTCAGATAAAGAGAGTGAGATTGAGCGAGTGTGGCCCGCCATGTGGAAGAAAGAGTGAGACAATCTCGAGGGAGTGACCTAGATATACAACGTGTGTGCGTGCGCATGGAAGAGAGGTTGGGGGGCTAGATAGGCAATGCATGTATTTAGCGCGAGAGGGTGAGAGGGAGAGGGGGGAGAGAGAGAGCTCGGCATGGGGTGCAATGGCGGGTGTGTGAGGTAAATACATTTGGTAACAGAGTGGAAAACGGGGTTGTGTAGTTGAGAGACTAAGAGATCGAAACATGGAGAGAAAGAATGAACGTGTGTTGGAAACCGATAGCTTCCTAAGGTGGTTAGGAGAGGAAGATTGATCGATACAGGAAGTATGTAGGGTTTGTGCGGGGTGGGGGGGGAGCTAAAAACAACGTTTGAATGTACATAGTATGAGACTTAATATCGATGTTTCAATTCGGTGTACATTGTAAGATTTGAGCCGAGGACCAGGCATACGGGTAATTATTTTGCATTCGTGCCATACTAAGTTTCGAAAAGTTGACATTGACTCAGTTTGTTATGCTATTTTGTAGGTCATATGTTTGAATCCATCCAAAAGTTTTATCACTACCATGGTGTTCATCATATACATATGAATTTGTATTAAAAAAGTAACATGGATACAGTGAAATGCGAAATCCACGTTAGAATTGGAGATCGCTACGTGACACACACTCTAATTCAAATAACTAACTACGTGACACACACTCTAATTTAAATAACTAATTATGTGACACACACTCTAATCCACGTTAGCGTGGGTACTGTTTCGATTTTTTTTCAAATAACTCCTCATTAATTAATTTATAGTACTCCCTCAGTTCACTTTTATAAGACCTTGAAGACATTTCAGACAATGTGCAAAACAGTTCATTTTAAGTTGTCTGAAACGACTTAAAAAAGTGAATGGATGGAGTATCTCGTTTCAAATGACTAATTATTGCAAGGAAAACACGGGCATGGTAATACATACAGATTCGTTTGCAAATGAAAGAAGATTCGTTTGCATTCTCAAATGTAGGCGCACCAGGCAAACCAAGGTCGTGTCGGGGTGGACGCTGCTTCGGTGCCTTAAAGGCAACTGCCTTTGGGTCACTAACATGTGGGCCAACCACCTGTTGGGCCCATATGTCATGGACACAAAGGTAGGTGCCTTAAGGCACCGAAGCATAGTCCTATCGGGGTGGTCGCGTGTGTCGGACGGACGCGTAGCACCCATCCACCCGTCCCCCTCCCCCCCCCAAAAGGACGATGACAATATAAGGTTGCGCTTCCACGTTTCGGATTGAAATATCTGGCGGCCCCAATTCCAGCCCTGAAAAATCACTCTTCTCCACCGTCCCCTTCCATGCCCAGATTGCTCAAATCCCTAATTCGCCGCCAACCCTCGAATCGCCCCTCGTCTCGTCTCTTTCCCCACCGTTCCCCACCTCTGTGCCGGACGACGACGACGAAGACGACGGTCGCGCTTCACCACCGCACCGGAGCTACCTCATCTACGCCCTTGTCCACCGCACCGGGTGGTCCACTGACAACGTCGGCCGCCGCAACCGACGTGCCTCACAGACACCGAGTTCCACCGCATCAGGTGCGCTTCACCGACGTCATCTCCCAGCTCACCGGGGCTACTTCACTGAGTACATCGTCGCACCTCCGCCCCCCGAGGCCGTTGGGGCTTCACCAACGGTCTCGTCCACCGCATCGTAGCGCTCCGCTGCCACTCAAGATCTGCATCCGTGCGCGGCCAGCCAGCGCATCACCCTCAACGGCTCTGAAGTGACCCGCACTCTAGCTAGGCGAGCATGCCCAAACACCGGCCCGAATTAGGTATCCACACATCACTCCCTTGTGCACTGTTCCGACGATGTTTGGATATCCTTTCACTGCTCTCTTAGCTTACACGCCTATGCAACTCTGACCTTAACTCTGATTTCTTCTAGAGATATCATCTGAAACAAGCAAATCCATATTTTAGCGAAGCATGGCAGCGCTACGGGATCTGGTACACATCCTGCACACCCGTATAACCTTGTAAGTATCTGTCCTCCGGTACAACATCAAGGTCGATTCCTCTTATTTGATCAACCATTCGCCATGCCAAAAATGCAGAGGTATATTCAAGGAGCACAAGGCCTGCACATCCAAGCAAGTGGTAACATGGACTTGTACATGGAACATCCCAAGCGCAAGCAAAGCTGTAGTGAGCCTGTACAAAGAGCTAGCGTAAGTCCCTGCATTTCATTAAATTCATACTGGCATTCGTGTACGATTTGTGTGTAGTGGCTAATCCATGAATTCAAGTTACCAGGGGCGAACATTTAACTTAAAAAATACGAAGGCACTTGCACTCCAGAAATCAACATAATTTGAGAAATGTGAAGCTACATGCACTTTGAAAACCAGCTAATGATCCAAAGTAGTTCAGATTATAAACACTAAATGATGCAAGCACCAAAAAACACAAAATGCAACATGGTGTACAAGGACTACAAACATGGTCTGTACCTGCTTGAATTATTCGTTCTCTGGCTGAAAATATCGAAGTGTAATTGCACGTATAACCAGTGCGCAAACTGCATATCAATATATCTATCCTGCACAAGTATGCCAATAGTTTCAAACAACAGATTAGAAAAGTATGTATGCTATGTTGTCATGATACGGGGACTTTCTGGTAGATGGCCTCGACGTTTCCTCAAGCTATGAAAATGCACTATAATTTGCTTGTCATCAATGCCTGCAAATCTCTGTCTCTCTCAACATAGTAGATCATCATTAGACACTAAATCCTTCAATGAGCTTGCAAAATGCTTGCATTAGATCCCTCATTAGACACTATATGTTCATCACCAGGAGAATGTAAAATGTTTGTATCAAATCCTTCATTAGTAGTCTGTTCATTAGACACTTCAGGCTCAAGAACAACATGAGCTTGTATGTTTGCACCGGAAACTTGATTAGATACATTAGATTCAGTCAGTTCAGTATTGATTGGGGAAGTTACAAAATAAGTAGAAATTGGTTTAACTATTGGCCAGAAATTGAAGAGTTGAATTAGATATAATCAGGGATGTGATGTACCTGCTCGTTGCGCATGCTACTCTTGCAAGCTGCGACTGTCTATTTGCGCAAGCTCGATGCCATGCCCGTGCGGCCGCCGCTGCCTCCCACGCAGGCTACACCCAGGGTTGGATCTTCATCTTCTTGTCCTTCCGTTCGCTCGAAGCCTGGTGTCGGTGTCAAAACTAGCGGATCTCAGGTAGGAGGTCCCGAACTGTGCGTCTAGGCCGGATGGTAACAGGAGGCAGGGGACACGAAGTTTTACCCAGGTTCGGGCCCTCTTGATGGAGGTAAAACCCTACGTCCTGCTTGATTAATATTGATGATATGGGTAGTACAAGAGTAGATCTACCACGAGATCAAAAAGGCTAAACCCTAGAAGGTAGCCTATGGTATGATTGTCTGTTATGGTTGTTTTTCTATAGACTAAAACCCTTCGGTTTATATAGGCACCAGAGAGGGTTAGGGTTACACAAGGTCGGTTACAAAGGAGGAGATATCCATATACGTATTGCCCAGCTTGCCTTCCACGCCAAGCAGAGTCCCATCCGGACACGAGACAAAGTCTTCAATCTTGTATCTTCATAGTCTAACAGTCCGTCCAATGGAGATAGTCCGGCTGTCCGGAGACCCCCTAATCCAGGACTCCCTCAGTAGCCCCCAAACCAGGCTTCAATGACGATGAGTCCGGCACGCAGTATTGTCTTCGGCATTGCAAGGCGGGTTCTTCTCCAAATTTTGTTTACCTGTCGAAATAATGTCCGGTTTCTTGTGAATGTTTGTACTCCTCGGCTTCCACGCCCAATAATGGCCACTTTCCACGTGTCGAGCGAATGTGAAGAGCCAGGGTGTTTTCATATTTACCCCCCTAGCTGTGTGAATGAGCCACCTATTTAAAAAGACAGGGATTCAGATCCAAATCACACCATCCCACCCCCTGGCGAGGCTTCATCGAGCACAGCCGACAGAGATCCATTCCATCATGGCCGGTCGACGCAGCTCCTCATCTCGCACCCCTAGCACCAAACCGGGAGATTGGGAGAGATGTTCCATCCTGCACAGCAAATTGGTGATGCTTCAGTCCAAGGGATTTCTTCCCCCAGCGTACCTGGTCCTGGTTCGAGCCGGGCTTGCCACCTACAATGGCGGAGAGCAAGCGGAGAGCCGTCCCAATCCCTCCAAGGGAGAGCGGGTATGCCTTGTCTCTTATCTGGTAAGAGGGCTCGGATTCCCAATTCATCCGTTTCTCCGGGGGCTTCTGGAGTTCTACGGCCTCCAGTTGCACAACCTTACGCCTGCCTCCCCGCTGCATATCGCGGGATTCATAGCCCTTTGCGAGTTATTTTTGGGCTGTGAGGCTCATTTCGCTCTGTGGAAGAAGCTATTCTGCCTTGTGCCCCGTTCTAAGAAGGGGTCAATATATCAAGTGGGCGGAGCCGAAGTGTGGCGTATTGCCAGGACCGGATACCTGTCCAGGACCCCGAAGAAGACGTCCGAAGACTGGCCTTCAGAATGGTTTTATATAGAAGATGTCCCCCTCCCGGACCCTATTCGGATTGGCCTTCCGGAGTTCGACAATGCCCCTTTGAAGAAGCACCGGAGCTGGCATCCACGGAGCTCCCTGGAGGAAGATGACAGGGACATTCTTTACCTGATGAGCCGGATAAGTTTTTTAGCTCGATCCGGATTGACCATGATTGAGGTCATGGCCACATGCATCATGCGAGGGGTGCAGCCACTTCAGTATAGAGGCCACCCCATGTGGGATTTCAATGGGGAGGATGACGCCACCCGCCACGGCCGCAAAGGGCCGGGATCAGCTGCCGATCTAATAAAGATCTTATCCACTTTGTACAAGGGAGAAGAGGAGGAATTCCTTCGTGTCAACCCGCAGGGCGGATTTTCTATGTACAATCCTCCGGGCTGAGTAAGCGGAGACTTTTTATTGCCCATCCATTTCGTATTCCCGTAGTTTAAGTATTTATTCCAGCGATTTTATCGCAGGAGCTGCGCCAGGCAATAAAGGAGATAAACAGCCGTCCTCCGCATCCCGAGGACCCCAGACGGTCCCTTGACCCGGCCTCCCAGGAGGATCCGGACATATCTGTGGAGTTGATCGACGGGGTATTTTACCAATGGAGTAATGACAACGCCTTGGTGGCCATTACGGCCGATTACCCTGGGCTAGTTTCGGCCTCACAGGTGACTGAGACCGAAGTCCCAACACGTAAAAAGGGATCCGTCCTTGCGCTTTTTGATTGCCGTATAATAGCCGTGTTTTGCAGGGGAGGTCCTCGGGGCAGAAGGTCGAGCCTGTGGCAACTAGCCAACAAGGGGCCGCAAGGCCAGGCAGGCTGAAAAGATCTACAGTCCAGATTGAGGCACCGGCGCAGTGGTACGGCGCGTCGTCTTTATTGCAAGACATTATTTGCGGAGGCATATTAACGCACATGCCTTCTTTTTAGGAAAAAGAGAGCTCACCGGACTATACCCGGAGAGGCTACCAATCGCGCCTCCACAAGCCAGGCTCCGTGGCCGGATTCAGAGGCAGGAACGAATACAAAGCGTGCGACGGGTGGTCCTCCGATAGTGGATGCGGATAAACTGTCCGCCACCCATTCCGAGGTGGAAAGTGCCATGAACCACAGGCATTGCCGGACTGTTCTTCGTGACGCTTGTTTCTCCCAAGAGGCATTGGATGCCTTTAACTCGGGAGATGCGCACCTCCGTGCCGCTCAAAATGGTCTAGCCAGAGCCACGGAGCAGTATGTAAAAGACATACGGGTGAGAAAAATTGATGATTATATATATCAGTAGCCCCTGAGACTTGAAACAGCTAGGATAACTGATTTAAGGATCATTTGTTATGCAGGTTCTTACAGAAAAGAATACTCAACTGTCCCAGGAGCTGGAAGAGTGCAAGGCCCAACTGCAGGCCGCACTAGCCGCAGCGGGGGAGCCCAAAAAGACCCCCTCTTGTAACATATCCTTCGAATGATAAGTATCGTATTAGAGTGCAGCGTATATGCAGATCTGACGATAAAATTGCAGATGACGCTGGAGTAAATCCGGATAAGCAACAGCTCATATGCCAGCTGAAGGCCGGTGAGAGCGTGCTGACGAGGGTGAGGCAGGAGAAGAAGGATCTCCAAGATGCCAACACCAAGCTGGGCGTGGAACTAAAAGATGTCCGTGCCCAACTGTCGGACTCTGTTAAGGAGAATCGGTGGCTTCGACGCGGCATATTTAGTAAGTGCTTGAATGAACTTTGAAAAAAGAGTTCAGCGAGGAAGCTGGCTGACAGGGTTATGTTTGTAGGTATGCTTACAGGTCGTCCTGCCGAAGAGATGCCTGGTTCGACGGGTGATCTTCTTCCCGAGCTCTCGCAGTTGCACGAACGAGTTCGGTAGGTGATGTAAGGCGTTGCCCAGGCCTTATGGCCGTCCGTCTCCATACCGGAAGGCCTTGGAGAGCTTGCAGAAAGGCTGAAGGGAGCACGGCGGCGCTTCCGATTATGGAAGATATCGGCCTGCCGTCAGGGTGGTAGGGAAGCCTGGGCAATGGTGAAGACACGATACACAGAGGCTGACCCGAACCACATGGCCGAAGTCAGACCTGTGGGGCCTGATGGCAAGGAGATCCCTGTCAGTTTAGTGTACGGCCAAGTAGAATTGGCCGCAAAGTATTCCCAACAGGACTGTAGACTAGACAGCCTATTGGATGGCATTGAAGAAGAATTCAACCAGTCAAATTGACTATGTAATTTTAAAGTGACATGTATGATGCCTTCTAGCCGGATTGTAGATCGTTTGTCGTGGCGGACCTTTTCGCTTCAACCACGGGACCCGACAGTCCGGAGTGTATCCGAATACCCTTTCGGTTATGTAAGAACCGGGGCATGCGTGGAGACCAGGCGTTGGGGTCATTAGTGCTTTATCAGACAAGTGCCCAACTAGTTATGTTATATTACATGGGTAGTAAGAAACATCTTCCAGAGAGAATAGTTCCATTAAGGGTTCCTTTCCCTGGGTAGGCATGCCCTAAAGTGCATGTCCGGACTGCGACTAGAAGCGCAGAAAAAACATCTGGGGGCAGATATGGATTATAAATAAAAGTCATCTTTTGTTCACCGACCGAATATTCTCTTAAGAACGCTACCTTTCGGCTTCACCCAGTCTGAGGTACACGTCCGGCTGACCCGACGGTAACAATCGCAGAGGTGCTCCCCTTATGCCCTAGCCGAATTAACGGGAACGTAGGGCATAAATACAAGAGCCAGGCAACCCAGCTTGGCCAAAACTTAAGTCATATCGATGCATATAATGGTGAAAAAAGGTACGTGCGGAAGTATAACGCATGTGTTGGGCGTGATGCCCAGGTGAATAATTTAAGCTTCTGTGAAAGAAGCCCCCAGGTGTATAGAGTGCGGCTAGCATATCTATAATGTACAAGTGAGGCCCAAGGTGGCCCTTGGAGGCCTAGAGAAATAAAAGAAAGAAAGGGAAACAAGACAGATGACGCATATGCAGAAAATGGACAAAGGGAGGGGACTAACATAAAGTCCGGTGCTAGGCGTAGAATCTTCGGAGCTTGGCTGCGTTCCATGGGTTCGGCTCAAGTCGACTAGTCGATGCATCCCGCAGTCGGTACGCTCCGCCGGTCAGAACTTGGTCGATGATGAAGGGACCTTCCCATTTGGGCTCTAGCTTGTTGTTTTTCTTATCCGAAAGCCGGAGAACTAGTTCGCCAATGTTATAAGCTTTGGCCCGTACTTCTCTGCTTTGGTATCTGCGAGCCTGTTGCTGGTAAAATGCGGAACGGGCTTTGGCTACGTCGCGCTCTTCCTCCAAGGTATCCAGACTATCCTACCGATCGAGCTCGGCTTCTCTTTCTTCGTAGATGCGCACTCGAGGTGAGTCGTGAATTATGTCACAGGGCAGAATTGCCTCTGCACCGTACACCATAAAAAATGGTGTGTATCCGGTACTACGATTCGGCGTGGTCCGCAGCCCCCAGAGTACGGAGTCGAGCTCCTCTACCCAGTGCGTGTCAGACTCCGTTAAGGAGCGCACTAATCTGGGTTTAATGCCGCTCATTATAAGACCATTTTCTCATTCGACTTGACCGTTGGTTTGTGGGTGATAGACTGAAGCATAATCGAGCTTGATGCCCATTTTGCTGCACCAGAGTTTTACCTCGTCGGCCGTGAAGTTCGTGCTGTTATTAGTGATGATGCTGTGGGGGACGTCGTAACGGTGTACAACCCCGGATATGAAATCTATCACCGGTCTGAATTCGACCGTTTTAACCGGTTTGGCCTCTATCCATTTGGTGAATTTATCCACCATGACCAATAAGTATTTTTTTCTTGTGGGTTCCCCCTTTAAGGGGTCCAACCATGTCAAGCCCCCAGACCGTGAAGGGCCATGTAATGGGGATTGTTCGGAGGGCGGTGGGTGGCATGTGGCTTTGATATGCAAAGAGCTGGCAACCGGCGCAACGTTGGACCAAGTCCTGTACTTCTTCCCGGGCCGTTGGCCAATAGAATCCTGTACAGAAGGCCTTGCTTACAAGAGCCCGGGCTGTGGCGTGATGACCGCCGAGTCCAGCATGAATTTCTGCCAAAAGGTTCCGCCCTTCCTCTTCGGAGATGCACCGTTGAAGGACTTCGGTAGCGCTTTTTTTGTACAATTCTCCCTCATGGACCCTATAGGCCTTGGATCGCCGCACTTATTAGCGTGCCTCATTTTGGTCTTCCGGAAGTTCCTGTCTAGTTAAGTAGGCCAGGAATGGTTCTGTCCACGGGGCAACAATGGCCATTATTTCGTCGGCTGACTGTGTTATTTCGGTAGCGGAGACTCCGATTGCGTCAGAGAGTTCGGTTTCGGGTATTTTGGCCGGGTCCGGACTGTTGTTACCAGTGTCCCCTTCCCATGCTACGGATGGCTTGAAGAGCCATTCCAAAAATATATTGGGAGGTACCGTGTCACGTTCTGCGCCGATACGGGCGAGGATATCCGCCGCCTGATTGTTTTCCCGAGCCACATGGTGAAATTCGAGCCCCTCGAACCGAGCTGACATTTTTAGGACGGCATTGCGATAAGCTGCCATTTTTGGATCCTTGGCGTCGAAGTCTCCATTCATTTGGGATATCGCGAGGTTCGAATCTCCACGCACCTCTAGGCGTTGAATGCCCATGGATACTGCCATCCGGAGACCATGTAGAAGGGCCTCATATTCGGCTGCGTTGTTGGAGTCCGTATACATTATCTGTAATACGTATTGAACGGTATCTCCTATTGGGGACGTCAAAACAACGCCAGCCCCCAGATCGGCCAACATTTTGGAGCCGTCGAAGTGCATGATCCAGTTTGAATATGTGACGTACTCTTTAGGGAGTTCGGCTTCCATCCATTCAGCGACGAAGTCAGCCGAAACTTGCAACTTAATAGCTCGCCGTGGCTTGTAAATTATGTCGAACGGGAGGAGCTCAATGGCCCATTTGGCAATCTGGCCCATCGCGTCGCGGTTGTTTATAATATTGTTAAGTGGTACTTCCGAGGCTATCGTTATCGAACACTCTTGAAAGTAGTGTCGCAGCTTCCGGGATGCCATAAATACTGCGTACGCTATCTTTTGATAATGTGGGTACCGTGATTTGCATGGAGTAAGGACAGTGGACACATAGTAAACCGGCTTTTGAAGGGGGAATTTGTGTCCATCCACTTCTCGCTCGACGACGAGCACTACGCTTACTACTTGATGAGTTGCCGCAATGTATAATAGCATTGGTTCACCAATGTTTGGCGCGGCCAGGACTGGGTTTGTTGCCAATATGGCTTTTATTTCGTTGAGTCCGACCGTGGCGGCGTTCGTCCACTCGAAGTGTTCGGTGCGCCGGAGGAGGCGATAAAGGGGTAATGCCTTTTCTCCCAAGCAGGAGATAAAGCGACTTAGAGCCGCCATGCATCCGGTCAATTTTTGTATTTGTTTGAGGTTTGTTGGGGTAGCCAATTGTGACAACGCTCGGATTTGGCTGGATTGGCTTCGATGCCTCTACTGGAGATGATGAATCCCAGGAGCTTTTCGGCCGGTACGCCGAAAACGCATTTTTCCGGATTGAGCTTGATGTCATATGTTCGGAGGTTATCGAATGTGACCCTCAAGTCATCTACTAGAGTTTCAACATGCTTGGTTTTAACGACCACGTCATCCACGTATGCCTCCACTATTTTGCCGATCTGGTTTGCCAGACATGTCTGAATCATGCGCTGATATGTTGCGCCGGCGTTTTTTAGCCTGAAGGGCATTGTGTTGAAGCAAAATGGGCTGTATGGTGTGATAAATGCCGTTGCGGCTTGGTCCGGCTCTGCCATTTTGATTTGATGGTAGCCGGAGTATGCGTCGAGGAAACACAGTGAATCGTGTCCTGCGGTAGCATCGATGATTTGATCTATGCGGGGGAGGGGGAAGGGATCCTTTGGGCAGGCCTTGTTAAGGTCCTTAAAATCGACGCACAAGCGCCAGGATTTGTCCTTCTTTGGTACCATCACCAGGTTTGCTAGCCAGTCCGAATGTTTTATGTCTCTGATGAATCCGTCCTCCAATAGCTTGGCTAGTTCCTCTCCCATGGCTTGTATTTTAGGCTTGAAGAAACGTCGAAGAGCCTGCTTGGCTGGCTTCAATCCTTTTAGGATATTTAGGCTATATTCGGCCAGCCTGCATGGGATTCCTGACATGTCTGAAGGGTGCCAGGAAAAAATGTCCCAGTTCTCGCGTAGGAACTCTCGCAGTGCGGCGTCGACATCAGGGTTTAATTGTGCCCCGATGGAAGCTGTTTTTGTAGGGTCCGTTTGATGGACTTGAAATTTGACTATTTCGTCTGCCGGCTTAAAGGAGGTGGACCTGGATCTTTTATGGAGTATCACGTCGTCCCTGTTCACCATGGAGCGCAGCGCAGTTAGTTCTTCGGCCGCTAGGGCCTCGGATAGTGCCTTAAGGGCCAGTGTAGCTGTCTTATTTTTGGCGCAGAGTGCTATGTCTAGATCACTAACAAGAGTGATGATTCCGCTAGGCCCGGGCATTTTGAGCTTCATGTACCCGTAATGGGGTATGGCTTGGAAGATTGTAAATGCCTCCCTCCCTAATAGAGCATGGTATCCGCTGCTAAATGGGGCCACTTGGAATGTAATTTCTTCGGACCTGTAATTATCCGGCGTGCCGAATACCACGTCTAGTGTGATTTTTCCAGCACAGCGTGCTTCCCGACTGGGGATGATTCCTCTAAAGGTTGTGTTGCTTTGCTCAATGCGGCTCCAGTCTATTTCCATCTTTTTAAGAGTTTCCTCATAGATGAGGTTTAATCCGCTGCCGCCGTCCATGAGTACCTTGGTGAGTCAAAAGTCGTCCACGATTGGACTGAGGACTAGTGCGGTTGGTGCTCGGGCTGTTCGGAATTTGGGTTCATCACTGGCGGTGAAGGTAATAGCCGTGTCACCCCAAGGATTTATTTCTGCTACATGGCAGATTTCGGCTATGCTGCGGAGTGTTCGATTGCGTCTATTATTTGACGTGAAGGTCTCAAAGACCGTTAACACCGCATTGTTGTCCACGGGATGGTGCTCTGTGGTTTTTGGGAGGAGTAGATCCTCACCACTTTTGGCCACCTGCCGGAGTATCCAACATGCTCTAAGGCTGTGTGTTGGTATTGCATCCGCTGTACTATGAATTTTGCAGGGTCCGTTGATCCATCCCTCCAGTACGGTTCCTTGCCTCGTAGAGGGCTTTTGCTTTTTGGTAGTTAACCCATGTGAATTGTGATAATGCACCCTTTTATTTCGGACTAGGTTTGTATTCAGGGCCGGATTAACCCAAAATTTTATTTCGGTTTTCCAGGCGATTTCCGTCGCACAGTACTTTCGTACTATGGACACCAAGTCGGCAAAGCGTGTAATTTCACGACAACTTATGGCGTTGAGGATTCCCTTGTCCGTGCAATTATTGCAGAAGAATGAAATTGTGTCTTCCTCGCGACAGTCCTTTATCCTGTTCATCATCAGGAGGAATCTGGCCCAGTAATGGTGTACTGTTTCTTCGGGCTCTTGCCTAATTTGGGATAGATCGCGTATGTTTGGGTGGGTGGGTGGAATTGAATCCGAATCCTTACCCAATCTGAGACTCAGGGGCCAAGGAGTTTCCAAACTCGAAGGTTTGGAGTCTTGGATGTTTTCCAATGAATCTAGCCCGCTGCCTGATTCTAGCTTCAGGCCTTGAGTGACGTCCTCCCCTCCGCGGGTATCCGGTTTGGAGGGATCGGGAATCCGGACATAGCTAGTCCTTAAGATAGATGAAGGGTTGCCGCATTGTTCCTCCACCACTGCAACGTGATGGGTGACCTGGGGAGAGTTGATCTCTCTCAGATCGGGTTTAGGCCCAATCTGATCGTAGTCTGTAGCGACTCCCAGGGCGGCGATGCGATCCAAGAGCTCGTTCAGGGAAGAGAGCTCCATTGGATCTAACTGCTCGGCGAGTTCCGAGTTGACGTGAAGATTGCTTTCGATGACCCGAGAAGTCATCGTCGGTGTAGCGGCCGAACGGGCGGTCATAAGAAAACCACCTAGTCGGAGAGTTTGGCCGATAGCCAAAGCTCCCTCAGCGATAGTGTCGTCTTTGAAGACGGGATGAGACATCCTTCCTGGTGGCGACGACACAGCGGAACTCTCAATGAAAGCACCAATGTCGGTGTCAAAACCGGCGGATCTCGGGTAGGAGGTCCCGAACTATGCGTCTAGGCCGGATGGTAACAGGAGGCAGGGGACACGAAGTTTTACCCAGGTTCGGGCCCTCTTGATGGAGGTAAAACCCTACGTCCTGCTTGATTAATATTGATGATATGGGTAGTACAAGAGTAGATCTACCACGAGATCAGAGAGGCTAAACCCTAGAAGCTAGCCTATGGTATGATTGTCTGTTATGGTTGTTCTTCTACAGACTAAAACCCTTCGGTTTATATAGGCACCAGAGAGGGTTAGGGTTACACAAGGTCGGTTACAAAGGAGGAGATATCCATATACGTATTGCCCAGCTTGCCTTCCACGCCAAGCAGAGTCCCATCCGGACACAAGACGAAGTCTTCAATCTTGTATCTTCATAGTCTAACAGTCCGGCCAATGGAGATAGTCCGACTGTCCGGAGACCCCCTAATCCAGGACTCCCTCACCCGGCAACCGCCCTCCAATGAGGGCGCGAGGAAGTGTTGTGTCGGTCTGTCCAGCGGCAGCTAGGTTAGGAGCGAACCAGACTGGAGGCTGGAGCGAATGAATTGGGATTTTTCCTGCTGTCGATCGATATGGGAGGCGCTCATTTGGGCCGCGAGCCTACTATAGGGCCTGCCTTGCACTTATGTTATTGGCCCATCCAAATTGAAACATTTTTCTTCATTTTTTACATTGCCTGCTCGTGCGTTCGGACAAACAAAACTAGCGTGGGCCAATCTGGACGACTCAAACTAGGTGCACACTTTCCAGCCACCTGAGGCGGCCGCCCATACCAGCCCCTATGGTGGCGTCGCCCCTTTTTGCGTGTATGATTGGATAGTGAAAAATATTCCAGTGGCGCTTTTGATTTACCCACAGAATGGTTGAATTGCTTATTTCTATGAACTGAGTTCGCCAATAATGTGAAGGATGCCAGTCTTTTCATCCTACTGTAGATTTCTTAGATCTCGATATGCCAAAAGTAATTGCATGAAATATACAGTAAAAGCCAGTGTGATGTGTTTGGCTACAACTAGTCTTACTACACGTCCTCATATAACATATCAAGGACGCACCATCTTACCTGATTAACCATTCAACTTACCCATGCAGTGTGGGAAGAAAGAAGTATTGGGACTACGTATCCAAGCAATTAATGCCATGGACTCCTTCGTACAACCTTGTAAGCGAAAAAGAAGTTGCAGTGTGCCTGTACAAAGAACTAGCGTAAGTTCAGTTACCTGCTTCTCAGAATTTTAGTTAGCCACTTATTGCAAAATTGTTCAATTATGTTGCTTGGCTTAATTTAGTTTGTACTGATTACATAATGGCACAGCCTGTTAATCATATTGTAGACTGCGCCTATTTATGTGTTTGATACTTACTGTTAAGAATTACCTGTTTGCCTTAACTTAAATATCTACTTGTTTGTTTAACTGCTTTGCTGCTGTAACAGCGGGTTACAATGATGTTAATAACTACTTTTCAGCATCCAATTGAAACTCTTTAATTCCTTGTTTGTTTAACTGGTTTGCTATTTATAACTCCCAGTTGAGATGTTTTGCTAACTTCAACTTTTCTGAATCCAATCAGAACTTTAATGGCAAAACAGGTTAGCCTAAGATCAAAGAGCGAGGTCCCCATGGACATTGCATCATCCCACAGCAGTGGCACCGGCCCAATCGTGCATTATGAATTGCCAACTGTTGATGCTCTAGTGGCTAAACTAGTGGTAGAAAGAGATTCTGCTTCTGCACTTAGAGATGAAGTTGACATGTTGAGGAAGCAAATAGCACAATCAAAAGCAGTACTCAAGACAACCATTAAATATTTGGTGGATTTCAAAATGAAGCAAGCTGAGACTGACCAGATTGTTAAGGTCCTGAAGGAAAAAAGGAAATTAAATTCCTACTTGGTAAATCATAGGTGAAATGTTCTTTCCATAGTTGAATAACCTTTGTGTTGTCTGTTCATGTAATCAATCAAACCATTTGTTTTAGAGATCATGTAATAATTGTTTTTTTTGTTTTTTTGTTTGTAATTTTATTTGAGCACAAGTCTGTATTAATCGATAAGACTCGGAGACATTTCATTTGGATTGTTGTGCCAGACCTACAAATATGCCAATCGGGCTGAATGTGCATTCAGCAATAGTAGTATAGATGGACCATAAGTGGCACGCATCGGAAAGGGCCAAGATGCTGGCTAAAAAAAGGATGTTGTTGTAGCCAAAAAAAGTACAGCAGCCTGGCTTATGTATGTTAGTTGATATTATTGATCCATATACTCTATAAGTGTTTATATCTCTGTTAGTTCCGTACATTCTTGGTTGATTGACTCGGTATTTGAATCTTGATACATCGCTTGTGTACATATCTAAATGGGAGTACACATTATGCTACGTGTGACATTTGAGTTGGACATGAAGTGTTCCAAATATTCGAATTCACCTTAAACTGGATTCTAGTTTCTGAATTTGAGTATCGGCATTTGTAAACCATATTCATATATGACAGTGGAATACATCTTTGTCGTCCTTTTGAAGATATATAAAAACACATAGAATGATTTATAAAGATTCATATAGGAATACAAAATGGACTCGAATTTAGTTGCCAGGGTAAACGTGGATGTTTATTGTCCCAAAATTAGAAAGAAACAGCAAAATGTCCACTCCCACATCGGCTGCCCGAAGCCAAGTGTTTGGGAGATGGAAATTACTGTCTACCCATTACACGGACAATCCATCGGCCCGATTTCCACTGCTCTAAATAGGGGTAGGTTAGTAACTTCAATTAGACGTGACACGGCCGCCTCTGAGCCCATTCCAACACGGTGGGCATCAAACATGGGCGGCAAAACTCATTTGATTCAAGCTCATCCGAAAGACCTCTGTTTCTCCCTCCATTCCCCATTCATACACGGTGGGCGGCAAAACACCCTCTCCTTGTCCGAAATAGATGTAGGCTAATATTTTAAATAGGAGCAGATGTGTAACTTCCATCCGACGTGACACAACTGCCCTACCTGTCAGCCCCGTTCATACACCGCGGGCGCCAACCGTGGGCGGCAAAACACCCTCTCCTCGCCCGAAATAGTTACCGGCAAATATTTGGGAGATGCGAGATTACCGTCCTATCCCCAACCGATGAGACGTCCAAATTTGAAATGGGCGATAAGTTCGTAACTTTCCCATATTTCAGACAGGCGCGTCCCAAAAACATGGTTCCCCGTACCTCTCCCTCCATTTTCCCATTCATACCCCGTCCGCGCTAGAACACCACATTCCCACACCAGCCTCCGTCCGCCACCCCATCCATCACCGTCGTCCTCCACCACATCCATCGCCACCGTCCTCCACCATGCCGGAGCGCCTACCAAGACCGCGTCGTCCACTGCTAGAGATGGATGTTTCTCATCCACGGCGACGAACCAATAGCCTTGCATCGCGTCCTCTTGCTTCATCGGCGCCATCGTCCTCTTTGTCGGGGCCGCTCACACGACCTTCTCTTCCACCGCAACGGGACTTATCCCCCGATGCACCCGTCTACCGTCACAGATCTGCTTCAACGCCACCGACAGCCATCGCACCCCCGATGCCTACACGGCGCCGCAAAAGAGGTGGTACTTCATATCTCCTCAACTTTTTGATCTCAACCAGAAAATAGATCTTAACTTGGTTACTCTACTTTCTTTTCATCTCTTAGAATTTAGTTCTTAGTTCGAAGCAAACAATGGATGCTAAATAGCATTTCTCTAGTTTGCAGCTTCAAATCTGCCATGGCACAGCCATAATACGGTTTAATTGATCATGCTTAGGGTTTAATTGATCATTTTGGTTCTATGGTGGTTTCTTTAATAGAAATCAGAGGGGAAACCCTCTTTTGCTAAAAAATATATGCTTAGAATTTCCCCCTTTTATGATCACTATACGATCAGAATACATGCTTCGTGTCATAATAACACTGCTCCACCCATCAAGCTAAAGAAGCTTAGTTGTTCAAATACGAATCTTATATTATTAAAACAGAGTTGTTTAATTGGTCAGCTAAATTTTCCTAAATTAGTTTCGAAAATGCATGTTCGCCGCTCGGGTGTGTATCTCTGTGTGTGGTCTGGTCAGCACGGTTGGGGAGGTGAACTTTGCATATGCAGGGGTTTATAGGGAGACAATCTCCGAGTTGAAACCGCAATGCATTCCATAGATAATTTGACTACTTTTTATGTTTTCATGAATCTCAGATTCTGAATAGCATCATAATGATTATGAGCTTGCGCGCATGAAAAGAATAAAGCAGAACAATGCCATGGCTGTCAAACTTGGCATTAAGGGACTGAACTCAAGTCTGGATGCAATGCAATGCAAACACTCTCCACCTATAGATTCATGCTCAGAATATGATCCTAACAGTGATTCTGAGCTAGAGGGAGACCTAAGTCAATGTAGCTCCCTAGTGGAGGAGTCATAGGAAGATGCCCTATCTTATTCACCCATCAAGGTACTTGCTCTAACTTTCCAAGGTTACATTGCTTGCACATATCTTGCAACTGATGCTTTGCATTGCTTCTACTTTGTTGAACTGCCATTAGCTTAGTTTACACATCGTGTATGTGAATACGCCCTGCCTATCCATTTTTAGTACATATTCTATCTGTCATCATACCATATTTATCCATTCAAATCTTGTTCTTGTGTATCAGACGTTCAAAAGGAAGAGGGTGATTGCTGATCGTGGAGGAGCACAAGCAAAGTATTTGGAAAAGGTAGTGGCACCTGATAAATCAAATAGCCCATTAGGTGTAGTTGCAATATCACCTGACCCACAAAATACCCCAACTCCAGCAGACTCTAGCCCTACTACACTGGTCATTTCTGATGCCCCAACTCAGCAGACCCCAACTGCAGCAAACAGTATGATTATGCCAGTTGACATAGCACCAGCTGTACGACGCAAAACCCCCATTCCAGCAAAGAGTACACCAAATCCAGTTGCCAAATCCCTTTTCAAACCAGAGAGAGCCCCAATTGCAGCAAATAGGACCCCTGTTCCATTTCTTCCCAGTTTAGAAGACGAAGCTTATGTTGTTGTCAGGAACTTTGTGCGCATCTTTCCTTCATGGAAAGATTATACCGCAGACACAGAACAATTTCCAGTCTTCCTCCGCAACTTACGCGTAAGTAATGTACTAATGTTATTCATGGTCATTACTGCATATGTTTCTGCTGACAGAAGACACAAGATTTCATTCTTTTAAATAGGCGAGGCACAAACTGGATTGTGATGACGAGGAAGGGTTGGTTGCGCTTTTCAAGCACTTGTTGATGAAGTATCCTTCCTACCTGAGGCAAGCGCACTTCGATGGCAAGCCTCTGAATGAAATTTCTACGAAGTCTCTGGTGCTACATTTATCCGACGGTGATTGGAATAATCTTGTTACACATTGGTCTCGGCTGCAGCGTAAGGTACTGTCTATGATATCACATCACAATTTGAACTACATTTCTGCATTTGCCTTAATGTCTCACTTGTATGAAAACTGTTAGCAGAAGAACATTCATTCTCAAGGGACCACAGAATCTCGCAACTATACTGCACGCTGCATTGCTCTTGTGAGTACCTCTTGCCCTGTATGACCATACTTACTTTCATAGTTGTTTGATTATGTAGCATCACTGCACATGTTAGCCTCATAATCGTCCATTTGGTGGACATTATAAGATCCGTATGGACTCTTACATAAATTTAGAATCAACCCAATGCTTTTGAAGAGGTTTAGCTCTGCAATCCTCTTGTAAGGACTGAACATGGTCTATCACTGTACTTACATTAATAGCTACTCCCTCCGTCCCATAATATAAGAACGTTTTGTACAGTACACCAGTGTTCAAAACACTCTTGTATTATGGGAAGAGGGATTGGTTCATTTTGTAGCATTCTGCATCTTATCTCCCTCGCCCACCATTTACTAAAAAAGATCAGATCTATATTTAATCTTACCAACAAGTAGAATACACAGACAATGCCAGTGCAGAAGTGTAGCCCATTGCTCTTGTCAGTACATTTTGTCCTGTAACGCTTGTACTTCCAGGGATTGGTAGTTGATTATGTAGCATCAATCTGCATCTTATCTTCATTATCCTCTATCCCTTCCAGTATTATCATATCTATAATTACTCTCTACAAAATGTAGAGTACAGGCAATGCTTATGAAGAAGATTTTGTGCTGAAATTCTTGAGTTATCCTTCCCTTGCCATGGAGAAGAGCATTATAAAGCCGGTGTTAACTGTTAATGTAAGTCAGTCCTTCTAAAGCCTTTATCCTCAACTGCTGTTTAATTTGCTCATACTCCCTATCATTTACTGCTGTTTAGTTTGTTGTTTCTACCAAAATGCATGTTCGTAAGAACCGTAAGTTCTAAGTTTTACTTGTAAAACCAAATTCTTTATTCATACCATGCACATTACTTAATACTCCCTATATGTATGCTTGTTTTTGTGGATCTATAATCTAGTGTGTGGTGAAGCAGCCCACGTTTGCACCTTGTCATATCCTATTTTATCTTACTGATGTGGCTGGTGATATGAACAACATGACATGCACATTATCCAAAATAGATACAATGATTTTCTTTGCCCTTCATCTATGCTTGTTATGTTGACATGGTAATCCAGTAGTGTGGTGAAGCTCCCTGCATTATGAACAATGCCAAATTATGCTATTGATATTTTGAACATACTCTTTATTTTCTAATTTGAAATTGGATAGAATTGACAGAACAATTATCATCTTTGTTTATACACGTGCAAAACCTGTCATCTCTCTGCTTTGTTTCAGGGTGATATGCCTGATGGCATGCACAAGTCTGCTGAAAGCTGTGAGACAAACCCAACATATATTGCAGCAAAGAAGGAAAAATATCTTGAAGATAGCGAGACAACCCCAAAGTCTTGTCTTGATGCAGTGTTCAAGTTACTTGAGACTAACAGTCAGACAAGCTCACAGAATTCGTTGTCTGAATCAGTTCGACTTCTTCAGTCCCAAGTTCTAGCAGAAAGGCATTCTGCAACTCAACTTCGACTTGAAGTCCTATCTCTAAGAAAGATTGCGGAGAACACCAATGAGAACCTCATCGCTAAACAGCTACACCTGGAAGCTATGACCGACATGCTAGGCCGATCTCACATCCTTGCTCAGCAGCTTGCGTAGCAGTTCCCCCGCAAGGCTAACCTTTCTTGAACTGTCTTGGAACTGGTCTCGGTTCAGTATTATTTTGTTACACTGCAATGGTGCCCAGTTTTTGTAATCTGCTTCTTCGTTGCGCTTTATGATCACTGGTGGCGAACTTTGATGCCCAGTGGATGTAATATACCTTAAATCCTTTATTGTGTAGTGTAGGTTTATTCTTAGTTACTATGTTGTAATTTCTTTATTGTATAGAGTAGGTTTGTTCTTAATTCCTACTAGTTACACAGCAGCCCGAAATGAACCCCGACCCATGATTGTGCGAATCAAATCACGGGCTTTTAACAGGCCAAAATTGTCTGGGTCCTTGTTTGGCCCAATCAGATATCGGCTGCGAGCAGGCCGGATGCAAACCGGGCCGTAGTTAGGCCCAACTATATGACGGGATTTTAACAGGCTGAAATTAATATAGGGCCGAAATGTTAAACGGCCCCTTAACAGGCCAAAACTAATATCAGGCCAAATTAATAAGTGGGCCTTTAGCAAGTGGGCCCAAAAGTATAGTGTCCAGTTGACGGGTCGAATCTGATATGGGACATAATTGAGCCCAAAGCCTCTTAAAGGGCCGGACCTGATCTGGCCGTAATTTGGCCCACAACGTGGTAGGTTTTTAACAGGCCGGATCTCATATGGGCCACTATTAGGCCCGGAGCGTGGCAGGCCATTAATGGACCGGATCAAATATGGGCCGGCATTTGGCCCAAAACATGGCAACCAGTTAATGGGCCGGCCTACTAGGGTCCTCAAAATCTTGTGGGCCTACAGCTGGGCCGGCCCATTAATGTCGGCGAAATCTCATGGGCCTTTAGCTGGGCCGGCCCATTATGACCCGCAAGAATCTTGTGGGCCTTTACCTGGGCCGGCCCATTATGGCACAAAAAAATCTTGTGGGCCTTTACCTGGGTCGGCCCATTATGGCCCGCAAAATCTTGTGGGCCTTTAGCTGGGCCAGCCCATTATGGTCCACAAAATTTCGTGGGCCTTTAGCTGGGCCAGCCCATTATGGTCCGCAAAATCTTGTGGGCCTCTAGTTGGGCCGGCCCATTTAAACTTGTTGGGCCATGCCACGTGTCGACGTATCATAGGCACCTTCGGTCCAGTGAGTGGATGACATCTATCCCGACGATGAGCCGACACGTGTTTCCTCTAGCCAATGATGATTTTACACGTGGAAAATCCCCATTGGTCGGGGTTGTTAATGGGTTATCGGATCCAAAACCCGACCCGATAGCTTAACGGCGTTCCGTTACGGTGGATGCCATGTGTCGGTCACCCTTGACGAAAGCACTTCTGTGACGCACGATTTATTGTCATGGAAGTGGACACTTCCGTGGTGATAATTAACACTTCAACGACAGCACAGGTATGACTATCTTGATTCTGTCATAAATTTGTCATGGATGTACATGCATGACAAAAAAAGCGACCTACTGTGACAAACACGTATCATCACGGAAGTGTATTTTTTTGTAGTGTATATAGGTGCATTAAAGTAAACAAGATATAATAATGATATCCCAACAATATCAATGTTCCAACATGGAACAAACTCCATCTTCACCTGCAACTAGCAACGCTATAAGAGGGGATGAGCAAAGCGGTAACATAGCCAAACAACGATTTGCTAGGAAAAGTGGTTAGAGGGTTGTCATGGCAATATGGGAGGCATGATAAAGCAAGTGGTAGGTATAGCGGCATGGTAATAGAGTGATCAACTAGCAAGCAAAGATAGAAGTGATTTCGAGGGTATGGTCATCTTATCGGAAGAAGTCCATGAAGAAGACAAACGGACGTAGTCGAACGGATCCTCACAAACGCGACCTTATCGGAACTAACCCGAAGAAGCAACACCGGAAAGAAGCAAACAATATAGTAAAACAACCACCACATAAACATGGCATGATGCACAACCAAGTATGATGCATGTCCGGTTTAAATATGCATGGCATGACAAAGTGCACAAACAACTCTACAAGTTAAGTGGAGCTCAATATGCAACGACTTGCATACTGACGGAACACCACATCAATTATATAGTTCTCTCCCGTTTAAATACCCAACAATATTAAATGTTGTTAAACATGGCAAGAGAAGAAGCAAAAGTAAAACCTCTATCTAAACAAGTTTAAATGAGGCCGGAACAAACAACAATTCCGGTAAATCCCCATATGCATTTAGCAATTTAAAGCAAACAGCAATTTTCAAAATTTTAATTGTTGTTATCATGATGCGGATGACATGTGCAAGTTTATGCAATTTTTATTAAAAGTGGATAAGAGCATTATGAAGCATTTGTCACCGTGGTGGAAAGAAAGGGTGCCACGGCGACGAATCCGAAAATGATGCCACGACACCATATCGATTCCGGTAGCTCACAGAGATACCGGTGCAAAGGAAGCAAGGGTGCGGATGTTCGGAACATGCTAGAGATGGTGGGGTGATCCCGGATTCTGGGTGTCCCACGAGTTGGCGACAAGGAAACGAGTGACAATTTGGACACGGTGCAAACACGAGCATCTCAAACATCGCAAGCATTCATTCACGGACATCGTCTCAGGGTTATACCTTCGAAGCGTGCAAACGAGACGGTTCGGGTTCGATGGGACGTAGTGGTACTTTCGGTCCTCGGCGACGGAAGAGGTACAGACGTTCTCAAGGCACTTGTCGGTCCGGACTTGGTGTAGTTGTACATGCCAAACGTAGTAGTACTCGGAGTCTTGTCAAACCCAAGCGACGGTAGTCATACACGACGCATTGTGGAAGTAGTTGTACTCCGGACTTCGGCGGCGGTAGTCGTTCGGGATCTTGTCGGTTCGTCGTGTAGCCGTACATGTTCGACGTGGTACACGATTCGAAGTCGTGCATGTCCCTTAGATGTTTAGGGTCACCGTGAGGAACTTGTCGAATCCAGGGTCTCAGTCGACGGTAGTGGTACACGCTTCGAAGGTGAACTTGACGAACTCGAATCCCTATGGGGTTGTCGTGGTACTTGGGGTCTTCGGACCCGCCAGTCTCGTTCTTGCGACAATAGTTGAACTTGAAGTTATTGGTTCATGGGTCTTCGGCGACGGTAGTCGTTCCAGGCATCGGGCATCGAGGTACTTGGCGTTCTTAGCGATTCCAAAAATGAAGGTAGAGGTACTTGACGCGTCACCGTGATGTCGTACACTTGTCGAAAAGGAAGGCACATCCAAAACGAAGCAACACCAAAAAAAGGCCTTGGGTCTTCGTGGTCACGACGAGAGGCGCCCTGGATGGAGGTGTGAGCAGAGGATGAACGGAACACGGTGGCGCAACAGCAGCTAGCGAGGCGTGGCGGAGGTCTAGCGCGGTTTGACAGGGGAAAACAGCGGCAGTTTTGCGAGGACGTAGGCACCTAGCGCGGCTCGGGACTCCGGCAAAGGGAAAAGGGAGGCAGCGACCTGCTCCTCGCGGCGCTCCGGTGAGCCCGGGGCTCCGGCAAAGAAAGAGATGGTGCGCCGGACGAGGGGTCGCCGGACCTAGCGACTCCCGACGGCGGTGATCTCCAGGGCTGATGTAGGGGACTATGGCAGGAGGCCGAACGGAGGGAGGAGGCGCTGTCGCGCGGCTGGAGGGCGGCATGGCGCAGGACCTGTGGGCGCTGGAGGAGACGACGGTCCTCGGGCGATGACGAGGAGGAGGCCGGGGTTGCAGAAGGCGGCAGAGCGGCCTGGAGCAAGGAAGCAGAGGCCGATGGCGCGAGGGAAGTTCCCGCGGCGACGGGCACCGGTGAACGGAGGCGGCGGCGGAGGACGACGCTCTCCTTGCGGCGAAGTGGCGGCCCGATGTAGCGACCCGACCTCAGATGGTCAAGTCTCTGTGCTTCAGTGTCATCCCTGGATCGGTAATGCTGACACACACAGTACTCGAAGGATTTATAACAGAGTAGCAATCACACACTTATTACATCGAATGTCTCAAAAGAGAGAACTATTACAAAAATATGGCTTAAGGCCATCTAATACGATAACAGCGGAAGGCTTGGAAGATAAAGTGAGTCCATCAACTCCAACGGCATAGCTGAGCTGCACGGCAACGACCTAACGAACCTTACTCCTCGTCTGAAAAGTCTGCAACATAATATGTTGCAGCCCGAAACGGGCCAGCACATGGAATATGCTGGCAAAGTAACACAGTAGAGCAAGAACAGAATAATGCTATCACTACATGCATATTTGGCTGGTGGAAAGCTCTATGGTTATAGTTTTGCGAAAAGCCAATTTTTCCCTACAACAAAGGAATAGATTTTAATTTTACTATCATGGTAGTTGAAACATCATTGAGAAGGTTCCTCCAACTCAATCCCAATTAAGGTGATTAACAACTGTAATGCCCCGAGACCGATGTGCCAGGTGTCTTCGAGTTATTCGCTGTTGTTGCCATGTCTTTTGCTTGCGTGTTGCATCTTGTCATGTCATCATGTGCATTGCATCATCATGTTTTCGAAACTTGCATTCGTCTGGGTTTCCCAATTCCTTCTGTTGTCCGTTCTGAGCCCAGACACACTTGCACGCGCCCGTGGCACGTCCGAAATATTATTTTTTAAGTGGCCGGAAAATGTTCTCGGATTGGGGTGAAAGTTGGCATGCGGAGTTGTTTTAGTGTTAGTAGGTCGCCTGCCAAGTTTCATCGCATCCGGAGTTCGTTTGATAGCCCAACCGTTAAACTATAGCGGCAGTATAGCCGGTCTAACGTCGGACGTTTTCGGTCTCCGGAAACAGCCGTCGAGCCTCTCTCTCTTCTCTTCTCTCAGCTCGAGACTGTCTACACAGCTCACTACCTACCGCCAGGTCCAACCTAACCTCTCTCGTCAGCCCGCAGCCCCCCTCGCGCGTGTCCGAAAGTTGTCCCGGACCCGATCCGGGCAGTCGTCACCGTTGTGTCCGGATCATCCCCAAACATCTACAAAACGTCTCCGTTTTGTTAATTGGACTTCCTAGTGTATTTTTCTCGACCGCTCGATTTTAATTGGAGGGACGGGTTAGCGCATAAACTCTCCCTTTTTCCTTATATATAGTCCCTAGTCTAAATCTGGACAAAAACCCTATTTTCAAGGGATCCTCCCTGTCCAATCCCCGCCGCCAGCATCTCCCACCTCGGGATCCATCTCCCCCCAATCTCTCCACCGAGCTAACCAGCCACTCCTCCTGATCCACCTCGTCCTCGCGCCCGAGACCCCCAGCTGAACCCAGCTCCTCTTCCAACCAGAACGAGCGCCACCGTCGCTGTTTGGGGCGCTGTCGTACCGGAGATGAGTGCCTCACGCCCATCTCTTCTCCTTCCTTCCATTCTTCTTCCCCCTCCCTCACATCTCTCTCCCTCTGTTTCCTCGTACAGGGAGCTCCAGCGCCGAAGCTCGCTGGCCGCTGGAGCCGAAGCTCGCCGTGCCGCCTCCTGCACAGCTCGCCGCCATCTCCGCCGCCTCGCTCGCGCCTTGCCGGAGAGGCTCCGCCTTCACCAACCCCCGCTCCCGCCTGGCCCTGCTACCGCTGCTGCTTCACTGGAGAGTTCCGCGGCGCCAAGTTCCCCTGCTTCCCCTTCGAACGTCGCTGCTGAAGCCTCGACAAGATCCTCGCTTGCCCCGTGCCATGGACCCGCGGCCAGCCTTCCTTCCCCGCGCAGTTCCTCGCCCAGATCCGCTATCGCGCCGTCCCGGAGTCCCCAGTGCCTCCGCAAGCTGCTCCGTCGTGCCGTCTCCGGCCCCTGCTTGCCAGAGTTGTGCCTTCCCCCACGCCCGCGAGCCCGCGCCGGCCATCTACCTCACTGGCAACAACGAACCAGGGCGGCCATGGCCCTGCTTCGATCGAACGGGCACAGCCACGCTTGTTGAGCATTGACCACGCCCCAGCCCAGATCCGCCGGCCCAATAGGCCCATGGGTGAGCAGCACCCCCCTCCAGCCCTTTGTGCATGTTGGACCAGTTCAGTTTCCGGCCCGTTATGTTTTTTTCAGTTCAGGAGGTTTTTCCTAATATTTCAAAGAGTGCAGTTTTACAGAAAAGTCCCTAAACTCCATGCATATTAAAACTCAACAACCGTACATCATATGTAAAAACTTTATATATGAAACTTGCTTAGTTTTTCATCTAGTTTAATAATATGCAACTTTCATCTATGTTTTAAATGTTTAAAATGCTGTTTGTTTAAATTTGATTAAATAACTTACTAAAATGATTTAATTCATAACTAATTAACCGTAGCTCGGTTCTAAACAAACTTTATATGTAAATGGGGTAGAAAAATGCCTAGTTTAACATGGTGCTTTCATCTTGCATGTTTAACAACCCTAAAATTGTGTTTAGGGCAGAACAGTACCAAACCTAATATATGCATCTGAGGAGTTTCCGGACTTGTTGTTTTGTTGTTCCGGCCTCATTTAAACTTGCCTAGATTAGATAGTTTCATCATGCTTCACCTCTTGCCATGCTAACAACATTTAATCTTGTTGGGTACATAAACGAGAGAGAACTAAATAAGTCATGTGGTGTTTTCTTCAATATGCAACTCCGTTGCATAATGAGCTCCACTTAATTTGTAGGATTGTTTATGCTCTTTGCCATGCCATGCCATGCCTTATTAAACTGGACATGCATCATACTTGGGTGTGCATCATACCATGTTCGTGTGTTGGTTGTTTACTATGTTGTGTGCTTCTTTCCGGTGTTGCTTCTTCGGGTTGGTTCCGGTAACGTCACGTTTGTGAGGACCCGTTCGACTACGTCCGTTTGTCTTCTTCATGGACTCGTTTCTTCTTCCTTGCGGGATTTCAGGCAAGATGACCATACCCTCGAAATCACTTCTATCTTTGCTTGCTAGATGGTCGCTCTTTTGCTATGCCTATGCTGCGATACCTACCACTTGCTTATCATGCATCCTATATTTTTGAACCAAGCCTCTAACCCACCTTGTCCTAGCAAACTATTGTTTGGCTATGTTACCGCTTTGCTCAGCCCCTCTTATAGCGTTGTTAGTTGCAGGTGAAGATTGAAGTTTGTTCCTTGTTGGAACATGGAGATGTTGTTCCTTGTTGGAACCTGTTTACTTGTTGGGATATCACAATATGTCTTATTTAATTAATGCATCTATACACTTGGTAAAGGGTGGAAGGCTCGGCCTTATGCCTGGTGTTTTGTTCCACTCTTGCCGCCCTAGTTTCCGTCATATCGGTGTTATGTTCCCAGATTTTGCGTTCCTTACGCGGTTGGGTTATAATGGGAACCCCTTGACAGTTCGCCTTGAATAAAACTCCTCCAGCAATGCCCAACATTGGTTTTACCATTCGCCACCTAGCCTTTTCTTTCCCTTGGGTTCTGTAGACTCAAGGGTCATCATTATTTTAACCCCCCCCCCCCCGGGCCAGTGCTCCTCTGAGTGTTGGTCCAAACTAAAGCCCTGTGTAGCGCCCCCTCGGGGAAACTCGAGGTTTGGTTTTAGTTGTATGGAGAGCTCATCTGAGTGTGCCCTGAGAACGAGATATGTGCAGCTCCTATCGCGATTTGTCGGCACATTCGGGCGGTGTTGCTGGTCTTGTTTTACCATTGTCGAAATGTCTTGTAACCGGGATTCTAAGCCTGATCGGGTCTTCCCGCTAGAAGGAATATCCTTCGTTGACCGTGAGAGCTTGTGATGGGCTAAGTTGGGACACCCCTGCAGGGATTTGAACTTTTGAAAGCCGTGCCCGCGGTTATGGGCAGATGGGAATTTGTTAATGTCTGGTTGTAGAAAACCTGAAGTTTATCTTAATTAAAATACATCAACCGCGTGTGTAACCGTGATGGTCTCTTCTCGGCAGAGTCCGGGAAGTGAACACGGTGTTGGAGTTATGCTTGGCGTAGGTTGTTCTAGGATCACTTCTTGATCATAGTTGTTTGACCGTGCTTTTGCCTTCTCTTCTCGCTCTCATTTGCGTATGTTAGCCACCATATATACTAGTCGCTTGCTGCAGCTCCACCTCATACCTTTTACCTTACCTATGAGCTTAAATAGTCTTGATCGCAAGGGTGTGAGATTGCTGAGTCCCCGTGACTCACAGATACTTCCAAAACCAGCTTGCAGGTGTCGTTGAATCGTGCAGATGACGCAACAAGCTCAAGGAGGAGCTCGATGAAGATCTTGTCCTTTGTGTTGTTTCATTCTAGTTGATCAGTAGTGGAGCCTAGTTGGGGTCGATCGGGGATCTGTGTAGCATTTGGGGTAGTCTTCTTTTATTTTGGGTTCCGTAGTCGGACCTTGATTGTAACTGGTTGATGTAATGCTTTATTCATGTAATTGTGTGAAGTGGCGATTGTAAGCCAACTATGTATCTCTTTCCCTTTATGTATTACATGGGTTGTGTGATGATTACCTCACTTGCGACATTGCTTTCAATGCGGTTATGCCTCTAAGTCGTGCTTCGACACGTGGGAGATATAGCCGCATCGAGGGCATTCACAACAACCCAACAATATTAGTTAAACATGATGAGATACTTTTGATAACCCAATTACTATATACTCAAGAATTGTCCATAACCGGGGACACGGCTAACCATGATTAGATTGTACACTCTGCAGAGGTTTGCGCACTTTTCCCCACAAGACTCGATCTCCTCCGTTGGATTTCTCGCACTACATAGTGTTTGAGAAACGGATGACTGAGACACAGTCTTTCAGAAACATTAACTCTCTACTCCGGACAGACCATACCAAACCTACATCCCACTACCTGCTGATCTGCCTCTTCAAGAGCTTCACGTAACTTACTCAACTATGCTAGAGCCCATAATAGCTTGTGGCTGCACACGGAAGTTTCTAGCATGAATCATCTCAGTTCCCTTTGAGCCTGGGTGGCGGTCCATAGGAAGATCACACGGGTACTCCGGGATTTCCAAAAATACAGGCAACACTGGGTACTCCAGGTGCCTCAATCAACCCAGTTGTTTGATTAAGTTGCCACCTTAAGTTGAACCATTAATTAACAAGCTCACATCTGTCATGTATTTCACTCAAACCCAAACCACGTCTACGAGCATAGCATAGCATAGTATATATAAGCAACGCGTAGAGTAACTCCCAAGGGTTTGAATGTAACAGGGCAATAGGTTCTACCTCATCAACTACTTCCCAACCCACAAGTTAATGACATCCTAATCATGCAATGTTTGAGGATTGGAACTAATGCATAAAAACTGGGTGATAAAAGGGATATGATCAAAGTGTTACTTGCCTTGCTAACGATCTGCGAAACCTAGGGACTCGTAGTAGCACGCTTCGCACTCCGGGTGTTCTATTGCAAGCAAACAATAGCATACATAAGTAACAAGCAATGATGCACAAGAAAAACTCAAACAAAAAAGGTTGACCAGAAAGTTCAAATTAAGAACTCCGGTTTGCAAAAAGAATCAAATCAAACGGAGCAACAAAACTCAAACGGCGAAAGAAAGAAGCTTCGTTTACTAATCTGAAACTAGGTCAAATTTTACAGTAGAGAAAACTTGTTTGAGTTGGTTAAGCGGAAAGAGGGTTTCGAGACAAAACTCTAGGCCCTTGAATCGCCTGATTCCGACTAGCGAGCGAAAAGATAAACAGAAACTAAGATCGGATCAGAAATCGCAATCAGAGAAAATCGCGGAATAAATCCGATAAAAGAAAACTGATGAACAGACTAACGAACGAGCGTTCATTGGCTGTTTCTAATGGGCGAAGAACCGTTCATTAAAATGAATGTTCGGACGAACGTCCGCCAAATAGAAGAACCGAGAAAAACTGGCGAATCCGAAAAAAATGGATCTAGGGTTTCTAAAAAGCTGGTCAGTCTTTATAAAAAAACCGGCGGCGGGGCGTGGTGGCTACCTCCGGCGAGAGGTCCAGCGGGGCGGCGGCTTAGGGGGCGGCGGCGCTCGGCGGCGGTGCGGACTGCGGCGCCAGGCGGCGGCAGGCGGCGGAGCTCGGCTGCGGCGGCGGCGGCTTGGCGCGGCGCGGGCGGCGGTGGCTAGGCGGCGCGGGCGGCGGTGGTGTGGTGGGGTGTTGGGGGCGGGGTGGCGGCGTATATAAGGGCGGGGCGGGGCGGCTTGGAGGAGGGGGCAAGGCGCGGCGGTGGAGAGGAGTCCGGCTCGGACTCCTAGTCCGAGTCGGCGGCGGCGGCGCTCGCGGGGAAGGCGGCGGCGGCCTGGCGCGGCTGCGGAGACCTTTTTTTAAATAATTTCGCCGACCGAAATAAAATCCTAGAAAAATAAATAAAAATCTAAAAATGCCAAAATAAATTTTCACCGTCTAAATGAAATATTTAGAACGAGATGAACATTTTCTTGGCCCTAAAATGCAATTTTGGAAAACGTGCAATTTTTCTAATGCAAACAAAATTGCAATAAAGTCCAAATAAAGCAATTGTTTGATTTTAATATTTTTCCTCCAATATTTCAATTATCTTGGAGAAGTCATATTATCTCCTCTCATATATTTTAGTGTGAAATATTTTTGGAGAGAAAATAATTAAAACCAAAATCCCCGTTTCAAGATTAGATAAAGATCAAATTTGAAAACCGGGAAATCCCCAACTCTCTCCGAGGGTCCTTGAGTTGCTTAGGATTTTCGGGGATCGCGACACGAAATGCGAATAAAATATGATATGCATGGATGACTATGTATAACATTCCAAATTGAAAATTTGGGATGTTACAAACCTACCCCCCTTAAGATGAATCTCGCCCTCGAGATTCGGGTTGGCTAGAAAATAGGTGCGGGTGGTCTTTGCGAAGATCATCCTCTCGTTCCCATGTGGCTTCATCCTCGATATGGTGGCTCCACTGAACTTTACAAAACTTGATAACCTTACTGCGGGTGACTCTGCTGGCAAACTCAAGAATCTTAACTGGTTTTTCCTCATAAGTCAAATCACTGTCCAACTGAATCGCCTCCAGGGGTACTGTATCTCTTAGCGGTATATCTGCCATCTCATCATGACACTTCTTCAGCTGTGAAACGTGAAACACATCATGAACTCCTGACAATCCCTCGGATAACTCCAACTTTTAGGCAACTTCTCCCATCAGTTCCAAAATACGATCGGTCCTACAAATCTCGGGGCTAACTTTCCTTTAACTCCAAAACGTTTCACTCCTCGCAAGGGTGACACTCGCAGATATGCTTGGTCTCCAATTTCATAGGTCACCTCCTTGCGTTTTGAGTCGGCATAACTCTTCTGCCTGGACTGAGCAATCTTCAGTCTGTCGCGAATCAACTTAACCTTCTCCTCAGAATCCTTGATCAAGTCTGGTCCAAACAACTGTCAGTCTCCTACCTCGTCCCACATCAACGGTGTTCTGCACCTTCGTCCATACAGGGCTTCAAATGGTGCCGTCTTCAAACTGCCTTGATAGCTATTGTTGTATGAAAACTCTGCGTATGGAAAATTGTCATCCCAACTAGATCCATAATCTAGTGCACAGGCTCTCAACATGTCCTCCAAAATTTGGTTGACTCTCTCTGTTTGTCCATCCGTCTACGGGTGAAATGCGGTACTAAACTCCAATCTCGTTCCCAAGGTCTGATGCAACTGGTGCCAAAACATTGAGGTAAACTATGTTCCTCGATCTGGTACGATGGTCCTCGGAACTCCATGCAGACATACTATCCTGGACATATATATCTTGGCCAGCTTTGCATTCGTGTAGGTGGTTTTCACTGGGATGAAATGAGCTACTTTGGTCAAGCGGTCAACTACTACCCATATGGAATCATATCCTGCTTTGGTCCTGGGCAATCCGGTGATAAAGTCCATGCCCAGTTTATCCCACTTCCATTCGGGTATCGGCATAGGCTGTAACAGTCCTGCTGGCTTCTGATGTTCTGCCTTCACACGCTGACATACATCACATACGGCGACATACTCAGCAATATCCTTCTTCATACCGGTCCACCAGAAACGTTCCTTCAAATCCAAATACATCTTGGTGTTTCCGGGGTGTATCGAGTAGGGTGAGTCATGAGCCTCCTGAAGTATTAACTTCCTGATCTCCTGGTTATTGGGCACATAAATGTTGGGTTTCGTAGTAATTTCAAAAAAATTCCTACGCACACGCAAGATCATGTGATGCATAGCAACGAGGGGGAGAGTGTTGTCTACGTACCCAACGCAGACCGACTGCGGAAGCGATCACACGACGTAGAGGAAGTAGTCGTACGTCTTCACGATCCAACCGATCAAGCACCGAATCTACGGCACCTCCGAGTTCGAGCACACGTTCAGCTCGATGACGATCCCCGGACTCCGATCCAGCAAAGTGTCGGGGAAGAGTTCCGTCAGCACGACGGCGTGGTGACGATCTTGATGTACTACAGCAGCAGGGCTTCGCCTAGACTCCGCTATAGTATTATCGAGGTATATGGTGGCAGGGGGCACCGCACACGGCTAAGGAATAGATCACGTGGATCAACTTGTGTGTCTAGAGGTGTCCCCTGCCTCCGTATATAAAGGAGGAGAGGAGGGGAGGCTGGCCGGCCAAGGAGGGAGGCGCAGGAGAGTCCTACTCCCTCTGGGAGTAGGATTCCTCCCCCCAATCCTAGTCCAACTAGGATTCCTCGGAGGGGAAGGGAGAGAGGGGGGCCGGCCACCTTCTCCTAGTCCTAATAGGACTAGGGGAGGGGGAAGTGGCGCAGCCACCTTGGGCTGCCCCTTTCTCCTTTCCACTAAGGCCCATGAAGGCCCATATGGCTCCCGGGGGGTTCCGGTAACCCTCCCGGTACTCCGGTAAAATCCCGATTTCACCCGGAACACTTTCGATGTCCAAACATAGGCTTCCAATATATCAATCTTTACGTCTCGACCATTTCGAGACTCCTCTTCATGTCCGTGATCACATCCGGGACTCCGAACAACCTTCGGTACATCAAAATGCATAAACTCATAATGTAACTGTCATCGTAACCTTAAGCGTGCGGACCCTACGGGTTCGAGAACAATGTAGACATGACCGAGACACGTCTCCGGTCAATAACCAATAGCGGGACCTGGATGCCCATATTGGCTCCTACATATTCTATGAAGATCTTTATCGGTCAGACCGCATAACAACATACGTTGTTCCCTTTGTCATCGGTATGTTACTTGCCTGAGATTCGATCGTCGGTATCCAATACCTAGTTCAATCTCGTTACCGGCAAGTCTCTTTTACTCGTTCCGTAATACATCATATCACAACCAACATATTAGTTGTAATGCTTGCAAGGCTTATGTGATGTGTATTACCGAGAGGGCCCAGAGATACCTCTCCGACAATCGGAGTGACAAATCCTAATCTCGAAATACGCCAACCCAACATCTACCTTTGGAGACACCTGTAATGCTCCTTTATAATCACCCAGTTACGTTGTGACGTTTGGTAGCACCCAAAGTGTTCCTCCGGTAAACGGGAGTTGCATAATCTCATAGTCATAGGAACATGTATAAGTCATGAAGAAAGCAATAGCAACATACTAAACGATCGGGTGCTAAGCTAATGGAATGGGTCATGTCAATCAGATCATTCAACTAATGATGTGACCTCGTTAATCAAATAACAACTCATTGTTCATGGTTAGGAAACATAACCATCTTTGATTAACGAGCTAGTCAAGTAGAGGCATACTAGTGACACTTTGTTTGTCTATGTATTCACACATGTATTATGTTTCCAGTTAATACAATTCTAGCATGAATAATAAACATTTATCATGATTATAAGGAAATAAATAATAACTTTATTATTGCCTCTAGGGCATATTTCCTTCAATAAACTCGGTCCTCGAACCATAGGGTATCGTGCTCATCTTCACGAAAACCTTTGGCCTTTCCTTTGCGCATCTTCTCCTTTATCTCGGCAATCTCCTTGTCCTCTTTCTGGGCTTCCCGAATCTTGTCCAGCAATGTCGACTGGACCTCCATTGTTGCGATAAATCCTCTAGGAACAATCTCCAATCGAAGTTCCATGATGTCCTCTGCTAATTCCTTAGGCAGTCCCTTGCTTTCAAGGATATTAGCATAACTCTTCCGGCTCAAGGCGTCTGCTACGACATTGGCTTTCCCTGGGTGATAGTGTAGCTTCATGTCATAATCCTTGATAAGCTCCAACCATCTCCTCTGTCGAAGGTTCAGTTCCTTCTGGGTGAAAATGTACTTCAAACTCTTATGGTCCGTGTACACATCACAACGGTTTCCAATAAGGTAATGTCTCTAGGTCTTCAATGCATGTACTACGGCTGCTAGCTCCAAATCATGCGTGGCATAGTTTAACTCATGAGGTTTCAGTTGTTGTGAGGCATACGAAACAACTATCCCGTCCTGCATAAGCACACATCCAAGTCCTAAGCGTGAGGCATCGCAGTACACTTGGAACTCCTTATGTATATCTGGTAGTGTTAGCACTGGCGCTGTAGTCAAGCGTTTCTTCAATTCCTAGAAACTTGCCTCGCAATCTTCTGTCCATTTAAACTTAGTATCCTTCTTCAACAGTTCAGTCATTGGCTTTGCAATCTTGGAAAAATTCTCGATGAATCTCCGGTAGTATCCTGCGAGTCCAAGAAAACTACGGATCTCGCTAACTGAAGTGGGTGCCAACCATTCAGTGATTGACTAAATTTTGCTGGGGTCTACTGCTATACCTTCTCCCAATATAACATGTCCAAGGAACCCAACTTCCTTCAACCAAAATTCGCATTTGCTAAACTTAGCATACAACTGGTGTTCCCTGAGTTTCTCGAGAACTAAGCGCAAATGCTCCTTGTGCTCCTCCTCGTTCTTCGAGTATACCATAATATCATCAATAAACACCACAACAAACTTGTCCAAATACTCCATGAACACCTTGTTCATCATGCTCATGAAATAGGCAGGGGCGTTAGTCAGTCCAAATGACATGACCGTGTACTCGTATAATCCATATCGTGTTGTGAACGCTGTCTTCGGTATATCCTTCTCCCGTATCTTCAACTGATGGTATCCCGATCGCAAATTGATCTTCGAAAATACTTTAGCTCCTTGCAACTGATCAAACAGATCATTGATCATCGGTAGTGGGTACTTGTTCTTAATCTTCACTTCATTCAATGCTCGATAATCAACAACCATCCTCAGGGATTTATCCTTCTTCTCAACAAAAAGTACTGGGGCTCCCCAAGGTGATGAACTTCTTCGGATGTATCCTTTCTCCAATAACTCCTTGATCTATTTCTCAATTTCTTCCAGATGATTTGCGGGCATCCGATAGGGTCTCTTGGATATTGGTCCTGTACCTGGCAACAGCTCTATCAAAAACTCAATGTCTCTATCCGATGGCATGCCTGGTAACTCCTATGGAAAAACATCCGGGTAATCCTTCACTACAGGCACTTCCTCCTGAACAACTCCCGTAAGGGCATTCACCTGACTCCTCCTAGGCACATGCCTAGATACATACTTAATCCTTTTTCCTTCCGGGGTGGTGAGATAAATCGACTTACTAGCACAGTCAATGCTTCCTCCAAATTTTGACATCCAGTCCATACCCAATATCACATCCAATCCTTATGACTCCAAGATAATTAGGTCGGACGGAAAAACATGTGTACCAATGGTTAAGGGTATCTGGTCACATCATCTACTATCCATATATGAAGGAAATATGCCCTAGAGGCAATAATAAAGTTATTATTTATTTCCTTATATCATGATAAATGTTTATTATTCATGCTAGAATTGTATTAACCAGAAACATAATACATGTGTGAATACATAGACAAACAGAGTGTCACTAGTATGCCTCTACTTGACTAGCTCGTTGATCAAAGATGGTTATGTTTCCTAACCATGAACAAAGAGTTGTTATTTGATTAACGGGATCACATCATTAGGTAAATGATCTGATTGACATGACCCATTCCATTAGCTTAGCACCCGATCGTTTAGTATGTTGCTATTGCTTTCTTCATGACTTATACATGTTCCTATGACTATGAGATTATGCAACTCCCGTTTGCTGGAGGAACACTTTGTGTGCTACCAAACGTCACAACGTAAATGGGTGATTATAAAGGTGCTCTACAGGTGTCTCCAAAGGTACATGTTGGGTTGGCGTATTTCGAGATTAGGATTTGTCACTCCGATTGTCGGAGAGGTATCTCTGGGCCCTCTCGGTAATGCACATCACATAATCCTTGCAAGCATTGCAACTAATGAGTTAATTGCGAGATGATGTATTACGGAACGAGTAAAGAGACTTGCTGGTGACGAGATTGAACTAGGTATTGAGATACCGACGATCGAATCTCGGGCAAGTAACATACCGATGACAATGGGAACAACGTATGTTATTATGCGGTCGGACCGATAAAGATCTTCGTAGAATATGTAGGAGCCAATATGAGAATCCAGGTTCCGCTATTGGTTATTGACCGGAGACGTGTCTCGGTCATGTCTACATTGTTCTCGAACCCGTAGGGTCCGCACGCTTAAGGTTTCGATGACAGTTATATTATGAGTTTATGAGTTTTGATGTACCGAAGTTAGTTCGGAGTCCCGGATGTGATCACGGACATGACGAGGAGTCTCGAAATGGTCGAGACATAAAGATTGATATATTGGACAGCTATATTCGGACACCGGAAGTGTTCCGGGTGATTTCGGAGAAAACCGGAGAGCCGGAGGGTTACCGGAACCCCCCCGGGAGAAGTAATGGGCCATATGGGCCTTAGTGGAAAGAGAGAGGGGCAGCCAAAGGTGGGCCGCGCGCCTCCTCCCCCCTGGTCCGAATTGGACTAGGAGAGGGGGGCGGCGCCCCCCTTTCCCTCTCCCTCCCCACTTCCTTCCCCCTCCTAGTAGGAGTCCTACTCCTACTAGGAGGAGGACTCCTCCTTGGCGCGCCTATAGGGCCGGTCGGCCTCCTCCCCTTGCTCCTTTATATACGAGGGCAGGGGGCACCCCTAGACACACAAGTTGATCCACGTGATCATATTCTTAGTCGTGTGCGGTGCCCCCTTCCACCATAGTCCTCGATAATATTGTAGCGGTGCTTAGGCGAAGCCCTGCGACGGTAGTGCATCAAGATCGTCACCACGCCGTCGTGCTGATGGAACTCTTCCCCGATACTTTGCTGGATCAGAGTCCGGGGATCGTCATTGAGCTGAACGTGTGCTAGAACTCGGAGGTGCCGTAGTTTCGGTGCTTGATCGGTCGGGCCGTGGAGACGTACGACTACATCAACCAAGTTAACGCTTCCGTTGTCGATCTACAAGGGTACGTAGATCACACTCTCCCCCTCTCGTTGCTATACATCACCATGATCTTGTGTGTGTGTAGGAAATTTTTTGAAATTACTACAAAACCCAACAATATACTCTGCTCCGGGTGAACTCACTAAAAGAGGGGTCCTAAGGGTTTGGGTTGGTAGTTTAAACTTATCCACGAATCCCCTTGATATGTATGAATGCGATGCACCAGTATCGAAAAGAATAAGAGCGGTAAATGACTTAACCAAAAACTTACCTATTACCGCGTCCGGCTGTTCTTCAACCTCCTCCACGTTAACGTGGTTCACTTGTCCTTTGTTGAATGGATTTGGCTTCTTCCCAGCGCTCCCATTTCCATTTCCATTCTTTCCTTCAGGGCACTCCATGGCGTAGTGTCCAGTCTTCCCGCGCTTGAAACAAGTAACATGACTTAAGTCCCTTTTGGCGGGTGTGGCTGGGTTGGGGCGGTTATGATTATTGTTGGTTTCATTCCCATTCCCATTCTTAGATCCATTGTGGTTATGCGATCCTCCTCCAGTGTGGTTGTGACCTCCATGGTTTTGAACAGGTCCTCCCAAGTTTGGGGTTAGGCGAGGTTTCTGCTGAGCTCCTGAGTTATACTTTCCTTGTCCATACTTCCTCTTGCGGCTCTCAATCTGCTGTTGCTTCCCTTCAATCATAAGAGCCTTATCTACCAACTCCTGGTAGTTGTTGAAGGTTGCTACCATCAACTGCATGCTCATCTCATCATTCATCCCTTCCATAAACTTCTCCTGCTTCACGGCATTTGTGGCCACATCATCAGGGGCGTAGTGAGATAACTTGCTAAACTCATCCACGTACTGAGCCACAGTACGGTTCCCCTGGCGTAGGTTGCGGAACTCCCGCTTCTTCATTTGCATAGCTCCAGTGGAGACACGGGCTGTGCGGAAAGCTTGCTGAAACTGGTCCCAAGTGACATTGGCTATAGGAAAAGTGGCTGTGTAATTCTCCCACCATGAGGCTGCTGGTCCATCCAATTGATGTGCGGCAAAGCGCACTCTCTCAGCATCTGTGCGACCTGCGGTGGTCAACTCCCTTCCAATGCGACGTAGCCAATCGTCCGCAACTATGGGCTCGGTGCTACTGGAAAACACCGGTGGTTGTAAGCTTAGAAAACGGGCTAGGTTGTCCACGGGCGGTGGGTTGTTGTTGTTGTTATTGTTGTTGTTTCCCTGATTCTGAACTAGCAATTGCATCAAGGTATTCTGCTGTTGGATCAACTGGGTGAGCTCCGGTGGGAAGGCAAAACCGGTGTCACGTCTCGGGGGCATCTGAGGGTTTAGATGGAAGAGATTAGAATAGAGAAGGGGGTCTAATGAGAAAACACTACCCATATGCACATGAGACAAACACAATCATTTCACTCAATCAAGCAAGGGCATACAAACGATCTAGAACTATCGCACAAGTGCTCAACTACTACTAAATACATGGGGGAATACTAGTGATATATGGTAGTCATCTAGAAGTTTTGATCGGTGGAAGACTCCATGATGTCTGCTCCTAGTCCGAGTCGGCGACGGCGCCGCTCGCGGGGAAGGCGGCGGCGGCGGCCTAGCGAGGCTGCGGAGACCTTTTAAAAAAATCGCCGACCGAAATAAAATCCTAGAAAAATAAATAAAAATCTAAAAATGCCAAAATAAATTTTCACCGTCTAAATAAAATGTTTGGAACGAGATGAACATTTTCTTGGCCCTAAAATGCAATTTTGGAAAACATGCAATTTTTCTAATGCAAACAAAATTGCAATAAAATCCAAATAAAGCAATTATTTGATTTTAATATTTTTCCTCCAATATTTCAATTATCTTGGAGAAGTCATATTATCTCCTCTCATATATTTTAGTGTGAAATATTTTTGGAGAGAAAATAATTAAAACCAAAATCCCCGTTTCAAGATTTGATAAAGATCCAATTTGAAAACCAGGAAATCCCCAACTCTCTCCGAGGGTCCTTGAGTTGCTTAGGATTTTCGAGGATCGCGAGACGAAATGCGAATAAAATATGATCTGCATGGATGACTATGTATAACATTCCAAATTGAAAATTTGGGATGTTACACCCGAGCAAGGAGACGAGCGCGGGATGTCGGCGGTTGCGGGCGACAAAGCAGCAGAAGCGCGAGCGCCAGGCCATGGCGATAGAGAGACGAGGCTGGGGCGACAGAGAGGTGCGGGGGTTGAGGGGATCAGGCGCGGGCGCTCCTCTCGAGTGTGATCCGTGTGAGTGGTGGCGGTGTGGGAGGACGAGAGGGAGAGGATGAGATGGGATCGGGCATGCCCCTTGGGCCGGCTAGGTTTAGGTGCGGCTGGGCCTAAATGGCCTGCTGGGCTCCCTTCTCTCTCTCTCTCTTAAAACTATTGCAATAACAGGAAAAAACAAAGAAAGAAAGGAGAGAGAAGAAAAAGGAAGGAGGTGTTAGGGGAAGAAGTTGGACATGCGGATAATTTTCTCGGAATCACAAAAATATGAGGAATTTAAATAAAATGGCGAAATGAATTTTAGAAAGAATAAAGTTCACACAAAGGAACATGTTTGAATTTTGAAGCCCATTTGAAAAGACTCTAAACGGGCTGAGATTTGAGGAGATGATCCCACACATTAGATGTGATTTATGGGCAAATTTGGTACATTTATGGATGAAGTAAAATTGCAACTCAATTCTACTAAAAGGCCCCAAAGGAAGAAATGAAGTTGAGTTGGATAAAAGAAATTTAAAGAAGCAAATGTGTTATGGGTGATTCCAAGACAATGGAATGGTTTTTTATAGCTCCCTAAATATTGGGAGGATATGTTATAAAGAGAGACACCATGTGAATTCCCTCGATTTAAATAGATCAAAAGATCTATGCAATTTATTTAGTTGAGTTGAGGTGCAAAGATTAATGACATGATGGCATGATGACATGATGCAAAAATGAATGCAACGAACCAAACAAATCACAGAACGAATCTCAGAAAACAAGGAAGCCATCTGAAGCTCCGGTCTTGGGGCGTCACAGCACACAACCAGGATCAAGAGAATTAAACCATGTTTTAGCATCACCCTTTAATGAGAATGGAAACAACTTAAGGATAATTTAATAGCGAGTTTTCTCATCATTAGTGAACATGGTTGCTATATCATTTAATTTAGTAAGATGTGCCACAACAGTTTCAGATTCATAGCCATAAAAAGGATCAGATTCAACCAATGTAATTAACTTAGAATCGGCAGAGAAATCATAATCCTTATCAGTAATAAAGATAGGTGAAGTAGCAAATGAAGGGTCATATTTCATTCTAGCATTCAAAGACTTTTCTTTAAGCTTAACTAATAATTTCTTAAGAATAGATCTATCATTGCAAGCTAAGAAGTCTCTAGCAGTTTCTTCATCCATAACATAACCCTCAGGCGCAACAGGCAATTCATATCTAGGGGGAGAATCGTCATCATCACTTTCATCAATATTATCTGTTTCAATAATTTCATTCTCTCTAACCCTAGAAAGTTGTTCATCAAGAAATTCACCTAGTGGCACAGTATTATCAAGCATAGAAGTAGTTTCATTATAAGTATCATGCAAAGCATAAGTAGCATCATCAATAACATGTGACATATCAGAATGAATAGCAGGTGTAGGTGTCGCAAGTTTACTCAAAACAGAAGGTGAATCAAGTGCAGAGCTAGATGGCAGTTCTTACCTCCCCTCGTAATTGAGGAAAAAATCTTGGTTCTTTGATCTTTCAAGTTCTTCATAGTGATCAGCAGATATAAATCCCAAGTGACTCAAAGAATGGAGCTATGCTCCCCGGCAACGGCGCCAGAAAATAGTCTTGATAACCCACAAGTATAGGGGATCGCAACAGTTTTCGATGGTAGAGTATTCAACCCAAATTTATTGATTCGACACAAGGGGAGCCAAACAATATTCCCAAGTATTAGCAGCTGAGTTGTCAATTCAACCACACCTAGAAACTTAATATCTGCAGCAAAGTATTTAGTAGCAAAGTAATATGATAGTAATGGTAACAGTGGCAAAAGTAACGGTAGCAGTTTTGGTTTTATAGTGATTGTAATAGTAGCAACGGAAAAGTAATAAGCGAAGAACAATATATGAAAAGCTCGTAGGCAATGGATTAGTGATGGATAGTTATGTCGGATGCGATTCCTCATGCAATAGTTATAACATAGGGTGACACAGAACTAGCTCCAGTTCATCAATGTAATGTAGGCATGTATTCTGAATATAGTCATACATGCTTATGGAAAAGAACTTGCATGACATCTTTTGTCCTACCCTCCCGTGGCAGCGGGGTCCTATTGGAAACTAAGGGATATTAAGGCCTCCTTTTAATAGAGTACCGGACCAAAGCATTAACACATAGTGAATACATGAACTCCTCAAACTACGGTCATCACCGGTAATGTCGGTGGGAAACGACACCTATGGGGTCACTGGGATCCCTTCTACAGTTGGCGGGTGCGGGGTTGTGCAAAGAGTGGGTCTGGCGGTCAGCACGCAAATCGTTTACCCAGGTTTGGGCCACGAAGACGCGTAAAACCCTAGGCCTGCTTTGATGTATATTTGAGTGTTCTTGTGTTCTTGAACTAGCTACAATGTCTCTCTAGTCCAAAAGATCTGAATCCCTCTCCAGTATGCCTCGGGCCTCCTTTTATAGACAAAAGGGGTCGCCACAGTGGCACACAGGAGGTGGAAAGGTGTACAGTGGCTGAGTCTATCCTCTGGCATCATCGGACAAACGCATTTAATGCGCTGCCGACATGCCCCTCTTTCTTTATTGGGGATGGCAAAGAAGCTCGCCCCAGCTATTGTCGCCTCGCCTGGCTCCGACGCGCGTCCAAGCTGACGAGGCATTGTAGCGCCATGTTGGCTGGCTGCTGGGCTGGCACGGTGGTGGAGCCTTCACGAAGATCTGCATGCCACCATGCAGGTGCTTGCTGAGTTTGTGTGGAGGCCACGCGCTGCCAAGCAGATGCCTGCCCAGCTAGTCGAGATGGGAGCTGCATGGGAGCGGCGGTGGAGTCTTGGCTGGCATGGGTCTGGCTGCGGACCTGCTGCTGTCTTCGGCAAGGGCCTTGCCAGGGGCCCGACAAGGGTCTTGCCGCGGCACCGCAGTCGTCCTCGGTAAGGATCTTGCCGGGGGTCTCATGGATTTCTTGGGCAAGGATCGTCGTCTTCTGGTTCTCATCCGATCTTGCGTATTTATGATCTCTACAAAGATCTGCATGCCACCATGGAGGTGCCTCCCGAGCCTTGGTTCCAATGTAGTTGATGGTGTTGGAAACCCTTGGGCTCAAGGGTGGCGCGCTCTGCTGGCGTCAGGCAAGTTGCTCCGGCAAGGATCTTGTCGGGGCTGCGGAAGCCACCCCGGCAAGTGTCTTGCCGGGGGAGTCCACCTCGCCCTCTTGCTATCTTTGCATCCCTGGTCTTAGCGTTGCTCTGGCTGTCTTGCGCTCTGGCATCCCTCCTCTGCCCTGCTCAGTGTGGCCGTGGGCGTGGCTCTGACTGCCCGTGCACAAGTAAAGGGGTGCAAAAGGAGAGCCCCTACTTTTGTACACCGACAGGTAAGTATCCTGATTATTGTCACTTCGGGGTTAACGGATCATAACACATAATAGGTGACTATAGACTTGCAAGATAGGATAAAGAACTCACATATATTCTTGAAAACATAATAGGTTCAGATCTGAAATCATGGCACTCGGGCCCTAGTGACAAGCATTAAGCATAGCAAAGTCATAGCAACATCAATCTCAGAACATAATGGATACTAGGGATCAAACCCTAACAAAACTAACTCTATTACATGATAAATCTCATCCAACCCATCACCGTCCAGCAAGCCTACGATGGAATTACTCACGCACGGCGGTGAGCATCATGGAATTGGTGATGGAGGAAGGTTGATGATGACGATGGCGACGGATTCCCCTCTCCGGAGCCCCGAATGGACTCCAGATCAGCCCTCCCGAGAGAGATTAGGGCTTGGCGGTGGCTTCGTATCGTTAAATGCGATGAATCCTTCTCTCTGATTTTTTTTCTCCCCATAACACGAATATATAGAGTTGGAGTTGAGGTCGGAGGAGTCTAGGTGCATAGGGCCTATATCATGCATCAAAACTACTTGGAACCATATAAATTTGACATGCAAGCTCAAGAACAGGGTCACCTAAGCAGCAAAAATTTGCAATGAATAAAGCACTAGAACAAAAACTAATTGGACCAATGGAGGAGTCACATACCAAGGAACAATCTCCCCAAGCAGTTTTTTGAGAGGTGCTTTGAGCAAGGAGATCGAAAATGGCAGCAAAGTGAGCTAGAACTCGTGCTTGAGCTGGATATTCGTGTTTGGGGAGGAAGAAGGAGTGTGTGGGTGAAAGGATAAGTGGAGGAGGGCCACCGTGGGCCCACGAGGCAGGGGGCGCGCCCTCCACCCTCGTGGGCAAGTGGTTGACCCCCCTGCTGTGTTCTCAGTGCCAAATATTCTCAACTATTCTAGAAAAAATCATATTTAAATTTCAGGGCATTTGGAGAACTTTTATTTTCGAGGTATTTTTATATTGCACGAATAATCAGATAACAGACAGAAAAATATTTATTTTTATTTTATTTAATATAAATAATAGAAAGTAAAAGTGGGGTACAGAAGGTTGTGCCTTCTAGTTTCATCCATCTCATGCTCATCAAAAGGAATCCACTAACAAGGTTGATCAAGTCTTGTTAACGAACTCATTCTGAATAACATGGAACCGGAGAAATTTCGAATAACACTATGTTTCCTCAACAGGGATATGCACATCCCCAATAATAAGAATATCATATTTCTTCTTGACAGTAGGAAGAGAAAATTCAAAACCTCCTAATATAATCGATGGAATTTTTCCAATAGAATTGATACTATGAACTTGAGGTTGTTTCCTCGGAAAGTGTACCGTGTGCTCATTACCATTAACATGAAAAGTGACATTGCCTTTAGTGCAATCAATAACAGCCCCTGCAGTATTCAAAAAGGGTCTTCCAAGAATAATAGACATACTATCGTCCTCGAGAATATCAAGAATAACAAAGTCTGTTAAAATAGTAACGTTTGCAACTACAACAGGCACATCCTCACAAATACCGACAGGTATAGCAGTTGATCTATCAGCCATTTGCAACGATATTTCAGTAGGTGTCAACATATTCAAATCAAGTCTACGATATAAAGAAAGAGGCATAACACTAACACCGGCTCCAAGATCACATAAAGCAGTTTTAACATAATTTCTTTTAATGGAACATGGTATAGTTGGTACACTGGGATCTCCAAGTTTCTTTGGTATTCCACCCTTAAAAGTATAATTAGCAAGCATGATGGAAATTTCATCTTCCGGTATCTTTCTTTTATTTGTAATAATATCTTTCATGTACTTAGCATAAGGATTTGTTTTGAGCATATCAGTTAATCGCATACGCAAAAAGATAGGTCTAATCATTTCAGCAAAGCGCTCAAAATCCTCATCATCCTTTTTCTTGGATGGTTTGGGAGGAAAAGGCATGGATTTCTGAACCCAAGGCTCTCTTTCTTTACCATGTTTCCTAGCAACAAAGTCTTTCTTATCATAGCGTTGATTCTTTGATTGTGGGTTATCAAGATCAACAGCAGGTTCAATTTCTATGTCATTATCATTACTAGGTTGAGCATCATCATGAACATTATCATTAACATTACCACTAGTTTCAGGTTCATTACCAGATTGAGTTTCAGCATCAGAAATAGAAATATCATTTGGATTCTCAGGTGTTTCAGTAATAGGATCACTAGAAGCATGCAAAGTCCTATCATTTTTCTTTTTCTTCCTTTTAGAAGGACTAGGTGCACCTATATTATTTCTAGAATCTTGCTCAATTCTCTTAGGGTGGCCTTTAGGATACAAAGGTTCCTGAGTCATTTTACCACCTCTAGCCATAACTCTAACAGCATTATCATTATTCTTACTATTCAATTCGTTGAGCAAATCATTTTGAGCTTTAAGTACTTGTTCTACTTGAGTGGTAACCATAGAAGCATGTTTACTAATAAGTTTAAGTTCACCTTTGACATTAGCCATATAATCACCCAAGTGTTGAAGCATATTTGAATTGTATTTCAATTTTCTACCAAAATAAGCATTAAAATCTTCTTTCTTAGCCATAAATTTATCAAACTCATCTAAGCATGGGCTAGCAAACTTAGTAAATGGGATTTCAGCTTTATCATATCTATAGAGAGAATTTACCTTTACTACCTGTGTCGGGTTATCAAGACCATGAGTTTCTTCGATAGGTAAAGGATTAAGATTAAATGTTTCTTCAACAGGCGGTAAATTAAGACCGTGTATTTCTTCAATAGGAGGTAAATTCTTAACATCTTTGGCTTTAATACCTTTTTCTTTCATATATTTCTTTGCCTCTTGCATATCTTCAGGACTGAGAAATAGAATACCCCTCTTCTTCGGAGTTGGTTTAGGAATAGGCTCAGGAATTGGCTCCGGAGGTGTCACATTATTTTCATTTGTCAACATATTATTCAATAGAATTTCAGCTTCATCCGGTGTTCTTTCCCTAAAAACAGAACCAGCACAGCTATCCAGGTGAGGGAGTCCTGGATTAGGGGGTCTCCGGACAGCCGGACTATATCCTTTTGCCGGACTGTTAGACTATGAAGATACCAGATTGAAGACTTCGTCTCGTGTCCGGATGGGACTCTACTTGGCGTGGAAGGCAAGCTAGACAATACGGATATGTATATCTCCTCCTTTGTAACCGACCTTGTGTAACCCTAGCCCTTTCCGGTGTCTATATAAACCGGAGGGTTTTAGTCCGTAGGATGATAACAATCATACCATAGGCTAGCTTCTAGGGTTTAGCCTCTCCGATCTCGTGGTAGATCAACTCTTGTAATACCCATATCATCAAGAATAAATCAAGCAGGACGTAGGGTTTTACCTCCATCAAGAGGGCCCGAACCTGGGTAAAACATCGTGTCCCCTGCCTCCTGTTACCATCCGCCTTAGACGCACAGTTCGGGACCCCCTACCCGAGATCTACCGGTTTTGACACCGACTTTGGTGCTTTCATTAAGAGTTCCTCTGTGTCGTCGCCATTAGGCTTGATGGCTCCTACGATCGTCGATAGCGATGCAGTCCAGGGTGAGACTTTTCTCCCCGGACAGATCTTTGTGTTCGGCGGCTTCGCACTGTGGGCCAACTCGCTTGGCCATCTGGAGCAGATCGAAAGTTATGCCCCTGGCCACCAGGTCAGGTTTGGAAGCTTAAACTACACGGCCGATATCCGCGGAGACTTGATCTTCGACGGATTCGAGCCTCTGCCTTGTGCGTCACGCGGTCACGATGAGTACGATTTAGCTCTAACATCAGACAATGTTCAGGAGATCGCACCGGCACCCGCTCCAACCCTCAATTCGGAGCCAGTTGCGCCGTCCATGGACGGGTGGATGGACCCCGCCACGGAGGCCTTACCCTCAGCGGCGATCGAGCCGAACATCCACCTTACCCTGCACGAGAGCCGTGTTGTCAGACTGCCGGATCCTTCTCCGGCCATGGACTCCGAACCGCCTGCGCCTGTTCCTAGCGAATCCGATTGGGCACCAATCATGGAGTTTACCTTCGCGGATATTTTTAAGCACTCGCCCATTGGCGATATACTGAACTCATTAAGGTCTCTCTCCTTGTCAGGAGGATCCTGGCCGAACTATGTCCGGCAGGATTGGGATGCGGATGATGAAGAAATTCGCTACCCACCAACCACCCACTTAGTAGCCACTGTCGACGACTTAATCGACATGCTCGACTTCGACTCCGAAGACATCGACAGTATGGACGACGATGCGGGAGGCGAAGAGGAACCACTGCCCACAGGGCACTGGACAGCCACCTCATCATACGATATATACATGGTGGACACACCCAAAGAAGGCAATGGCGACGAGACAGCGGAGGATGACCCCTCCAAGAAGCAACCCAAGCGCCGACGTCAGCGGCACTGCTCTAAGTCCCGCCAAAGCAAAAGTAGTGATACCGGCACAGGAGATAATAACACTTCGGATAGTGCCGAAGATGGCAACAATCCCCTCTAGCACGATCTAGGACAGGACGATGGAGAGAGGTTAGCCCTCCAGAGAGAGCGGCAGATGGAGAGGCGGAGGATGATAATTACATGCCCCCCTCCGAAGACGAGGCAAGCCTCGACGATGACGAATTCGTCGTGCCAGAAGATCCGGTCGAACAAGAGCGCTTCAAGCGCCGGCTTATAGCCACAGCAAATAGCCTTAAGAAAAAGCAGCAGCAGCTTCAAGATGATCAAGATCTGCTAGCTAACAGATGGACTGAAGTCCTCGCGGCCGAGGAATATAAACTCGAACGCCCCTCCAAGAGTTACCCAAAATGCAGGTTGCTACCCCGACTGGAGGAAGAAGCATATGATGCAGCTGATCGGCCACCCCATGTCCGCGACAGAGAGGCATTCCAGCCAAAAGCTCAGCCTGCACCCCGACGCCATTCAAATAAAAAGGCATGGGGAAATACGCCAGACCTGCGAGACATATTGGAGGACAAAGCAAAACATGCAAGATCGATCTACGGATCACGAGGGTGCGCCACTACACGAGACGATAATCGTCACGCCGGATACAGCAAAAGTAAATCCGGCCGGGCCGAACACAGCGGGCAAGACTCATTGGAGCTGCGTCGCGATATAGCCCAGTACAGAGGCGCCGCATACCCATTATGCTTCACAGATGAAGTAATGGATCATCAAATCCCAGAGGGTTTCAAACCCGTGAATATCAAATCATATGATGGTACGACAGATCCCGCGGTATGGATCGAGGACTATCTCCTTCATATCCACATGGCCCGTGGTGAGGATCTACACGCCATCAAATACCTCCCACTCAAGCTTAAAGGACCAGCCCGGCATTGGCTCAACAGCTTGCCAGCAGAATCCATAGGTTGTTGGGAGGACCTGGAAGCCGCATTCCTCGACAACTTCCAGGGCCCCTATGTGCGACCACTAGATGCCGATGACTTGAGCCACATAATTCAACAGCCAGAGGAATCGGCCAGGAAATTCTGGACACGGTTCCTAACTAAGAAAAATCAAATCGTCGACTGTCCGGATGCAGAGGCCCTAGCAGCTTTCAAGCATAACATCCGTGACGAGTGGCTTGCCTGGCACCTTGGACAGGAAAAGCCGAAATCTATGGCAGCCCTCACGACATTCATGACCCGCTTTTGCGTGGGAGAAGACAGCTGGCTAGCTTGTAGCAATAACATGTCAAAGAGCCCTGGTAATTTGGATACCAAGGACAGCAATAGCAGGTCACATCGCAACAAACATAAGCGCCGCATTAACAGCGACAATACCGAGGATACGGCAGTTAATGCCGGATTCAAAGGCTCTAAACCCGGTCAGCGGAAAAAGCCATTCAAAAGAAGCACCCCAGGCCCGTCCAGTTTGGACCGTATACTCGATCGCTCGTGTCAGATATATGGCACCCCTGACAAGCCAGCCAACCACACCAACAGGGGTTGTTGGGTGTTCAAGCAGGCCGGCAAGTTAAACACCGAAAACAAAGACAAGGGGCTACATAGCGATGACGAGGAAGAGCCCCGTCAGCCGAACACCGGAGGACAGAAGAGGTTCCCACCACAAGTGCGGATGGTGAACATGATATACGCAACCCACATCCCCAAGAGGGAGCGGAAGCATGCGCTCAGGGACGTATATGCGTTGGAGCTAGTCGCCCCAAAGTTCAACCCATGGTCCTCCTGTCCGATCACCTTCGATCGCAGGGACCACCCCACTAGTATCCATCATGGCGGATTCGCCGCACTAGTCCTAGACCCAATCATTGACGGATTTCACCTCACTCGAGTCCTTATGGATGGCGGCAGCAGCCTGAACCTGCTTTACCAGGACACAGTGCGCAAAATGGGTATAGACCCCTCAAGGATCAAACCCACAAAAACGACCTTTAAAGGCGTCATACCAGGTGTAGAGGCCCATTGCACAAGCTCAGTCACACTGGAAGTGGTCTTCGGATCCCCGGATAACTTCCGAAGCGAAGAGTTAATCTTCGATATAGTCCCGTTCCACAGTGGTTATCATGCACTGCTCGGGGGAACCGGATTTGCGAGATTCAATGCGGTACCGCATTATGCATACCTCAAGCTCAAGATGCCAGGACCTCAGGGGGTCATTACAGTTAACGGAAACACAGAGCGCTCTCTCCGAACAGAGGAGCACACTGTGGCCCTCGCAGCGGAAGCGCAAAGCAGCCTCTTAAGGCAATCCACTAGTTCGGCGCTTAAGGACCCGAACACCTTCAAGCGCGCCCGGAGTAATCAGCAACAGGACCTCCTGGCATGTTCCAAGCTCGCATAGCAATGCGGCCCCCACCCCGGCCCAAGCCAAATGGCGAAATTCGTGCCACGCGTACATAATTACGCATTAAAAATACCATGGGCACATGCGGGAAGGAGGGGGCATGACTACGGCACGCCCCAAGATGCGGCTTAAACTGCACTAGGGGCTTCCCGTTTTGTTATTTTTTTTCTTCTTTTCAAGACTTTAATCTGTGGAAACCTAGTCCGGCAGCATGATTGCCGAACATATGATGCAGCAACCAAGAAGGCAGAAAGCTACGTCACACCACGGAACTCCCAGGTGGATTACAATAACGAGTGTAATACTTGCCTTAATACTATTCTTCAGCTCGCCCTTGGAGGGGACATAGTCCTACTTTTTGCTTCTTGCACTACATGTATCATTCTGCTTTAACACACCTTTTTGAATAAACAATGCATAGCATTAAGACTATTATTGCATTCTTCTTTATATATATATATATGTTCATTCATGACATCCAGCACCCGTACACTCTGGTACGGCCAATGCGCTAGGGGCTCAAGCATACCCCACAATACGGCGTGAGATGTCCGGACACTTTCAACAGTGCGGCACCCCGAACTTATAGCATTATATGCATCAGCTCCGAATCATGTCTTGGGTCAATAGTTGGGTTTGCCCGGCTCCCATGTTTTGGTACCTTACGTTCCGCTATATCGGCTAAGGTAGCACTGGGAGAACTACTACGATTGTGCCCCAGTTCTGCTGGGCTAAGCACCTCAGTAGAGAAAGCTAAAACTGACTGTCATGATAAGGCGAGAGACTGGTCACTGTTCAAGAGGTTTTCGAGTCCTTAAAGACTTATGCCGCTTAGAGAGAGGAGTCGGCCCTGTCCGGCTTAAGGCGTGTATCGTGCCCCGAGTTCGGCCTTCCGAACACTAGGGGCTTCGCCGAAATTTAAAATTATAGAATTCTATGGCTAAGTGAGAGTGATAATGCATTATAGTCCGATTGCCTTGTTCGTTGTGCTGAGCACCTCCCTCGAAGGACCCAAAAATGGGAACAAGAGTGCTCAGGTTTATCCCGAACACCACAGCACCCGTGGCATGGGGGCAGAAGCCGATGACTAGCCATCTCTCAGATTTGATAAACAGCCGAACAGAAGGTAATATTTTAAATTCAAACAAGTGTTGCATAGCGCATATGAACAAGTTTTCATGAATACAGGATTACACGAGCGGGTTTACTCAAATATTGTATCTTTGGTACACTCATCCGCTACGAGACAGGCACCCTTCAGGACACCCTCATAGTACATCTCTGGGTGGCGATTCTCCTTGCCCTCCGGTGGCCCTTCCTTGATCAGCTTCACGGCGTCTAGCTTGGCCCATTGCACCTTCACACGGGCGAAAGACCGGCGTGCACCTTCGATGCAGATGGACCGCTTGACGACTTCCAGCCGTGGGCAGGCATCCACAAGCCGCCTCACCAGGCCGAAGTAGCTGTTCGGAAGGACGTCGCTGGGCCATAGCCGGACTATAAAGCCCTTCATGGCATGTTCGGCTGCCTTATGGAGCTTGACCAGTTGCTTCAGCTGGTCGCTCAGAGGCATCGGGTGTTCGGTCCCAGTATACTGAGACCAGAACAGCTTCTCCGTTGAGCTTCCCTCCTCGGCCTGGTAAAACTGTGCGACAACCGACACGCTGCGGGGAAAATCTGTGAATGCTCCTGGAGAGCTCGGGATTCGGGTAAGTAACAAGCAATTTACTTTCACATGCTTGCTTTGCATATAGAATGCCTTACCCGCCGCTATCTTCTTCATCGCATCAATCTCTTGGAGGGCCTTTTGGTCTTCGGCCTTGGCACTCTTTGCACTCTCAAGGGCCGTGGCAAGCTCAGACTCTCGCGTCTTCAAGTCAAGCTCCAACGCCTCGTGCTTCGTCACGAGAGCGTGGAGCTCTTGCTGCACCTCGCCCACCCGCGCCTCATGCCTTTCCCGCTCGGTGCGCTCCTTGGCCGCTTTGTTTTCGGCCTCGGATAGCGCTTGCTTCCGGGTCGCCACCTCGGTCGTGGCCCCTGGCAAATTTACGATGATCCTGTCATTTTGCAATCGTATTATTTTTATGTATATATCCATAGACTAGGTACTACTTACCTTTGTTCTCCTCGAGCTGCCTCTTGGCAAGGCCGAGCTCTTCCTTGGACCCTTCGAGGTCCTACCTCAGTGCGGCGACCTCCACAGTCAGGGCGGCAGAGGCCAGCAACGAAGCCTGCATACGCATATAGACATACTTATATTAGACTCCTGCGATATTGTTTGATCCTCTGATCGGCTTTTCTTTGTGAACACCGAACAGAGCATCATGGGCTATTGTCTATGCGGTAATATTTTCCCTATATTTCAAATACTTACCTCAAAGCCTGTCAGAAGGCTGGCACAGGCTTCGGTTAGTCCGCTCTTGGAAAACTGAACCTTCTGGATCACCGCACTCATAATAGTGCGGTGCCCTTCGTCGATGGAAGCACTGCGAAGTGCTCCCAGCAGATTGTCCGATGCCTCTGGATGGACAGAGGTCACCGGCACAGGCGTCTTGCCCCTTTTGGAAGCAAGCCGCCTGCCTGAGTCCGGAACCACTGGAGGTTCCAGTGCGGTTTTCGGCTGAGGGCTGAACTCGAAGCCCTCAGGATCCTTGCTCCCTCTGCTCCCAGAATCCGGAAGATCGCCTCGAGGCGCCTCCGGGACTGTCTCTCCTCGACCCGGTGCCTCTTGAGACAATACCTCGGCGTTGTCCGTAGAGCAAGGGGAGGTGGCGGTCGGAAGTGGATCGCTATCCATATCCGACGAGCCCAGGGAGTCGTCCGACGATACGTCGATATGGGCTCGTGGCGGTCTGCATAATCATAATTCGGCATTAGGAGAAGCAGTGCGAGAAAGGTATGCTATGAATTACTCTGGCATCCGAATACTTACAACTTCGCCAGGGGCTTGGCCTTGAGCAGCCACTCATCTTTGCCTTCGGCGGCGGTGGTGGAGTAGTCCGGAAGAAGAGTCCTTCCCTTCTTGGACCCTTCGGCCCCCCGGTTGGGGCGGCCTTCCTTTTCTTGTCTCCCCCGACTGGAGGGGGAGCATCTTCATCTTCCTCCTCGTCTTCGGGGGAGGAGTGCATCGCGGAGTTATCGGACGATGAGTCCGATAACACCTGGCATCGGGAACTCTTTCGGGTTCCCTTGGCCTTCTTGGTCTTCTCCGCCACCTTGTAAGGAGCCCGAGTCAGCATCTCCGTCAGGAGAGCGTCCGTAGTGTCTTCGGGCAGAGGGGCCAAACAGTTAATCTGCCCCACGTCTCCACCCAGTCCTGTCAAAGGCATGGAGCTCAGACCCCGCACATGATTAAGCTAGGGGAAATAAAATATCCTACCGGATGTATAGAACTCACCGAATGCGCTGGGCGCTTCGCTTAGCCCGCGGTCCTCAGTAAGAGAGGGAGGGACCTCGGCGCCCTTGAATAGCACCCTCCAGACGTCCTTATGCGTCGTGTCGAAGAGCTCGCTCAGAGTCTGGTGCTGGGCCGGGTCGAACTCCCACAAATTGAAGTCCCGTTGTTGACACGGGAGGATCCGGCGGATGAGCATGACCTGGACTATGTTGACAAGCTTGAGCTTTTTGCTTGCCATATTCCGGATACACTTCTGGAGTCCATCCAGCTCCACCGATGAACCCCAGGATAGGCCCTTCTCTTTCCAGGAGGTGAGCCGCGTGGGGATTCTGGATCGAAACTCGGGGGCCGCCACCCAGTTGGTGTCGCGCGGCTCAGTGATGTAGAACCACGCCGATTGCCACCCCTTTATGGTCTCCACGAAGGAGCCTTCGAGCCATATAACATTGGGCATCTTGCCCACCATGGCTCCGTCGCATTTTGCTTGTTGGCCTCCCACCACCTTCGGCTTGATATTGAAGGTCTTCAGCCACAGGCCGAAGTGGGTCCGGATGCGGAGGAAAGCCTCACACACGACGATGAACGCCGAAATGTTGAGGATGAAGTTCGGGGCCAGATCATGGAAGTCCAGCCTGTAGTAGAACATGAGACCATGGACGAATGGATGGAGGGGAAACCCCAGTCTGCGGAGGAAGTGGTGGAGGAAAACTACCCTCTCATGAGGTTCCGGGGTAGGGACAATCTGCCCCACGGCGGGCAGCCGATGCGCGATATTCGCGGCCAAGTATCTGGCTCCGCGCAGCTTCTTGATGTGTCCCTCCGTAACGGAGGAAGCCATCCATTTGCCTAACGCTCCAGATATGATTGGAGAAGGTTGAGGGGAAGGATGTGGGCTTGGGCATTGGAGCTCGAGTGTGCAAGAGTGGATGAGCAAGGAGGAAGAAGGCATGGGTAGAAAAAGGTTAAACCTTGTCCCTTTATAAAGGCGGCCAAAACTATGCGCCCCACTAGCCTGGTAAAACTCGCTTATCCCCCATGCGCCGTAATCGGTGGCGCGGTTGGGTTACCCACGCCTGTATTGATGAGAATCCCGTAATAAGGGGAACATGATCTCTGCTTTGACAAGACGTGTCAAGAAACTGCCTCGCATTGTGTGCGGGGCTAGTTAAAGGAAACGGTTTGAATAATTACCGGGCCATGGCATAATGTCATGTTGCCAAAACGTGTCAGCAGATTAGATCTGTGGAAATATTATTCTCTCTACGGTGGTATGTGGAACTTATTTTGCAGGGTCGGACACTATCCTTGTATTCAAATTCTTCCGTGATGTATTCGGAGGAGGAACCCGCCTTGCAATGCCGAAGACAATATTGCGCGCCGGACTCATCGTCATTGAAGCCTGGTTTAGGGGCTACTGAGGGAGTCCTGGATTAGGGGGTCTCCGGACAGCCGGACTATATCCTTTTGCCGGACTGTTAGACTATGAAGATACCAGATTGAAGACTTCGTCTCGTGTCCGGATGGGACTCTACTTGGCATGGAAGGCAAGCTAGACAATACGGATATGTATATCTCCTCCTTTGTAACCGACCTTGTGTAACCCTAGCCCTTTCCGGTGTCTATATAAACCGGAGGGTTTTAGTCCATAGGAAGACAACAATCATACCATAGGCTAGCTTCTAGGGTTTAGCCTCTCCGGTCTCGTGGTAGATCAACTCTCGTAATACCCATATCATCAAGAATAAATCAAGCAGGACGTAGGGTTTTACCTCCATCAAGAGGGCCCAAACTTGGGTAAAACATCGTGTCCCCTGCCTCCTGTTACCATCCTCCTTAGACGCACAGTTCGGGACCCCCTACCCGAGATCCGCCGGTTTTGACACCGACACCAGGTAATCTCTGGAGGCGTCGGTTAGTCCGTTATAAAAGATATCAAGTATTTCATTTTTCTTAAGAGGATGATCGGGCAAAGCATTAAGTAATTGGAGAAGCCTCCCCCAAGCTTGTGGGAGACTCTCTTCTTCAATTTGCACAAAATTATATATATATCCCTTAAAGCAGCTTGTTTCTTATGAGCGGGGAAATATTTAGCAGAGAAGTAATAAATCATATCCTGGGGACTACGCATACAACCAGGATCAACGGAATTAAACCATGTCTTAGCATCACCCTTTAATGAGAACGGAAATATTTTAAGGATGTAAAAGTAACGAGTTCTCTCATCTTTAGTGAACAGGGTGGCGATATCATTCAATTTAGTAAGATGTGCCACAACAGTTTCAGATTCATAACCATGAAAAGGATCAGATTCAACCAAAGTAATTATATCAGGATCAACAGAGAATTCATAATCCTTATCAGTAACAAAGATAGGTGAAGTAGCAAAAGCAGGGTCAGGTTTCATTCTAGCATTTAGAGATTGCTTACTCCATTTAGCTAATAATCTTTTGAGTTCATTTCTATTTTTGCAAGCTAAAATAGCTAAAGAAGCTTCTTGATCAAAAACATAACCCTTAGGAATAACAAGTGATTCTTCATCATCACTTTCATCAGTATCATCAGATTCAATATTCTCAATTTCTCTAGCCCTAGCAAGTTGTTCATCAAGAAAATCACTAAGTGGCATAGTAGTATCAAGCATAGAGGTAGTTTCATCATAAGTATCATGCATAGCAGAAGTGGCATCATCAATAACATGCGACATATCAGAACGAATAGCAGAAGTAGGTGTAGGTGTCACAAGCTTACTCAAAACAGAAGGTGAATCAAGTGCAGAGCTAGATGGCAGTTCCTTACCTCCCCTCATAGTTGAGGGATAGATCTTGGTTTTTGGATCTCTTAAGTTCTTCATAATGATAAGCATATATATATCCCAAGTGACTCAAAGAATAGAGCTATGCTCCCCGGCAATGGCCCCAGAAAATAGTCTTGATAACCCACAAGTATAGGGGATCGCAACAATTTTTGAGGGTAAAGTATTCAACCCAAATTTATTGATTCGATGCAAGCGGAGCCAAAGAATACTCTCAAGTATTAGCAGCTGAGTTGTCAATTCAACCACACCTGGAAACTTAATATCTGCAGCAAAGTGTTTAGTAGCAAAGTAATATGATAGTAGTGGTAATGGTAGCAAAAGGTAACCATAGTAAAAGTAATGTTTTTGGTATTTTGTAGTGATAGCAATAGCAACGGGAAACTAAATAAGCGAAGAACAATATGTGGAAAGCTCGTAGGCAATGGATCGGTGATAGAGAATTATGCCGGATGCGGTTCATCATGTAACAGTCATAACCTAGGGTGACACAGAACTAGCTCCAGTTCATCAATGTAATGTAGGCATGTATTCCGAATATAGTCATACGTGCTTATGGAAAAGAACTTGCATGGCATCTTTTGTCCTACCCTCCCGTGGCAGCGGGGTCCTTACGGAAACTAAGGGATATTAAGGCCTCCTTTTAATAGAGAACCGGAAGAAAGCATTAACACATTGTGAATACATGAACTCCTCAAACTACGGTCATCATCGATAAGTATCCCGATTATTGTCACTTTGGGGTTAACGGATCATAACACATAATAGGTGACTATAGACTTGCAAGATAGGATCAAGAACTCTCATATATTGATGAAAACATAATAGGTTCAGATCTAAAATCATGGCACTCGGGCCCTAGTGACAAGCATTAAGCATAGCAAAGTCATAGCAACATCAATCTCAGAACATAGTGGACACTAGGGATCAAACCCTAACAAAACTAACTCGATTACATGATAGATCCCATCCAACTCATCACCGTCCAGCAAGCCTACTATGGAATTACTCACGCATGGCGGTGAGCATCATGAAATTGGTGATGGAGGATGGTTGATGATGACGATGGCGATAGATTCCCCTCTCCGGAGCCCCGAACGGACTCCAGATCAGCCCTCCCGAGAGGTTTTAGGGCTTGGCGGCGGCTCCGTGTCGTAAAACGTGATGATTTGTTCTCTCTGATTTTTTTCTCCCCGAAACTCAATATATGAAGTTGGAGTCGGAGAGGCAACAGGGGGCCCACAAGGTAGGGGGCGCGCCCCCACCCTCGTGGGCAGGTGGTGGGCCCCCTGGCCTTCATCTTTTGCAGGTATTTTTCATATTTTCTGAAAAGTTGCTCCGTGAAGTTTCAGGTCATTCCGAGAACGTTTGCTCCTGCACATAAATAACACCATGGTAATTCTGCTGAAAACAGCGTCAGTCCGGGTTAGTTACATTCAAATCATGCAAGTTAGAGTCCAAAACAAGGGCAAAAGTGTTTGGAAAAGTAGATACGTTGGAGACGTATCAAGGCTCCATCCCCTGAAAACAGCAATGGATAACTCAAGACGAATGGAAGCAGCTTTGACAACTGGACTGAAAGTGTCCTCATAATCAATACCATACCGCTGCTTAAAACCCTCAGCTACAAGTCTAGATTTGTAACGATCAACAGTGCCATCTGATTTTCTTTCAGTCCTATAGACCCATTTGCAGTCAATCAGTTTTTTACCTTGCGGTCGAGGAACCAAGTGCCAAGTCTTATTTCTCCGAAGTTTTGAATACTCCTCCTCCATTGCTTGTTTCCATTTAGGATCAACAAAGCTTCACGCAAAGTGCGAGGTTCACCTGATAGACATGTGAGACCAAATTTAGAAATGTTCTTGTAGTTGATGCAATTGATAACTCCCCGTTGTAGATGTGTGCGTGGCGGTGTAGCCACAGCGGCAGAAGGATTTGATGCATCAAAACCAGGTGGAGCCATAGGATAGGTTGGTGCAACATAAGGTACTGCAGAAGATCCATGAGAAGCAGTTGGAGGCGTCCCGAGGTGGAGTCGAGGGGCACCCCACGAGCGTGTGGGGACGCGACTGCGCTAGCACCAGCAGATGCATGTACGTATGGGTTGTCGGCTCGATCGGGGGCCACAGCTTGATCATTGGCTGGTGTAGAGGAGCTCGAGGCCGCCACGTGCCCCATGGGTCGGCTGGAGACGGGCTGCTCACCTGCGGAAGGGGCGTTGCACGCGGAAGGATCGTCGGTGGGCGTCATGGAGCCCGAAGGAGATCACCCTGGAGAACCTTTCGTGCCTGGCGACCCAAATCCCGACGAAGCTGGCTCGTCAGACGGTCACGTCGCGGATCCCAAGCCAGATTCACTCAGAGTTTGATGGGCAGCGTGTGGGCGCATGAAATAATGACCATTTGGCACAAAATTGACATCATTTTCAGCACCATTTTCTCCTCAGTTTGAATTGTTTTCTCCTCTGTTTGAACCTATATCATCACACTCAGCCAGGGGATTAGGAGGGCTAGTCAAAGATGAATCATGACAGTTATTAGCACCCCCATAAAGGACACCATAGAGATTGGAAGGAAGCAACAAAATTTCTTTGCGAAGAAGAGCTCTGACATTTGGGTGAAGTTTTTCGAAAGGGAATTGAGTCTCATCAAAAACAACATCGCGAGATATAGACTCACCCACTAGACACATCAAGACACTTAACTCCTTTGTGTTTGGCACTATAGCCAAGAAAGACACACTGAGTAGAACAAAACATGAGTTTGTGCTTGTTGTAAGGGCGCAAATTTGGCCAACAAGCACAGCCAAAAACACGAAGAGATGTGTAGACTGGTTTAGTATGCAAGAGACGTTATGTGGGAGTTTCATTGTTCATAACACAACTAGGAAGAATATTGATGAGATGCACAACAGTAAGAAAAGCTTCATCCCAAAATTTGAGAGGTATAGATGCAACAGCAAGAAAAGCAAGGCCAACTTCGACAATATGCCTATGCTTACGTTCCGTCGAACCATTCTGTTGATGGTCATGTGGACAGGAGACATGATGGGAAATTCCTATTTGTTGGAAGAAAGAGTCTAATTTTTCATACTCACCACCCCAATCCGATTGTACATCAAGAATCTTACTATTAAATTGGCGTTCAACAAGAGCTTGAAAGTTGTGAAAGACTTGAAACATGCCAGGTCTTTTCTTGAGGAGATAAAGCCAAGTATATTTGCTGTAATCACCAATAAAACTAGCATAATAGGCATGTCTTCCAACAGAGGAGGGAGAGGGACCCCATACATCAGAAAAGATAAGTTCCAAAGGTTTAACAGAAATACTAGTGGAAATAGGATATGGTAATTGATGACTTTTAGCTCTTTGACATGAATCACAAATAGTGTCTAAACTATGCTCACCAATAGCTGTGTACTAAGAACTTGATGAACAATAGAAAAGGCAGGGTGGCCTAAACGATGATGTCATCTATCTAAGGAAAGTTTGATGACACTTAGCACTTGTTTATTGAATCTACTGAACTTCAGAATCAACGGGTAGAGTCCATCCATGCATCTACCTCAATAAATTATTCTCCTCGTGGCTTGGTCCTTGATCAAAAAGAAGAATGGGTGAAACTCTAGAAACACATGATTGTCAAGGGAAATACGATGAACAGAAAGGAGACTTTTTGATGTACTAGGAACATGAAGAACATTATTTAGATGAATGTCTTTATGTGGGGTTTTAATAACTAAATGACCAACATGACTTCTCTCCATACCTGTCCCATCGGCGTTATGGACTTGATCATGGCCATGATATCTCTCATCCATGGTGATCTTCTCAAGTTCACCAGTTATGTGTTCCATGGCACCCATGTCGGCGGACTAGTTTGTGTCAACTCCGTAGGAAGTGTCAACAGCAGCTGCTACCTTCTTCTTCCTGGAGTTATCCTCTGCATAGCGCCACTTGCAATCCTTTGCAATATGCTTAGGTTTCTTACAGATTTGACAAAAAACATCTTGTGAGGAACCAGCACCACGACTTTGATAGTTGTTGTTGTAGCCTCCATTATAGCTATTGTCATAGCCGCCACCGTAACCCGCGTTCTGGCCATTGGTAGCCACCGCCATGGGGATGACCCCCACGATAGACGCCGGATTGGCCGCCACCACCATGAGGATGACCCCCACGATAGACGCCGGATTGGCCGCCACCACCATAGCTGTTGGGGCCGCGGTAGCCGCCACCTCCTTGGCCAGGATGTCCGCCGCTGCCCTGGCCAGGGTAGGTGCCACTGCTGCTGTTGTTGTCCTTGAGTGGCCGCCCCTTGGAGAAGCCACCACCACCGCGGCTGCGTCCAGCCAGATTTGCTGAAGACTTGAAGCCGCCAGCACCACTATCATGAAAAAGTTCAACACGCTGGTCAAAGTTGCTCACCATAGAGAAGAGATCATCGACGTAGACTTGATCGTTGCGGACGTCCAGGGCTGAAATAGTGGGTTGGTAGTCCATATCTAGGCCAGCGATGATGAAAGAGAGGAGCTGCCCGTCGGTGATGGTTTCTCTGGCCATGGCGAGTTCGTCCGCAAGGGACCTCATGTGGCCGAAGTAGGTGGCTGCAGATTGATTTCCCTTCTGTGCGTTCGTCAAACTGAGACGAAGGTTGTTGATGCGAGACCTTGATGTAGAAGCAAACATGTTGGTCAAGGCTTTCCAGATCACATGTGATCTCTCATGCGAAGCAACCTGAATCAACACCTCTTTGGAGAGATTATTGAGCAGGTAGGCGAGCACCTGCTGGTCCTCCCTTGCCCAGATCGTGTACTCGGGGTTGATGATGACTTGATCCTTGCCTGCGGAGTCTTTGGCGGTGATTGTTTTGGGAAGTTCGTGAGAGGAGTTGTCTAGGTAGCCTAACATGCCCGCAGTTCGAATCTGCGATAGCACTTGGGCACGCCATAAGATGAAGTTTGTTCTGGTAAGTTTCTCCGAGACTTGGGAGTTGAGGGAGAAGGTTGATGCGGAGCTTGAGGAGGACGCCATGGCAGGAGGTTGAAGGAGATAGCTAGATGTTATGGAAGGGAAGGGCTCTATATACCATGTAAAAGTATGAGAAGCTTCGCAACCGTCTTGTGAGAGGTCCGCTGGATATATATTGATTCTAACGAGACAAGCCTCTTGTAGGCATTTACAATACGTGAGACAGAGACAGAAGAAGAGATAGAAACTTAAACAGAGTTCTATCCTAACTAAACTCTATCCATGAGAGAGAGAGAGACTTGCAACATACGAGAGGGGAGAGGAGGCATGACATCTAGTCATGTTACAATGTTTAACACATCTTATAGTGGCTCTCCAATATAGAAGCATGCATAGTTGTGCACCGGAGAAGAGAAGGCAAACGAAAAAAATGGAGGTGCCTAAAAGAAATAGCAGTTTTCTCGCAAAAAAGGAAGAAAAAGAAATAGCGGTTTGCTGCAATAGTTGTTCTGGTGAGAGAAGACTGAAGAGTGAGTCTCATGGTTTATAGGTGACCTATCTTTTTGTATAGAAAATCAGATTATGAGTGAACTCGCAAATTATCTTTTTAGTGTAATATGTTTTTTTTATGAAATGCACTCAATAGTTTCTATCGTTGATTTGATTTAGGTTTTGCAAATGGATGAGATGTCTCTATTGTCTCTATTTTCATTTTTTTTGCTGATTACCTTGATGATAAGCTATTAAGATAAGGAATTAAAGAAAAATTACACATACATACATTATTTGGCTTTTTCATCACATTTTCTCTATATGCTCTATATAACATTCTTTTTGAACAAAAATCTTTGTCATCATCATATACTATGCTTTCATAAAAAACTCATATTTTTAAATATCAAATATTTATGAGCGATTCTCACAGTAACGCAGAGGGTATCATTTAGTATTTTTTTATAAAGGGGAATATATTAATATCGTGATGATACCAATCACACCCAGCCTCTGCACCTACAAGATGTTGTTGAGACATCCAGCATGCACATAGCCAAAAGAGAAAATAAAAAGAAAGGAAAAAACCAAGTCACGCCATAGCAATCAACTCCTCTCAACAACAACACTCATACCACCACCAAATACAACACCCAGAAAATATAAAAGGTCTCCAAAAGCAACGCCTCCAAGAAGGGAACAGTGCACAAGCATCGTCATTGCTCAATCTAAGATCTTAGGTTTTCATCCTGGAGAAAGTCCGCGCTCTCAAAACAATTCCTTCAGCAAGGCAATCACCAGGCACAACCAATGAAGGCCAGACCTTAAGTTTTCACCCTGAAAGTCATGACTCGGCACCCGAGAGGTACCACCAAAGATGAAATCCACTAGTCTTGCCGCCCCACTCATCAGTGCTGCTCCTGAGAGTCATCTAACACCTGGCTAACTCCACCGCCTCAAAGACTCCGCCCGTGTAACTGATCCTTCGTTCTCGGCCACCATGACCTTCTCCACTGCTGTCCCCACCATGGAAATCGAGAAGCCGACATGTCCCAAGGTGTCATCAGTCAATAGAGCTTCGCGCCACGCCCTCAGAACCTCATAGGTTGATATGGACGTGCATGACCGGCAACTAACTAATCCATAAATCCTTAGCAAATTCTCCGGCGGCCATACCGGAACACGTCAATGGCCAGATCGAGGAGGGCCGATCAAGAAGGACATTGCCTTGATGCGAGAAGAGCACGAGGACCACCACCGGGACTAGATGATAGATCGCGAGATCCACCAAACCATCCACAACCGGCCGACCGCCTCCAGCGGAGGAGATCACCAACGCCATAATCCTCATGATGCGTGGTAGAATCAGAGAACCTTCGCAATCCGTAGCCGCAGCCGATGAGAGGTAGCAGCCTGCTGAGGGAGTCCTAGACTAAGGGGTCCTCGGGCGTCCGACTTGTTAACTATGGGCCGGACTGATGGGCTATGAAGATACGAAGACCGAAGGCTGCACCCGTGTCTTGATGGGACTCTCCTTGGCTTGGAAGATAAGATTGGCGACCAAATATGTAGATTCCTTTCTCTGTAAACCGACCTTGTGTAACCCTAGATCCCTCCCATGTCTATATAAGCCGGAGGACTAGATCCGTAGATAGGCCGAATCCTCATAATCATAGCCAGACTAGACTTTTAGGGTTTAGTCATTACGATCTCGTGGTAGATCAACTCTTGTAATAGTCGTATTCATCAAGATCAATCAAGCAGGACGTAGGGTATTACCTCCATAGAGAGAGCCCGAACCTGGGTAAACATCGTGTCCCCTGTCTCATGTTATCATCGACCTTAGACGCATAGTTCAGGACCCCCTACCCGAGATCCACCGGTTTTGACACCGACATTGGTGATTTCATTGAGAGTTCCACTGTGACATCGACGACAGGATTGATGTCTCGCCTTGTTCTCAAGGATAATATCACCACCGGATGAACACTGGCTCCAGGCCAAACCCTTCGGCTAGGCGGCTTTACCATGACCGCCCGTTTGGTCGTTAAGCCGACGATGACCTCTCGGGTCATCGAAAACCCCCTTCATATCCACTTCGAACACTCCAAGAAGATGGATCCAGCAAAGCTTTCGTCCTTAAACGAGCTCCTAGATCGCATCGCTGCCCTGGGGGTCGCTACAGACTATGATCGAATTGGGCTTAAACCCGATCAGAGAGAAATCAAATCTCCACCGATCACCCACCAGATAGCGGTAGTCGAGGAGCGAGTTGACAATTCTTCCTCCATACTAAGGACGGACTATGTCCGGATCTCCGGTCTTGAAGAGCCGGACACCTACCTGCGATGAGATGCATCCTGCCCTCCGAACATAGAATCGGACGACGGGCCTAAGAAATCAGTGGATATCCCGGAGCCCGACCTCTTAAGTTCGGAAGACCTTCAGACTCCGGATCCAAAATTGGGTCAGGGTTCAGATTTAAATCCACACACCCACCCGAATACAAGCGCTCTCATGAGCATACAACAACAGTCTCAGGAAACGGTCCACCACTTCTGTGCCTGATTCCTTCTTGTCAAAAACAAGATTAAAGATTGCCGCGACGAGGAAGCGATCTCAGTATTCCACAACAATTGCAGGGACGAAGGAATCCTCAACGCCATCAACCGCCGTTGCATCCTACACTTCACTTACTTGGCCACTATCGTATAGAAGTACAACACAATGGAAAGCGTCTGGAAAACTCAAGCATCCCGTTGGGAATCATCGGCCCCCGCTCAAGCCCTCATTCAGGAGAAAAGGGCGCACCCTTGCAACACGCCCGGTTCAATAGTAAAGAAATATAAGTCCAGTACGGGGCGCGGAACCATTCTGGAAGGATGGCTCGATGGGCAATGCAGAATACACGCCACGCCGGATAACATACCAACACATAGCCTTAGAGCATGTTGGATACTCCGGCAAGTGGCCAAGAGCGGCAAGGATATCCTCACCAAGAATAACCCAGAACAACACCCCCAGAGGACAACGACCCCAAAGTACTGACGGTCTTCGAGACATTGGCCTCAAACAATAGGCGCAAAAGAGCACTACGCGGACTCGCCGAAGTCTGTCAAATAGCAGCAATAAACCCTTGGAATGGCATGGCTATAACTTTTAATGCCGGTGACGAACCAAAATACAGGATAGTCCGAGCACCAGCCGCCTTGGTCCTCAGTCCAATCATGGATGGCTTTCGGCTCACCAAGGTCCTCATGGACGGCGGCAGCGGACAAAACCTCATATACGAAGATACACTCCACAAAATGGAAATAGACAGGAGCCGCATTGAGCAAAGCAGCACAACCTTCCGAGGAATTATTCCCAGTCGGGAGGCGCGGTGTGCGGGAAAAATAACACTCGACGTGGTATTTGGCACGCCGGAGAATTATCGCTCCGAAGAAATAACCTTCCAAGTGGCCCCTTTCAACAGCGGATATCACGCCCTTTTGGGGCGGGAGGCATTTACACGCTTCCAAGCTGTACCTCACTACGGGTACATGAAGCTTAAGATGCCCGGGCCCAAAGGCATAATCACTCTCGCTAGTGATCCGTACATAGCACTCCGCGCCAAAAATAAAATCGCATCCCTGGCCCTTGAGGCATTATCTGAAGCCCTCACGGCCGAGGAATTAACTGCACTACGCTCCACAGTGGACAAAGATGATGTGATCTTAGACAAACGGCCCAAGTCCACCTCCTTCAAGCCAGCGGAAGAAATAGTCAAATTCCAGGTCCATCCAACGGACCCCAAAAAGACAGCATCTATTGGGGCACAACTAGACCCAACGGTCAACGCCGCGCTAAGGGATTTTCTTCACGAAAACTGGGATATATTCGCCTGGCACCCTTCTGACATGCCAGGAATCCCACGCAAACTTGCCAAACACAGCCTCAACATATTAAAGGGATACAAGCTGGTCAAACAAACACTGCGGCGCTTTTCCGAACCCAAACGTCAAGCCATGGGAGAGGAGCTAGCCAAGCTAATCGAGGCCGGATTCATTAGAGAAATAAAACATTCGGACGGCTGGAAAACCTGGTGATGGTACCAAAGAAGGATAAATCCTGGCGCCTGTGCATCAATTTTAAAGACCTCAATAAGGCTTGCCCTAAGGATCCCTTTCCCCTCCCCCGCATTGATCAAATCATTGATGCTACCACAGGACACGACTCACTGTGTTTCCTCGATGCATATTCCGGATACCATCAAATCAAAATGAAGGAGTCCGACCAAGCTGCAACAGCATTCATCACCCCATATGGGCCATTATGCTTCAACACCATGCCCTTCGGGCTCAAGAACGCCGGCGCCACCTACCAACACATGATCCAAACATGCCTGGAGAAACAAATCGGAAAGATAGTTAAAGCCTATGTGGACGACGTCGTAATCAAGACAAGGCACGTCGAAACACTGATAGATGACCTACGCCTCACATTTGACAACCTCCACGCATATGACATTAAGCTCAATCCAGAAAAATGTGTTTTTGGCGTCCCCATAGGAAAGCTGTTGGGCTTCATCGTCTCCAATAGAGGAATTGAAGCAAATCCAGCCAAAATCCAAGCTTTGTCACAGTTGGCTACGCCAACAGACCTTAAACAAGTCCAAAAACTCGCGGGTTGCGCGGCAGCTCTAAGCCGCTTTATCTCCAGATTGGGAGAAAAGGCACTTCCACTCTATCGCCTTCTATGGCGAACCGATCACTTCGAGTGGACGGACGCAACAACAGCCGGAGTGGGAGAAATAAAAACACTCCTAGCGAGCAACCCAATCCTGGCCGCACCCAGCATCGGCGAACCCATGCTACTATACATATTGGCAACACATCAAGTGGTGAGCACCATGCTCGTCGTTGAACAAGAACAGGACGGATATAAATTCCCGCTTCAGAAGCCAGTATAGTACGTATCCACTTTCCTTACACCATGCAAATCCCGGTACCCCCATTATCAAAAGATAGCATACGCGGTCTTCATGGCATCCCGAAAGCTACGACACTACTTCTAGGAGTGTTCGATCACGGTGGCTTCCGAAGTACCACTCAATGACATAATAAACAACCGTGATGCCACGGGCCAGATTGCCAAATGGGCCATTGAGCTCCTTCCATTTGATATTACATGCAAACCATGTCGAGCTATTAAATCCCAAGTACTGGCTGACTTCGTCGCCGAATGGACAGAGGCCGAACTCCCTAAAGAGTACGACACATATTCCAACTGGGTTATGTACTTTGATGGCTCCAAAATGTTGGCAAGGCTGGGAGCGGGCGTCATTTTGACGTCCCCCAAGGGAGATGTCGTTCAGTACGTACTCCAAATACTATACACAGACTCCAATAATACAGCCAAATACGAGGCTTTATTGCATGGTCTCCGGATGGCTGTCTCCATGGGCATACATCGCTTGGAAGTGCGTGGGGACTCAAACCTTGCAATATCTCAAATAAATGGAGACTTCGATGCCAAAGATCCGAATATGGAGGCTTATCGTAATGTCGTCCTACAAATGTCGGCTCGGTTCGAGGGACTCGAGTTTCATCATGTGGCCCGAGAAAGTAATCAAGCGGCAGACGTTCTTGCTCGTATCGGCGCCAAGCGCGACCCAGTCCCACCTAACATCTTTCTGGAAAGGCTTTTCAAGTCATCCGTGGTGTGGCAGGGGGAAAGCGGCAACACTAGTCCGGATCTGAACACAACCCCAGATTTCGAACACACAGATATCATCGGAGGCTCAGCTACCGAAATAACACCGTCGGCCCATCTCATTATGGCAGTCATTGCCCCATGGACCGAACCCTTCTTGGCCTACCTTAATAGGAAGGAACTTCCCGAGGATCAGAATGAGGCCCGCCGCATTGTCTGACGTTCGAAGGCCTACAAGGTTCACGACGGAGAACTCTATAAGAAAAGCGCTACCGGAGTCCTTCAAAGATGCATCTCCGAGGAGGAGGGGCGGCAACTCCTGGCTGAGATTCATGCCGGTCTCGGCGGGCACCATGCCGCAGCTCGGGCCCTTGTTAGCAAGACCTTCCGTACAGGGTTTTATTGGCCGGCGGCCCGAGAAGATGCACAGGACCTTGTCCAACGTTGCGTCGGATGCCAACTCTTCGCCAATCAAAGCCACATGCCCCCACTACCCTACAAACAATCCCCATCACTTGGCCTTTTGCGGTCTGGGGACTAGACATGGTTGGACCCCTTAAAGGAGGAAGCCATAAGAAAAAAAATATCTGCTGGTCATGGTGGATAAATTCACTAAGTGTATAGAGGCCAAACCAGTTAGAACGGCTGAGTCCGGGCCGGTGATAGAATTTATATCCGGCGTCGTACACCGTTATGGTGTCCCACATAGCATCATCACTGATAACGGCTCTAATTTCACAGCCGACAAAATGAAAACCTGGTGCGCTAATCTAGGATCAAGCTCGATTACGCCTCTGTCTATCATCCGCAGACAAACGGTCAAGTCGAACGAGCCAATGGTCTTATAATGAGCGGCATCAAACCCAGGCTGGTGTGGTCTTTGAAGGGATGAGATGCGCACTGGGTCGAGGAGCTTGACTCCGTACTCTGGGGGCTACGGACCACGCCCAATCGAACTACCGGATACACACCTTTTTTCATGGTGTACAGCGCAGAGGCTGTGCTACCCTGCGATATTATACATGACTCACCTTGGGTGCGCATGTACGAAGAGAGAGAGAGAGGCCGAGCTCGATCGGCAGGACAGCCTAGACGCCCTGGAGGAGGAGCGTGACGTCGCAAAAGCCTGTTCCGCATTTTATCAACAACAGGCCCGCAGATATCAAAGCACAGAAGTACGGGCCAAGGCTTATAACATTGGCAAACTCGTTCTACGCTTGCCGGAGAAGAAAAAGGACAAACTCAAGCCCAAATGGGAGGGTCCCTTCATCATTGCCGAAGTCCTCACCGGAGGAGCGTACCACTTGCGTGATGCATCAGACAATCGCATCAAGCCAAACCCCTGGAACACGGCCAGACTCCAAAGATTCTATGCCTAAGCGTCGAAATCTTTGTTCGTCTCCTTCTCCCTGCTGTTTCCATAATACTTTTTTTCTTTCTTTCTCTCTCTCTCTTTTAGTTTTTCTCTTTAGCCTTAAAGCTTTCGTGCGGTTAGACCGCGCACCTCGGACGCACACATATGCCTTGAAATATGTACATCCATTATACCTGGGGGCTTCTTGTACAGAAGCTTGCTATTACTCTCCGGGCATCAAGCTCATCACATATGCGTTTTTCCCCATATTGACCTTTTCTTCGCCATTATATGCATCGATATGACTTAAGTTTTGGCCAGGCTAGGTTGCCTGGCTCCTGTGCTTATGCCCTACGTTCTCGTTAGTTCGGCTAGGGCATAAAGGGAGCACCTCTGCGATTGTTACTGTCGGGTCATTCGGATGTGTACCTTAGACTGGGTGAAGCCGAAAGCTAGCGTTCTTAAGGGAATATTCGGTTGGTGAATTAAAGATGTTTTTGCATTCGCTCCATTTGCGAACCCCCAGAAGATATATATATATACTGCAATTTTTTCAATCATAGTTCGGACATGCGCTCTAACGCATGCACACCCGGGAAAAGGAACCCTTAATGAAACTATTCTCTCTGGAAGATGTTTCTTACATAATGTAATATAACATAACTAGCCGGATACAACTTGTCTGTTCAAGCAACTATGACCCCTACGCCTGGTTGCCACGCATACCCCGGTCTATTCGGCCGCACGGGTATTCAGAAACACTCCACGCCTTCGGGTCCAGAGGGCAAAGCCAAAAGGTCTGCCCTGACAATAGTTCTACAATTCTGCTAGACGGAAAAATTAACAGTCATTTCGACTCAAAAATTTCCTCCTCTATACCCTCCAGTAGGCTATCTAACTTACAATCCCGCTGGGAATATTTGGCAAATACTGCTACTTGGTGAAGGAAATATGCCCTAGAGGCAATAATAAAGTTATTATTTATTTCCTTATATCATGATAAATGTTTATTATTCATGCTAGAGTTGTATTAACCGAAAACATAATACTTGTGTGAATACATAGACAAACTAAACGTCACTAGTATGCCTCTACTTGACTAGCTCGTTAATCGAAGATGGTTATGTTTCCTAACCATAGACATGTGTTGTCATTTGATTAACGGGATCACATCATTAGGAGAATGATGTGATTGACATGACCCATTCCATTAGCTTAGCACCCGATCGTTTAGTATGTTGCTATTGCTTTCTTCATGACTTATACATGTTCCTGTGACTATGAGATTATGCAACTCCCGTTTGCCGGAGGAACACTTTGTGTGCTACCAAACGTCACAACGTAACTGGGTGATTATAAAGGTGCTCTACAGTTGTCTCCAAAGGTACATGTTGGGTTGGTGTATTTCGAGATTAGGATTTGTCACTCCGATTGTCGGAGAGGTATCCCTGGGCCCTCTCGGTAATGCACATCACTTAAGCCTTGCAAGCAATGCAACTAATGAGTTAGTTGCGAGATGATGTATTACAGAACGAGTAAAGAGACTTGCCGATAACGAGATTGAACTAGGTATTGAGATACCGACGATCGAATCTCGGGCAAGTAACATACCGATGACAAAGGGAACAACGTATGTTGTTGTGTGGTCTGACCGATAAAGATCTTCGTAGAATATGTAGGAGCCAATATGAGCATCCAGGTTCCGCTATTGGTTATTGACCGGAGACGTGTCTCGTTCATGTCTACATTGTTCTCGAACCCGTAGGGTCTGCACGCTTAACGTTACGATGACAGTTTCATTATGAGTTTATATATTTTGATGTACCGAAGGTTGTTCAGAGTCCCAGATATGATCACGGACATGACGAGGAGTCTCGAAATGGTCGAGACATAAAGATCGATATATTGGACGGCTATATTCGGACACCGGAAGTGTTTCGGGTGATTTCGGAGAAAACCGGAGTGCCGAAAGGGTTACCGGAACCCCCCGGGGAAGTATTGGGCCTTAGTGGGCCTGAGGGGAGAGGGAGGGTAGCAGCCCAGGAGGTGGCGCGCCCCCTCCCATGAGGAGTCCGAATTGGACTAGGGGAAGGGGGTGCGGCCCCTCTTTCCCCCTCCCTCTTCCTCTCTTTCCTTCCCCCTTCTCTCTTCCTAGTTGGACTAGGAAAGGGGAGTCCTACTCCTACTAGGAGGAGGACTCCCCCCTCCTTGGCGCGCCCCAAGGGCTGGCCGGCCTCCTCCCTTGCTCCTTTATACGGGGGCATGGGGCACCTCTAGACACACAAGTTGATCTTCATGATCGTTCTCTTAGCCGTGTGCGGTGCCCCCCTCCACCATAATCCTCGATAATATTGTGGCAGTGCTTAGGCGAAGCCCTGCGACGGTAGAACATCAAGATCGTCACCACACCGTCGTGCTGACGGAACTCTTCCCCGACACTTTGCTGGATCGGAGTCCGGGGATCGTCATCGAGCTAAACGTGTGCTAGAACTCGGAGGTGTCGTAGTTTCGGTGCTTGATCGGTCGGGACGTGAAGACGTACGACTACATCAACCGCGTTGTGCTAACGCTTCCGCTTCCGGTCTACGAGGGTACGTAGACAACACTCTCCCCTCTCGTTGCTATGCATCACCATGATATTGCGTGTGCGTAGGAATTTTTTTGAAATTACTACGTCCCCCAACACTTGGGCATACACCAAATTAACAGGAACTTCCTTCCCGTCTGACCCTAATGGTCCGATCCGAGCCATATGATTCGGGTCAAGCTTGGTGTACCGTGTCTTCACCATGGCCCAGGCTTCTCGAGCCCCTTCCCGGCAGGCTGATATTTTTCACAATCGAAAGCGCCGCTGCGCCCCCTTGAATAGCTCTAGGAGCTCCTCCATCTTTCCTGGAGGGGAGGCAGCTGGCCACAAAGCTTTGGCAACGCTTCACATCACCTGCCGAGCTTGCTCATGAATACGCGACAGCTCTTGTAGCAGATCGCCTGAGAATCCGGACATCTCATCTTCGGGACAGCTAGTCAGCATACCTACAGATATAACTCTGTCAGTTCCTGATATCTCCGAACTATTATAAAGTAAAGTCAGCCACATATTGAACATGCCACCACGCAGCCTTTTATTCTCCTTCACGGAGTCGGCCAGTTGGGCCCGTACATCTTTCAGATCCTCGCCCAATCGGGTATTCGATTCCTGAAGCTTGTTCTTCTCTAGTACGACTTTTGTGACCACACGCTCGTCCGCGGCTAGCAGCTTCTTGGCTTCTCGTTCTCCGTCCTGGGCAGCTTTTAGTTGTTCTTGCAATTGACCTAGTGATCCTGATAGGAGGTAAGCAACCGTGTTTAACATTATTGGTATACCATTCTGTTTTCTCGATGGAGGGGAACATTACTAGGAGACGCCTTCTTGGATTTCTCCAGTTCGGCACGGGCAGCAGTTAGCTGCGTCCGGCACTTTTCTAGCTCTTGGGCTAACAGGTCATTCTTCTCCGTAAGAACCTGGTTATACAACGATACGTAAATCAGTTGTACCAACTGCTTCAAGTCTCGAGGCTACTGTCATATGGTTATCATAGTCAGAAAAAGTAAAATTACCCGCACATCTTTTAAATGCTACATTGTGGCTCTGTTAAGCCCATCTCGAGCAGCTCGGATGTATGCATTGGCCGAGCTGAAGGCGTTAAATGCTTCTTCTGAAAAGCCGAGGTCTTGTAAAATGGCCCTGCAGCACCGATGATTCATGGCGCTCTCCACTTCCGAGTTAGTGACGGTTACATCCTCCGAATCCTTGGCTGGGGGATAGTCCGGCGTCACCCCCACATCAGCCCTCGTCTTTACGGCAGGATCTGGGTCCTGGTTGTGGGAAGTATGACCAGCCGGACCCCCGGTTATAGTCCGACACACTTTTTTTCCTGACACAGGATAAACATAAAGGTCACAGTTGGATGTGACTGCCAAGGTGCATATTTGCAAACGCATACCTCTTGATGAAGGCTCGGCCATATCTTTGTTAGCCTTCCTCTTCAAAGGCTTGCCCGGTGTGGGGGCCACTCTCTTCGAAGATGCCCCTGGGGCAGCATGACGCACCGAGCACCTCCCCTTTTGAGCACAGGACAGTGTGATGGGTGAGGCAGTATGAGAAAACTTTTTCGGATGAAATATCTCTGGACTACTTACGTGTGAAGCGGGGAGAAGACTGGGATAATCGGCGATGATGGCCACTTCTGTGCCGTCGTAGCTCGTTTGGTAAAACACCCCATTAGCAAGCACCACGAATATATCCGGATCTTCTTCGAATCTGAGGTCGAGGTCCTGATTGTGACCCCTCGGGCTGCGAGGCAGGGCTGTAAAGCCCCTCGGAAATCTTTCGCCAGTGCTGTTGTAAATGGATGGGTTAGTGTTCGTTGAACATAGCTCAGGGAGTAGAATGAGTAGAGCAGAGGAGTTCGGAACTTACCCAGCTAGGAGGACTATACATGGAATATCCTTCCCTGCGCTTGATGCGCAGGAACTCCTCTTCCTCCCCTTTGAACAGTTCGGCCAATATTTTGGCCAGGGCGGCAGGGGTGTCTGGACCTTTCCTGCCGCAGCGGGAGGCACCATCTTCCCCATTATAGTGCCACATGGGAAGTCCTCTGTATTGGAGTGGCTGGACTCCCCGCACTATGGAGGTCGCCATTACTTCAACCATCGTGTATCCAGACTGGGCGAGCGTCCTTATCTTGCTCAAGAGTTGGCGAACCTCCGCACTATCTTCCTCCTCAAGGCTCCGAGGGCGCCAGCTGTGACGTTTCTTCAAGGGAACGCTTGTGAACTCAGGAAGACCCCTTCGGGCTGGGTCTTGGAGTACGACGTCCTCGATGTAGAACCACTCGGAAGTCCACTCTTTAGACGCCTTCTTTGGCGTGCCGGATAGGTATCCGGTCTCGGCAATGCGCCATATTTCGGCTCCGCCCACTTCAAATATCGACCCCTCATGGTTACGCGGGACAAGACAGAATAACTTTCTCCACAGTTCAAAATGGGCCTCACAACCCAGGAATAGTTCGCATAAAGCGACATAACCCCCAATGTGCAGGATGGCGGCTGGAGTAAAGTTATGCAGCTGGAGGCCATAATATTCTAGAAGCCCTCGAAGGAATGGATGAATTGGAAATCCTACGCCCCTTAGCAGATAGGGGACGAAACACACTCGTTCCCCCCGGATGGATTGGGGAAATCCTCTGCCTGGGTTTTGCCGTCAAGGGAGGTCAACCCTGCTCGAACAAGGACATGGGGGAGAAACCCCTACGTTTGCAACTTCACCAGCTGACCGTGGGATACGGAGCACCTCTCCCACTCGCCTCTCTCTAGGCCGCAGGGATGGGAGGAGGAGCTGGGAACGCTAGACATGTTCTTTCCTGGCAACCTTTGGGGATTTTCTCTGCGAGATGGTTGAATGGATCTAGGATCCAGTCTCGTTAAATAGACATTATCCCTCGCGCGGCCGGGGTGTTATGTGCAAAAATGCCCTGACCTTTCGCATCCGCTCGACACGTGGAAGCTGAAGTTGTTGATACACAAAAGCCGAAGGGTACAGACATTGAATGGAAAGCCGAATACTACTTGGAGGTCATTGGTGGAGGAACCCACCTTGCAATGCCGAAGACAATCTATGCACCGAACACCTCGCCATTGAAGACTGGTTCGGGGGCTACTGAAGGAGTCCTGGACTAAGGGGTCCTCGGGCGTCCGACTTGTTAACTATGGGCCGGACTGATGGGCTGTGAAGATACGAAGACCGAAGGTTGCACCCGTGTCCAGATGGGACTCTCCTTGGCGTGGAAGACAAGCTTGGCGACCAAATATGTAGATTCCTTTCTCTGTAAACCGATCTTGTGTAACCCTAGATCCCTCCCGTGTCTATATAAACTGGAGGACTAGGTCCGTAGATAGGCCGAATCCTTATAATCATAGCCAGACTAGACTTTTAGGGTTTAGTCATTACGATCTCGTGGTAGATCAACTCTTGTAATACTCCTATTCATCAAGATCAATCAAGCAGGACGTAGGGTATTACCTCCATAGAGAGGGCCCGAACCTGGGTAAACATCGTGTCCCCTGTCTTCCGCTACCATCGATCTTAGACGCACAGTTCGAGACCCCCTACTCGAGATCCGCCGGTTTTGACACCGACACCTGCCTTTGTGTAGATCGAGCCCACGTCGACGCCTCCTGCAATCCCCGCTGACTGCAGCAGGGCCACCGCCGCGCCCCGGCCGCCGCTGCCCGCCATCACCGCCGCAGGGGACCAAGATCGGGCTGCCGCCACCTCAAATCCGAGACGCAGAGGAGGTCTGCCGCCGCCACGCCGCCGGGCCTTTACCAAAGGCCCGACGACGTTGCCAGCGGCGGCGGAGGGAGGGTAGGCCCAGGAGGTCGAGGGAAGCTCGGTGGTGGCCACCCGGTGCGGCCCGGCGGCGGCCGCACGGGGGCAGGGGAGTAGGGAGAGTCGCGTATCATTTAGTATACATGAACGTTTCTCAATACGAAAGAGAGAACAGAAGAGAAACAGTGGCGGATAAGATCTTCTACTCCACACAGCTTGCCATTCTCCAGCTGTCGATTCGATCAGTCCTTTCTAATTCTGTAATTGTTGGCTAAATTGTCTTCTTGATTAAGGGGCCCTTAGTCTTCCATAAATAAACGAAAAATGGGCCACTAGTCTAATAATCATTTTTGCTGCGGAAAAGGGACTGATGTGAGACGCACCAGATCCCCGGGCTCTCCATGGAGCACATTGACGTGGATTCCGCTCCCAAGCGGGCGAAGCTCGCCGGCGGCGGAAACGAGGACCGCCTCAGCGCGCTCCCCGACGACGTTCTTCTCGACGTCCTTCTCAAGACCCGGAACGCCGCCGACGCCGCTCGGACCAGCATCCTCTCCAGCCGCTGGCGCCGCCTCTGGGCCTTTCTCCCGGAGCTCCACTTTTCAGACGGCATCGACCCTCGCCGCATACGCCCCGCCCTCGCCGCCTATGAAGCGCCGGACCTCCGCTGCCTAGTCGCCATCGTCCGTGGCGCCTCCCCCAAATCCATGGCGGCCTGGCTCCCCGTCGCCGTGCGCCGCCTCTCCGGCGATCTCGTCTTTCACAACACGACGAGTTGCGGGGAGTGGGGAAGAGGCGCCTTTCAGTTGCCATGCTTCGAGAACGCCACCGCCCTCAGCCTCGACCTGGGCTTTCTTGTCCTCGCCATGCCGGCTTCTGGTGTATTCGTCCGGCTCACCGATCTCTCCCTGGTTTATGTCCAGCTAAATCGTGTGAACCGGCTTGGTGACGCCATCTCGTCGCCGCGGTGCCCAGCCTTGCGGAAACTCACCGTTAGCCATGCCCGAGGTCTGCCTACATTCATCATCCACTCAGAGTCTCTACTCCAACTGAAGCTGAGTAATCTGCATACTTTAAAGAAGCTAACTGTAGTGGCTCCTGCACTTGAAGAGCTAACTCTGAGCTCCTGCCTTGCTAGTGTTATGGATCCAAGCCAACTGGTTGTCAACATTTCAGCTCCTGAGCTGTTGGTGCTCAAGTGGAAGGATACTTACGATCCAAGCTTTTTCGAGCTTGGCGAGATGGCGCATCTTCAGTGTCTGGACATTGGCACTTTGGTTGTATATGGATCTGGTAAATTTGTGTACAGTCCCGATAGCCGGATACTCTTGCAGTGCTGTGAGGCCATACACAAGCTAAACCTCAAAGTGGTCCATCTGTCAGTGAGTGCATTCTTCTCTTATGTGGAGCTATTCCATCACTGTATCATGCTAGCAAGTCAATAGATAACAAGGCAAACATGTTGTTCAAGTAAAGAAAATCTGTCAGTTGGGTATTCGATAATTGCCATGCAAAATTTTGATCTGTATTGAACCCTACATCATTTATCAGACTAACTCGTTAGCTTATAACAGTTGACATTTGGGTGTCTAATCACTCCATAAATAAGATGTTTGTGTCCTTTTCCAACTGCTGTATGTGATCTTTCCTATGTGGCTTCCTATGAAATGACAGCGCATGGTTTACAATCAACACTTATCGGAAGACATGACAAGGCTCCCAGAAGTTACATTCCTGAACCTGGTGGTAACGGCATTGTCGCATTCCTTTGGAGCCTGCTTATTCAATATTCTCAGGATGTGCACTAGTGTAATAAAGCTTGCAATTGATATGTCTTGCAACTATGAAGTAAGCCTATACTCTATTGGGTTATTTATCTTTTGCAAAGTGTTACTTGAGTGATGCCACCTAATTTGATTTGTTGGCACAACTAGGTGTGCTATGCTAGTTGCCCTACTCCTGGTGTGAGTTTGATGCTGATACTCTGTTGTAAATAGGCTTATTTATCACGTGCTTACAAACACCTTGCTCTTCAAATTTGAAGAAGTGGTATGCTACTTGGGTTGCTAGTAGGTTTCATTTGAGTAAAATGTAAGTCTATTGGATAGCACTACATGGCAAGTTGACGAGTTATTGGCCGGCTGGCTCAATCTTGACAAAGCTGCTAGACTCAGGTTTGCATAAGTGATTGTACTAAGCATAGTGTATGCATTCCGTTAAAAGTTACATGGCCAATGAAACTCTAGGGTCCACTGAACACCTTCTTGGATATGGGTTATACATAGCACAATACCAGAGGATTGTGCCAATTTCATTATAATACGTGTAATACCTTTTTCTCCTTGCGCATGACAATCATATTTTCTGCCATAGGCAGTATTGTCAGCGACATATCTTGGGTATTCAGTGGGTTTGATAATTTACAGTTTCCTCTTATTTTACTCAATTATGCTCTTACTAGACTGATATGCCGTTTCAGGAGGAATGCCCATCTGATTGTTTTTGTGACCATCCACCAAACTGGAAATTCAAGGATCTCATACTGGATCGCCTCCAAGAGGTAGACATCATCAACTCAGGAGGAACTGGACATGAAGTTGCTTTCCTGGAGCGGTTATTCAGCTGGGCAACGGCGCTAGAACAGATTACAGTAACTTTCGATGAGACAATCACTGAAAGCATGGCCATGAAGGAGTTCCGCCAGAAGTTACTAAGCTTCTCCAGGCCAGAGATATGCATGAGATTCTTTGTGTACCGCGGTTCCGAGAAGGTTCTGTATGTGCCAGAAGGCTAGCTCGGCACTGGCTTGTCACTTGCACTGTCTACCGTAGTTTTCTTCTTGGTATAAGCTGTGTTCTATGCGCAACACCGAGATGCTAGATTTTGGAATGTTGCAATGCCATCATCGTCATCATGCGTACATGCAAACCTGGAGCAAAAAATGTGACATTTTGTACACTGGAGGTTCAGAAATATCAACCATACCTTTCTGAAAAAAAAGATCAATCGGGTTATGCAATTTGTTACCCTTTTACAGCAGAAAAAGTGATGTCACTTTTGCCCAAAAATTCTATTTCTCGTATTGTCGCCAAAAACTATTTACTCAGATTTATCAAAACATTCAAATATGCCTTTGTCAGATTTATTGTAACTTCGAAATAGCCCGGAGAAGTATACAGTTCATCTTTTATATATAATAAGATTCATCAAAACCTTGAAGTGTTGTCCATTTGACCAGTCAATCCCGTTGACTCTTATTATTAGAATGGTAAAATAGTTAACTACTACCCCCCTTGTATTTTGTGTCATATTTTGACCATTATTTTATCTAAGTTTTGTATAGCAAAAAAATATCATTAAAGTACATTGAAATGCAAATTCAACAATATAATTTTTGGCGGCATGCATTAACATCTTGCGAGTGAAATATATGGTCAAACTTTAACTTCAAATACGAAGGGACTTAAACCCAGATAGAGATACTCCTTCCGTCACATAATATAAGATCATTTTTGATACTACATTAATGTCAAAATCGCTTTTATATTATAAGACGGAGGAGTAGTTATTACTAAAGTTTAACTTAAAAATTATAGTACAGATACAACCGCATGCATTTATACGAGCATCCATGACGTAAAAGTTATTCAGCAGCAGCCTACCAACTAATTAAAATGTTTGTACTCTTCCTGTAAAGTACTCCCTCCGTAAACTAATATAAGAACGTTTAGATCACTATTTTAGTGTTTTAAACACTCTTATATTAGTTTACATAGGGAGTACTGGCGTGCTTCAGCATTCAAGATTTGCAGGTTGTTCACTGGATGAGCTGCTCCCCTCCCTCCGACTTCGAGATTCTTCACGTCCAACAGGAACCGGAGAAAGTCCACCCGCGACGAGCCCCCGTCCGCCAGCGCCGCCTCCGCCTCGTCCCTGAGACCCCTTAGCCGCGCCCTGAGCTGCACGACCCCTTCCTCGCCCTCCGTCGTCATCACCAGCCTCACCTTGGCCTCCACCTCCTCCGCTCCGACGAACCCGTCCCGGTAGCCCTCCAGTTCTAGCGCCACGCCCATGCCGTCCCCCGCCGTCATCCACACCTTGTTCATCTTCTGCTCCGCGTACAGCGGCCAGCACAGCATCGGGACCCCCGCCGCCACGGACTCCAGCACCGAGTTCCACCCGCAGTGCGTCACGAACGCGCCCGTCGCGCGGTGCCGGAGCACCTCCACCTGCGGCGCCCACGACTTGACGACCATGCCCTTGTTCTTGGTTCGCTCCAGGAACCCCTCCGGGAGGACCGCGTCCAGCTCCGGCTCCTGCTCCTGCTCCGAGTGCTCGTCGACGTGACCGGCCGCGGCCGCCGGCACGCGCACGCACCACAGGAACCGGTGCCCGGACCTCTCCAGCCCGACGGCCATCTCCTTGAGCTGCTTCGCCGAGAGCACGCCCATGCTTCCGAAGCAGAGGAACACCACGCTGCCGTCTGGCTGTGCGTCCAGCCACGCAAGGCACTCGTCGACGCCGTCCTTGCCTTTGTCGTTGCCAGCGCCGGCCAACAACGGCCCGACGCAGTAGACCGGAGGCATGTTCCGGCCTGGGTCCCGGAGCGACCGCACCGCCCGGCTCTCCAGCTGCTCGAACGTGTTCACCAGGACCCCCATGGTCTCCGTGTTGCACCTCCAGATCTCCGTTATGGCCTTGCACACCTCGCCCTCCGGGTGCTCCAGCATCACCTCGGTGAAATGAGACGCTGGCATCGGTGGGACGCCGAGCAAGTCGAGGGGCGTGTCCCCGAGATCCTTCAGTCCCGTCTGCCTGCCGGCGACCAGCGCCGGGAACTGGGTCAGGGCCGACAGGCAGGAGGCGCAGGAGGCGAAGAATGTGTACACCGGGACGCCGGCCGCGGCGACGACGTCAATGGCGTCGACGCAGAACATGTCAATGACCGCGGAGTGGAGGCGTTGACGGGGTATGGAGCCGAGGAAGGCTCCGAGCGGCTCGTTGCACCGTCGCAAGAGGTCGAGCAGGACCAGTAAAGGGTGCTTGCTGTCGGAGCTGGTGGCTGGAGGAGCAGGAGGCGGCCGGAGGACATGGAAGCTGATGGACGGGTTGGAGGCGACGATTCCCTCGATGGCCGTACGATCGGTGGCGGTGGTGCCGTAGCCAACGAGCACCACGGTGACGTCGTAGCCGTGCTTGAGGAAGGCACCGGCGAGCTTCGTCATGGGGCCGACGTGGCCGACTAAGGCGCTGGGGTACAGGACGACTGTCTGATTCATGGTTCTCGCTCCTCCCCGTCGACCCTGTGGAAGATGCAGCGAGTTGATTTCGTAAAACTACGATGGCTTAGATCGACTCTCGACATGACTACTGTAATTTGTACTCGCAGGCAGAATAATTGAGAAGGTGCAGCTACCATGTCCATGTTTAATTGCTGACAGTGACTGTGACGGGGGGCGATGGGAACGTATGTGGTTTAAAAAGAAGGGATTGTTCTCAGAAAAGAAGAGTACGTAAATGATTTTTGCCGGGCCACCGGCTGAAAACAATAATCCAACGAGTAATGCTAGACCTACAAATGGTTTAACGTAATCCTTACGTAATTAGACAGCTGGCAAGTTTTGATTAGCGTTAAAGAGAAGGCGGGCCCCACCCCACTTAAAATAGGGGGGAGAGAAGTATAGATAGAAAGTTACATAAAAGTTTACGTTAGTCTTCGTAGATGTAGTATTATCGTAATCCAACACCCCAAAGCCCTTATATGAAGACTTGCGTAACCAGCCTATTAATCCTCGCCAACTATTCTAGCCCCCATAAAACGTACCTTGCCAACTATTCTAGCCTAGGGATGGCAATGGGTATGTATTACCCACATACCCTGCGGGTAAAAACTCTATTAAGGTAAGGGTACATGACAAAAAATTGCCCATGGATACATAAATAGGGAAATGTGAAATTCATCGGGTAGAGCGGGTACGAGTATGGGATCGTATAGCCCATACTCACGTACCCATGTACCCATATAAAATATATGTGAACTCAAAATTATCTCTATGCTTTGTTGTGAATTTGTGAACTCAAAATGTATGACTGTGTGTTGCTCTTTTGATGTGTTGTATTTTACAAGAAAGTGATGTTGTTTATTAAATGTGTTGTTTTTATAATCTATTGTATTTATAAATTATGACTATATGTTATTGTTTATGACTATGAGTTGTTCAAATTGATGCTATGCAAATATGGGTAATTTTACCCGTGGGTACCCTCTACCCTGCCGGGTAACGGGTATGAGAAAAAATTGTACCCATTGACGGGTATGGGTAAGGGTGATGGGTAAGCTTTGGGGTGACGGGTAAGGGTATGGGGTGGCTCTACCCATACCTAAACCCTGTGGGTGCCATCCCTATTCTAGCCCGCGTAAAATGCACTCTCTCCGTCCCGAAATGTAGGACGTTTTCCCCTCACTTACAAATTTCCGAGCGTAACGAAATTTTCGACGTTTCCACTTTTGCCTTCGCGACCACTCCCACTCCTCTCTCGTTCCTCTCTTCGACAGCCCCAAATCCATAGCTCTCCCACTCCTCCCCAGCGTCATCACGACCTCCCTCAACGTCTCCTCTCCCATTCCCCTCGCTCACCTACTCCCCTCCAAAGATGGCATCGTCATCTCTCCTCGTCTAGTGTTGTCTCCTCTCTTCCAACTATGGCTTTTTTACTCTGGCGGATCTGAAGCAGTGATGGGTACTGGAGCGGCGGCAGCGACGTTGTATCTGAAGCGACTGGCGGCACCATAGCAGCGGCGGCGGCGCTGGATCTGAAGCGGTTGACGATACCGTAGCGGTGGGGGGAGCAACTATGGCGGCCAGTCACCCACTACCACGACCAGCACAACGACGGTGAGTCCTTGTGCTTGTCCTCTGTACTGATGCTACTACTTAAGTGATGATGTGACGGAGTGGTTCTGCTCCGATGATGCTATTGTAGTTCTGTTCTAGTGATGGTGCTGTTGTGGTAGTTCTGCTCTAGTGATATTGTTGCTTTAGATCTTGTGAAGTTGTGATGGAGGTCAAGTCCAGTAAAGTTCTTGTGCTGGAGTAAACATCGCTGAATTTTGCTCGTAGTGATGTTCACTGAATTTTGCATGTGAACTTTTGGCCGCTCCTTGTGATGTTTACTGGATTTTACTCCATTGACATATGCTTGTAGTGATGTGCAAGTAGTGAAGTTTTACTGAGCTCACTAAAGCTTGTGCTTGTGCTTCAGATCTGCTTTTTGCTTGTGAGGAACAAAGGGAACAAAAGGAGTATTGCTCTAGTGACTTGCTTGCATGCTTCCTTGTTGTACATTTTGTAGGAGTAACTTGCATGCTTGTTGTACATTTTCAGTTAACTGTACATTTTCAGTTAAAATATGTTTGCTTGTTGTATGCTTGCTTGCTTTCCTATTGTACATTATGGAGGAGTATTGGAGTAGTTAGAGTAAGCTTTCTTTTCTCTTTGCGTTGTTGTAGTCCAAGACGATGGATCGATGTTGTTGCTGCTGATGTCTGCACCATGTCTGAAGAAGAAGACCTCTCTGTGGACCGATACTCTGTGGAGTACTGTAAGCATGCACACTCTGTTCTCGAATGGAATGAAATTATTTATGTGAAGTGTGTTTTTTCATGCTCCTGCAGTAGTAGCTCTTCATTTGAAGTGTGATTCATACTCCTACTTGTTCATGTGATTGTTTGGCTTGTTCATTTGGAATGGAATTTGTTCTTCATGGAGTACAACAAGAGTGGTAGTCGCAACTAGAAGTGGTTGTTCATGTGTTGTTGTTGATGCAATTGTTGTACTCCAACTGGAGTAGTTTTAACTTCTGGTAGAGTAGTTAAAACATGGTGTAGTAAATTGTAAAACTTTAGTTAGAGTAGTTAAAACATGTTTTACTTGCAGTAGTAGTGGTGGCCATCTAGTTAAAACATGTAATACTACTTGCAGTAGCAGTGGTGGTCATCGAGTTAAAACATGTAATACTACTTGCAGTAGCAGTGGTGGTCATCTAGTTAAAAATGGTATTTGCAGTAGTAGTGGTGGTCATCTAGTTAAAACATGTTATTTGTCGTACTTGGGGTATTAGATGGAGTATAATGCTCTATAGGATTTCTTTTCTTTTAGAATTCCTTTTCTTTCACTCCTCTCCTCTCCACTCCTTTCTGTAGGAGTAGGGGTAGATGACGTGCTGTATTATGGAGGAGTATTCTGTAGGAGTATTATAGTTATGGGATTTGGATGCAAATTTCCAGTAGTTAGAGTAAGCTTGAGTTTAATTAAATTTGGATGCAAAATTCAGTTAAAAGCTTCTGTGAAGTTCAGTGTGAACTTAACTGAATTTATACTTAACTGAGTTTGTAGGAGTATAAATGGATTTCTTTTAGGATTAAATTTCTTTAAGGATCAGTCTTAGGATTTCTTTTACTTTAGGGTTTCTCTCCTCTCCTTTCCTCCTTCTCTCCTCTATTATCTCCTCCCCCCCTCTCTTGTCTCCTCTCCTCTCTCTTCTCTCCACAAAAAGTTCCTAAGGATTAAATTTAGGAATTTCTAAGTTCCTTCTCTCGTCCCCTCTCCTCTCTTTTCTCTCCTGTTCTCTTCTCCCCTTCTCTCCTCTCCACACAACTTTGAAAAATTCACAAAGTTCTTCTTTACACACACAAAATTCAGAAACAAGTTTAAGAAATCCACAATGATGCATACAAATATATGGATCACATCACAAGTCTCTCATCAAGCCTCTCATCACAAGGAGTACAAACATATGGATCACATCACAAGCCTCTCATCACAAGGAGTAAAAACATATGGATCACATCACAAGCCTCACATCATCCAACATCTCATCACAAAGCCTCTCATCATCCAGCCTCTCATCACAAGCATCTCATGACCAAGCCTCTCATCACAAGCCTATATGTTCATCTTGTTCTAGATTCTCCAAGGCACTGTAATACACTTCACATGGGAAATGAATCCTAGGAGGTAGAATTCCATCTCTTTCAAATATTTACTTGTTGACATGAGGAATTTTGTAAGCATTTCCTCCTGCATGATCCATTACTTCCACCATACATGTTTGCATTGTTAGGAAGATTCTGTTGAGTTTCCCAACTTCATAGTCATCGACTTCTTCCTCTACCCCTTGAATTAGCTCAGGGATGGTGGTAGGGTCTCTGTAGTCCGTTAGAGACTCTAGGGATCTGAAGTACCCAAGGTCAAGAGCGTTCAAGTTGGGATAATTTGGGGGTTGTTGCATTAGTTTGATGTCCATACCAGTCTTGTCGAGGAATTGTCACAGCAGATGTCCTAGTGAAAGGACTTAAGCGTGGAGCCATCGCAACTAGGAAGCTTAAAGGGGTTAAAACGGGACAAAGGGCACGAGGGTTTATACTGGTTCGGCCCCTTGCGGTGAAGGTAAAGGCCTAATCCAGTTTGAGGTGGTATTGCTTATGTTTCGATTGCTAGGGATCGAATCCGCTTGAACTAGCTTTCGATCTGTGGTTACTTGTCCTGAACCGCCGCCGGGTCGTCGCTTTATATATAGAGGCTGATGCCCAATGGCTCATAGAGTCCCGGCCGGCTCATAAACAGTGTCCGGCTCGGTCTCTAACTATTCCTGCCTTACAATACAAGTTATGTACATATGGCGGTTTATTTCTACGGGCCTTGAGTCACCTTTGGGTCTTGGTCCCTTATCTAAACTGCCATCTTCCAGAGCTGTCTTGGGCTTCATGAATCGCCATAGGTATAACCCGACCCTTCCTGGGCAGGTCATACCCAATAGTTATATCCGCAACATTAGGCCCCAGATTGATTTGAACTGGTTCATGTCAATCTTCAACACTTATAGAAAACCTTCTGATCTTCATTGTGCGAGAATTTGTAACCCGCCGTGATGTCATCTTCTGGATTTGCGATAACCCGCCATGACGTCATCTGCCATTACTTCACACTTTATCCAACGTATCTCAATGGATCCTTATCTTAATGACCATCCCGAGAATCGAGGTGTTCTGGTAGCTGGATAACCATTTTTGTTTCGGCCTCCTCATTTTTCGCGCCCACTTAAGAGTCTTTCCTTATAAGTAGGCACGACCGGTCTTTCCTTATTCTTCTCCTTTCCAGCGTCTTCTTCCTCTCGCAACCCTTCTGTCGCTCGAGCTCCGCCGCCGCCGCAGAGCACCTCGTCTTCCTCAACCTCGGCCGCTGCATCAACCTGAATCAATGCAGAGAACGGCGGCCACCCTCCGCAGTAGATCTACAGCTGTAAGTTTTGGTCTTTCCATACCTCATATCAGCATTAGGGTTTGCAAGTTTCTCTTGTGTTCATCGTAGTTCATCTTCCAGGCTGTACCGCGAACTTCTTTGATCTGTAAACGGTGCTACACCAATGCGGTAGTTCTTGTATTTCCACTGTTGATAATAGTAGATCCCCTTTCCTGAAAGGAAAATCTTGTGAAAGCTCATGAACTCATCTGTACTAGTTTTTAGGTCTAGATTTATTTTTCTTTATTTTCCTGAACAACCGTTGATCCAAAATAATAGCTGTAGCTTGTGAAACTTGTTTATGTAAGACTTAGGCCAAAACTGCATTTGTTAGATCCACCTAGCCATGGCGGCTCAAACTGTTGAGTTAACTTGAAATGCTCAACAGACATCATCTGACTTATCATGCGTCTTAAATAATTTGCACTGCTCATGGCGGTTTGTAATCTGACATAATTTAGTCATATACCATTAGGCCCCTTTGTAAACCGCCATCTTGAATATGCACTAGAATACTTTTCCTCTCCGGCTTAAGTTTGAACAGGCAATTTTACTCTTTGTTAGGCTTCTGTCTTCATAATGCCGCCCAAAACACCCATTACATGAAATTGGGTCAAGTCCATCGTCATAGATAGCACATTTGACGATTTTGTGAAGACTGTCTATCTGCCAAAGAAGGAAATCATGTCCTACCGTGCACCTAATCCAACCGAAGAAAAGCCTCAACCTAAAGAGGGGGAAGTCATCGTCTTCACTGACCACATGTACCGAGGCTTTCCCCCACCCGGCTTAAAGTTTTTTAGAGACGTCTTACACTTCTTTGACCTCCGTCCTCAAGACATCAGACCAAACTCCATGTCTAATATTTGCAACTTTCAAGTGTTTTGTGAGGTGTATCTTGGAGAAGAACCCAGCTTCCTGCTCTTGAGAGAGTTATTTTATTTGAACCGCCAGAATGAACGTGCCAACGGGCCTAGTTTGGAACTTGGTGGGGTCTCAATCCAAAGACGGAGAGACGCCATTTTACCTTATGCAAATTCACCAAGTCACCCCAAAGACTGGAACCAAACTTGGTTCTATTGTCAAGACACTTCTCCGGCTGATGAGAACCCTCTGCCCAGCTTTCGCGCCCTGTGCCTCGAGTCTAATCATCCTCTACCAGACAAGTTATCCGCTGTTGAACGCCAGAAGCTCGCCCCTACCATGGTTAAAGTGAAGGCTCTTTTGGGGAATGGTTTAAGCGGTATCGACTTGGTCCGGGTTTGGCTTGCCTGGCGGATCATCCCATTGAGCCGACGTCCTGGTTTGATGTGCACCTACACATGCGAGAAGAATGATCCTTTGCGGCACAGCCCTGATGATTTACCTAACGACGTCATTGATAATATGACAAAGTCGCTTTTGAACAAAAGCCTAGCAGACTGTGGCAAGGTGGGCTTAAGCCCTTTCTGCAAAGCTAACCCGACTCCAGCGGTAAGCCACTAAATTGAGCATGTTTACCTTCATCCACGATGTTTTGTCTTTACTCAGACTTTTGCCGATTTTCACAGGCTAATGACAAATTTTTGAAAGAAAAATATGATCACGAAGCTGCAAAGAGAGCCAGGAAGGCCAAGAGAGCCGCTAGGAAAGCCGCCGTAAAAAAGAAAGGAAACAAGAGCAGCGCTTCAGACTTGCTTCGACTAGAAGATACCTCTGAGTCGGAGGTAGCCCTTGACTCTCTAGGCTCCTTTTTTAACCACCTTATTGACACTGATTATCATCAGGAGGACACGAGAACGAGTAACAGAGTGGATGAATAGGTAACTATTATTTCCTCCGACTCCGAGCCTTTGCCAAGATAGAAAATCCGAAGAGTTAACCCGGAAAGTAATATTTTCACATCCTTTAGCTTATCAAGATCCTCAATTTCTTTTGAAGTGACAGATTCATGAGAGCCGGAGGCAGACCCGGACCAGTAAGGACGTAGAACTCTCATCCGGCTTACCAAATACACCAAGGAAACGTCGGAATGAGGTCACCTCCAACTTAACTCCTTTTTATCCTTTGGCGGGTCTCACTCGTCAACCACTCAACTCTTTTGACTCAAATTATCAGGACACTTTGCCTTCCTCCGATGACTCGCTCCAGTCCAACATGCCGGCTTTTAAGACCGCTCCAGGGTAATGACAATTTACTTATCCTGTATTCATTTCAATTTTTATATCTGTACTAACATTTTGATCTTTATGCAGCGGAAAAGTGAAGCCCAGTAAGAAGGTGAAGAAAAGCAAGCCGGCCGAAGAGCCATCTTTCAAAGAGCCAGAACTCCAGACGGCCGTTCCTGAGGCCTCTGTTCCTGAGCCGCCGCTTGAACCGGCGCATGACACACCAACATCAACTATTGACTCGCCTGCCGATCAAACCGCCGATGGTTCTGAAAACCTTGAAGTCTCTAGCCCGGCCAAGACAGACGACCCACAGGATGCTGATGTTGTAATCACCAAGACTGGCTACACTGAGCCGAGGAGACCTACTGTGCTAGCCAAGTGTTCTGCCAAAGAAGAGCACCTGGAACGTTGTAAGGTCAGATTTGACGTTGCTGATTATACTCACATGAGCATTGGGGAAGTTTTTTCTGGATATCTTAGCCAAGTGCACAACAGCCGTGACCTCGAAGTTGATATGGTGAAGCAAATGCACCAGAAATTTGAGGTATAAACTCTTTCCCTTCACTGAATTATCCTTACTATGCCAGCCCCCAAGTCTAGTGCTTATGATGAATATGTTGTAGACTTAGAACAGACGTATGAGCATTAATAATATCTTTTGGTCAAACCTGTAAAAAATCCGGCTTAACCCGTAGCCCCCAAAGGCCGGTTTAACCAATATGAATGAGCCGGTCCTTCGCATGCTTGTACAGAATAGTCCTTGTGTAGATTTAACAGCAATATGCATTAGCCCCCAAGTGCCAAGTACTCTTGCTTGCAAAGTGCTTGGGACTTACTCTCATGAACCACCACTTAGATAAAACATTCGTTAGACATTAGCCCCCAAGTGCCAAGTGTTGTTGCTTGCAACAAGGCTTGGGACTTAAGATTGTATGCTAATATTCATGTTTTTTGACCCGGTATTTACACAGACCACGACTACTCAACTGCAATCAGAACTGTCTAAATTGAAGAACCGCCTGGGGGCTCAGGAGACCAAAACTCAAAAGGCCAACTCCAAATTTGAATTCAGCGTGGCTGAACAGGAGAAACTGAAGTCCGAGGTTGAGGTTGAGAAAAAGGCTCGGGCTGAAGAAAAAATTGCCTTAACCCAACGAGTTGAAACAGCAGAAAAGGCTCTTGAAGAGGTGACCACTGAATTATCCGGTTTAAAACATCATGTATCTCAAATGGTCTCAGCAATCTTTGGTAAGTCGCCCTGTAAGTGTCAAATAATAAATCTTTCCAGTGATCATATGGATTGACATTTAACTTGCATGATATTTCTACGTAGGCCCCAAGAGCTCCAACCTCAACAAGGACATGCGGGTGAAGCTGGAGGCGGTTATACGCTCGTGGAACAACTTTACACTGGATCCCAGCCATTACAAGAAATATGTTAACTAGTGACCTTCTGTCAGTGACCCTGGAAGAATTGGTCATAGATCTACGACCATTTGAGACCAATTGGTCAAAAGTTGCTCGGGGGGCTCCAAACCCTCAACTATATCGACCGTTTTAGCCATAAAGGTCGTAATTTCCTTACACGAGATGGTCATAAAGCAGACATCACTGATCTGCTGCCTTATTTCTAGCTGATCATGACCAATATATATGGTCATAACCTTGTAAATTGTGGTGGATTGCTATGACTAGGCGCCACCTCATCAGTTTTGCCTATGTGTCATGTCCATGTGTCAATTTTTGCCCTAGGTTGTGAAGCAACCTATATTTCTGTCACTCCCAAAATTCCTGAAAAAATCTCATAAATTCTTTGGGTCATATCTTCGTCAAATATGTAAAAATGCTTCCTTGCCTAGTTAAAAAATAATTCAACAATATTCATTTTCCTATTCTGTTCAAAACATCACTTTGTGAAGGAAGTACTATTTATATATTCTTGATTGCCCTCAAAATTTTTGGGCACTCTTTCCTATCCAAACCATTGCTTCATGAGAAAATTCAGCTCCATTTGCCAAGTAAATCTTCCTCAGCAAATTTCCAAATTTTTTATTCACCTAGAAGTATTGTGAAGAAAGTACAAGATAGAAATATCGTAAAGAGTTGAATTTTTGCCACATATTCTATATGCCAAAGTCATAGCTCTACACAAAAGTTTAGCTCTATCTAACAATACATGTGAGCTCACCATCGAATCTTTGTTTCTGGTAATATTTTTAGTTTGTGAAGCAACTACATTTTGTATTGCTTTATAATTGCTGAAAATTTACCAGGACATTACCCTGACTATAGAAACCCCCTACACCAAATTTTAGCATAATCCAATCATCTATGTAAGCCCAACTTCAATTTCTATTTTCTGTCCAAATTGGCACATTACAAAGCAAGTGCTATCTAGACACCTCCTATTGTCCTCAAACTTTTTTGCCATCTTAAATATACAAATCATTGCCACATTCCAATATTCAGCTCCATTTGCCTATTAAATCTTCCTCAGTAAATTTCTAAAGTTTCTATCCAGAGAGAAGCTTTGTGAAGGAAGTACAAGCTAGGATTATCCAAATGGTATAAATTTTTTACAGTGCTTTAGTATGCCCAAATTACCATACTCCACAAAATTTTAGCTCAATCCAATTATCAATTTGAGCCCAGCTTCACCATCCATATTTCTGCCCGATGTGGTACTTTTCAAAGGAAGTACCATCCAAATTCCTCCATTTGAGCTGAAAATTTTCCAAGACAGTCTCCCTAGTAGATGATCATCCTCATCCAAAACTCAGGCACATTGGCCTTGTGAATTTCTCGTACCGCTAATCAAACACTTGGCTGCTAATTCCTGTTTGAGCATAGTTCGGTATCGTCCTGAGATTCTTATGTTGTTATTTTATTCCTAGCATCTACCTGGGGAGTGCCCAACCTACTAGACATGCCTAGGCTGCCCAGAACGCATGGCAACGCCACGGTCACGCGGTGACCAAGCGACGGGCATGCGAGTCTATGCGCTTTGGAGTTGGGGCCCTGGGCCACCGTCCAAACCTCGACGTATCACCACCGAACCATGTATTTATGCTTAAATAGATACTTATGTACCTAGAAATGATTTTTGGAAAAAAAATAAAGAGCAAACTATGAGGCAATTGCAGTTCCAGTTTTACCCGCTTCCTCCTGAATCGGCGGAAATTTGTCTTTTTCACGAGAGGTGGATCGAAAATTTTGACACCCAACCATTTTTTCAATTGTGAATTATATATGGCCTAGTATTTTATAAAAATGATTTGGTCCAATATTGCAACAAATATATGGTAGGTCCTTCACAAAAAAACTCATTTCGGGTACTCGAAAAATGGAAAATGAATTTTCCGTGCAATGAAAATGAAAACTCCCTTAGGCAACATTGTTTGGAATTCGAAGATGCACCCTTGTGCACAATATGAGGTCATTTGAACAAACTATGCCATGAATGTGGCCATAAAATTGATCATTTGGCTTGAAAGCCATGAATCTTCACGCATGATAGCTCATTTCTGAGAACACATTTTTAAAATAATTGCCATATTACAAGTTTATTATTTTTCCTAGAAACTTGGTCACATATGATGACACAATGCGAAGGTTTTCCAATTTTTTGATTTTTTTGAATTTTTTATGCCCGTTTCAAAATGCGGTCAAAACGACGGGCTTCACCGTTCCTGGCTAGTGGTTGAATCTTGGAAATTTTTTGATGTTTCTCTGATTAAATAAATAATTATGTACCTAGAAATTATTTTTGGAAAAAATAAATAGCAAACTATGAGGAGCTACAGTTCAAATTTGACCCACTTCCTATTGAATCGGCGGAAATTTGTCTTTTTCATCAGAGATGGATCAAAGCTTCTGACATCCAACATTTTTGTCAATTGTGCATTAAATATGGCCTAGTATTTTAGAAAATTGATTTGGTCCAATTTTGCAACAAATATATGGTAGGTCCTTCACAAAAAACTCATTTTGGGCACTCGGAAAATAGAAAATGAATTTTCCTTGCAAAGAAAATGAAAACTCCCTTAGGCAACATTGTTTGGAATTCCAAGATGGACCCTTGTGCACAATACGAGATCATTTGAACAAACTATGCCATGAATGTGGCCATAAGATTGATCATTTGGCTTGAAAGTCATGAATCTTCACACGTGATAGCTCATTTCTGAGAACACTTTTTTTAAAATAATTGTTGTATTACAAGTTTATTATTTTTCCTGAAAATTGGTCACATATAATGACACAATGCGAAGGTTTTCCAGTTTTTTGATTTTTTTTTGAATTTTTTATGCCCGTTTCAAAATGCGGTCAAAACGACGGGCTTGACCATTCCTAGCTAGTGGTTGAATCTTGGAAAACTTTTGATACTTCTCTGATGAAATAGATACTTATGTACCTAGAAATGATTTTTGGAAAAAATAAATAGCAAACTATGAGGCAGCTACAGTTCAAATTTGACCCGCTTCTTATTGAATCATCGAAAATCTGTCTTTTTCATGAGAGGTGGATCGAAACTTTTGACACATAACCATTTGATCAATTGTGCATTATATATGGACTAGTATTTTATAAAAATGATTAGGTCCAATATTGCAACAAATATATGGTAGGTTCTTCACACAAAAAAACTCATTTTGGGCACTCGAAAAATAGTAAAAGATTTTTTTGTCCAAAGAAAATGAAAACTTCCTTAGGCAACATCGTTTGCCATTCCAAGATGCACCCTTGTGCACAATATGAGATCATTTGAACAAACTATGCCATGAATGTGGCCATAAGATTGATCATTTGGCTTGAAAGCCATAAATCTTCACCCATGATAGCTCGTTTCTGAGAACACTTTCTAAAAATAATGGCCATATTACAAGTTTATTATTTTTCCTGGTAACTTGGTCACATACAATGACACACTGCGAAGGTTTTCCTATTTTTTCTATTTTTTTATTTTTTATGCCCATTTCAAAATGCGGTCAAAACGGAGGGCATGACCGTTCCTAGCTAGTGGTTGAATCTTGGAAAACCTTTTGTGTTTCTCTAATTAAATAGATACTTATGTACCTAGAAATGATTTTTGGAAAAAATAAAGAGCAAACTACGAGGTAGCTGCAGTTCAAATTTTACCCGCTTCCTTCTAAATCAGCGGAAATTTGTCTTTTTCACGAAAGTTGGATCAAAACTTTTGACACCCAATCATTTTGTAAATTATGCATTATATATGGCCTAGTATTTTATAAAAATGATTTGGTCCAATATTGCAACAAATATATGGTAGGTCCTTCACAAAGAAACCTCATTTTGGGCACTTGAAAAATAGAAAATGAATTTTTCGTCCAAAGAAAATGAAAACTTTCTTAGACAACATTTTTTGCCATCCCAATGTAACACCCCGGATGTAACTTACCATATTTGTAACTCCAACTCTTGCCATTTCCAGCTTTAAGTTATGAGATTTCTTTCGTGGTTGGGTTTTGGCTTCGTTTTGCATTTTGTTCATGTCATGCATTCCATATCATGTCATCATGGGCATCTCATTTGCATACGTGTTCCTCTCATGCATCCGAGCATTTTCCCCATTGTACATTTTGCAATTCGACACTCCTACGTGCACCGGTGCACCCCTCTTGTCTCTTTTTGTGAGCGGGTGTTAAACCTTCTCGGAATGGACCGAGATTTACCAAGTGGCCTTGGTACACCACCAGTAGACCGCCTGTCAAATTTCGTGCCATTTGGAATCCGTTTGATACTTCAACGGTTAACCGGGTAACCGGGAAGGCCTCTTGTGTGTTGCAGCCCAACACCCCCTAAAACGGCCCCATAATCCATCCAAACCACTCCCATGTCCTCCGTCGTCGGATCACGATCATGTGGGCAAAAACTACACCCCATTTGGACACTCATACCTCCTCCTAGCTATATATATGTGCACCCTGTCTAAATTCGCGGACGAAACCCTAGCTCTCCCTCCCTCTCGGCCGCCGGACATGTCTGCGCGCCGCCGGACAACTTCGCAGCCGCGCCCGCGCCAATAGGAGTGCGCCACGTGCCCCGTACACCGCCCCACTCCGCCGGCCCGGCAAGGCCCGGTTCGCCCCCCCCCCCCCCGCGCCTCCCTCCAGTGCGCTGACCCGCCGCCGTCTCCTCGCGCGCCAGCCGCCGCCCGCAGACCCTCGCCGGCGCGCCACGCCGCCTGGAGCTCCCCGGCCGCGACGTCCATGCTGCCGTCTCCTCCGACCCCGCGCCGCCGCCCGGCCTCCTCGCCGTCGACCGCACGCCGCCCCTCGCCGGATCCCTCCTCTCCGGCCGTCTCCCCAACTCCGGTGAGCTCCGACCACCGCGGCGACGAACCCCGGTGTTCCTCGGCTTCCGTGCCTGAAACCCTATATCTGGGAATTTCGGAGGTCGTTTTTCCTCTAAGTCCCTTTTCTGCATTATTTTGTGCCCCTGTTCTTCGTGCCATAACTCCATGACCATAGCTCCATTTCATGCGCATGATATATCAAAATGTTCATTGCGAGATGCTCTTCATTTCATTCCATTGTGGCATGCTTGTTTGAGTTCATCTAGGAGCCCAAATCATTGATGCAAGAGTGCTATAAAATGTTCACTCCTGTTACTTAGCAGCTTATGATTATTTGTCATTTTTGTCACATTTGTTGTGTGCATCATATGGGCATGTGCTCTACAGGTGTTTTGAACTATACCATGCTATATTTACAGTGGTGCTTGCCATGTATTTTTTTGATCAATGTGGTGACTAGCACAAGCATGCAAAGTAGCCTTCGTGATATTACTGATTTTAGGGTCTTAGGATTTTTGCTAAGTCTTTTGTCCGCTTTTATTTTTTATGTCATGTAAACATGATACTATACTGAGATCCATGCTTGTTTCGAGTATCTTCAGTAAGTGTGTTTTGCACATATGGTTATTCTATATCCATCCATGCACCTGTTTGCAATTATGGAGTGCCCTAGCATGTCTTAATCTTGCTCTACTTTTGCTATAAAATGTTCCTGGCAGATTGTTTACATGTTAATCAATTTTGCCATGGTTGTTTCTAGTGATCTATGAATGCTATGAACTTTATCTTGCCATGGTTAGCTTCATGAACATGTCATCTTGCTTTAGGTATGCTTGTTTTGTCATTCAAGGCTTTGTGGTGAGTGATTTGAGCTCGCAAAGATTCCTTCATAATTCTGTTGATGCCATGCTCCATTTTCTGCTAAGCCTGATACTGTTAATAAAACTTGCTATGTTTACATGGATGCCATCCTATGTGCCTTTTTGGCTCATGTTCAGTAAGGGACTTTTGTTCTATGCATTTAGTAGATTCATGACATGCCTTGTTTTGCTATGATATGTTCCTGTAGCATGTTGTTTGCTAGCTCTAAACGTGGCTTCCTGATATTATTTCTGGCATGTTAGAATTTTCACCAAGTTTGTGAAACTGATATCTTTTGCACTTTTGTCATGCTTGTTTGAGCCTACTCTTGTGTGATTTGGCCGTAGCTCAGTGTTCATGTTTTGTCAAGCACCTTGAGTACATCACTGCCATATGCCTTGTTGCTATGTTGGAGTGCAGTATCTTAGTTTCTTGTTGCATGCTTAGTGGCATCATGCTGTTAATCACAGAATTGTGTCATTCTTGTTTTGTTTGCCATTTGCAAACCGTGCATCTGATTCCGGTGATCTTTATATCGATTTTGACCGAAATCATCTCATCTTTCCAGCGGCATGCTTGGTTTGCCAAGTTGATTCCTTGTTCATTCTTTCCCTTCCAAAGCACGCACATGCATTGCATATCATGTCTTGCATATCATGACATGTCTTGCATCATGTTGTTTGTGCATTGCACCGTGATTGATTGTTGGTCCTTTGCTTGTGTTCTTGCTTTGCGTAGAGCCAGGAGACGAGTACATGATCGAGGAACCTTTTGAGTACGCTAACGAGGATCAAGCTTTCGTCAACTCTGAGAACTTTGCAGGCAAGACGACCATACCCTCGAAATCACTTCTATCTTCGCTTGCTAGTCATTCGCTCTATTGCTATGCCGCGATACCTACCACTTGCTATATCATGCCTCCCATATTGCCATGTCAAGCCTCTAACCCACCTTTCCTAGCAAACCCGTTGTTTGGCTAGGTTACCGCTTTGCTCAGCCCCTCTTATAGCGTTGCTAGTTGCAGGTGAAGATAAAGTTTGTTCCTTGTTGGAACATGGATATTGTTGGGATATCATTATTATCTCTTATTTACTTTAATGCATCTATATACTTGGTAAAGGGTGGAAGGCTCGTCCGTATGCCTGGTGTTTTGTTCCACTCTTGCCGCCATAGTTTCCGTCATACCGGTGTTATGTTCCTTGATTTTGCGTTTCTTACGCGGTTGGGTGTAATGGGAACCCCTTGTCAGTTCGCCTTGAATAAAACTCCTCCAGCAAGGCCCAACCTTGGTTTTACCATTTGCCACTTAAGACTTTTTCCCTTGGGTTCCGTGGAGTCAAGGGTCATCTTTATTTTAAACCCCCGGGTCAGTGCTCCTCTGAGTGTTGGTCCAAACTGGGCGATGTCCGGCGCCCCCTGGGCAATCAGGGTCTATGCCAACCCGACGTCTTGCCCATCCGGTGTGCCCTGAGAACGAGATACGTGCGACTCCTATCGGGATTTGTCAGCACATCAGGTGGCTTTGCTGGGCTTGTTTTACCATTGTCGAAATGTCTTGTAACCGGGATTCCGAGTCTGATCGGGTCTTCCTGGGAGAAGGAATACCCTTTGTTGACCGTGAGAGCTTGTGATGGGCTAAGTTGGGACACCCCTGCAGGGTTATGAACTTTCAAAAGACGTGCCCGCGGTTATGGGCAGATGGGAATTTGTTAATATCCGGTTGTAGAGAACCTGACACATAACTTAATTAAAATGAATCAACCGCGTGTGTAGCCGTGATGGTCTCTTTTCGGTGGAGTCCGGGAAGAGAACACGGTCTCGTGTTATTCTTGAACGTAAGTAGCATCAGGATCACTTCTTGATCACTATTAGCTTCTCGACCGTGCTTTGCTTCTCTTCTCGCTCTCATTTGCGTAAGTTATCCACCATATAAGCTTAGTACTTTGCTGCAGCTCCACCTCACTACCCTTTTCCTACCCTTAAGCTTAAATAGTATTGATCTTGCGGGTGTGAGATTGCTGAGTCCCCGTGACTCACAGATACTTCCAAATAGATGCAGGTGCCGAAGATGCCAGTGCAGGGGATGCTACCGAACTCAAGTGGGAGTTCGACGAGGATTTGGGCCGTTACTATGTGTCTTTTCCGGATGATCAGTAGAGGAGCCCAGTTGGGACGATCGGGGATCTAGCATTTGGGGTTGTCTTTCTTTATTTTAGTTGCGTAGTCGGACCTTTGTTTGTACCTTGGTTGATGTATGATATATTTATGTATTGTGTGAAGTGGCCATTGTAAGCCGACTCTTCATCCCTTTCTTATTCAGTACATGGGATGTGTAAAGATTACCCCTCTTGCGACATGCCTACCATGCGGCTATGCCTCTAAGTCGTGCCCCGGCACGTGGGAGATATAGCCGCATTGTGGGTGTTACACCCAAGATGCACCCTTGTGCACAATATGAGATCATTTTAACAAACTATGCCATGAATGTGGCCATAAGATAGATCATTTGGCTTGAAAGCCATGAATCTTCACGGGACCCGTCATCGCCGCTGTGTTGCATCACAGGATCCTCGTCCCTGCTGCATGCTTCATCGCAACACCCGTTGCCCTCATGTTGCGCTATAGTGAAATTTCACCGGCAACCATTGGATGCTGCAGTGCAGGTTCGACGGGGCAGCCGATGCTGCTATGGAGCACCGCCGTGCAGCGGTGGCGTTGCAGTGAAGCTTCACCGGCGGCCGGCAGGAGTGCTACCAAAGTTTCAATGAAGCGCCCGTGGAGCTGCAGTGAAGCACCGCCGCAGTTGCAGTGAAGCATTGCGGGAGCTGCAGTGAAGCGCCACCGGGTTCGTTGAAGCTCCGACGAGGGCGGAGCTGCAGAGAAGCGCCGCCGGGGTCGTTGAAGTTCCATTGCGCGGTGCTGCCATGGAGCTGCTGCGTGCTGCTGCCATGGGAGTTGCCCAATTCAGTGGCTACGGTGCGTCTGATCGAACGGCTCTCCAGGCGGCTTATTTTTGGCTAAAATCATCCGGTTGATTTGTAGTAACTACCTATTTTTAGTCAATTGCGACCAATTTAGATGGTCAAAACGTCATACTGCATTCTGATTGGTTCGCGGACGTCTCACGCGGATCATGCATCAAACACCGTCAGATGCTCGTGGATCCAACGACAGCCATCAACCCTTCCACACCAACCCCGAAACCCTAGCTATGTCCTCGTGTCCATTTTCCATCCACCCCACCTCCTTTCTTACCCTCTCCTCCTCCCCACTTCCAGATCCGGCGGAGCTCCTCTCCATCGCGCCCTTCCTCACCACATCGCCACCCCGACCCCTCCCCTTCCTCCCCGCCGTCTTCTCTCTCGCGACGCCGCACCCTCCTCGCCAGCCCCTCGCTTCCTTCTCCACCATCTCACGCTCCCTCCCCAACTGATCCAAGATACGGAAACAATCCTCCTCTCCCCCCTTGATCGATCGATTCCAACCGGCCGCGGCGGTGATGGATCTCTCCGACGGGGCCGACGGCACGCGACTGTAGGAGATGTACCAGAGCACGCGATGGCTGCAGGGTAAGGGAGTCACCGCGGCCTAGAACCGGCGGGCTCCCCCCGCTCTCCGAGCTGGGAGGTAGTCTGCTTCTCCACGGTCGCGCGCTCGCGCCGGTAGAGGAGCCACCCTGCTTCTTCTCCGACGACGACGCGGTCGTGCCCTCCGACGCCTCTCGTCCGCGTCTGGTGCCGTACAAGAGACGCTGACTGCTGTCGTCCTTCGCTCCTACTGGCCGCCCCTGGCCCCGCCTCTGAGGTCAAGGTCGACGCGGTGGAGAACGACGAGGTCATCGTACACGCCCTGCAGGAGGAGCTCACGCAGGTCGCCATGGCCAACAGTGGGGAGGCCGAGCGCCGTGCCACGGTCCTCGCGCAGTAGTGGTTTCGTCCCAAGGTCGTCGGCTATCTGCCCTTAGGTACTACTAATTTCAGTTACCAACACAGATGCAACACACAGTAAATTCAGGCATGCCGATTCTTAAACAAATGCTGGTGCAGCTCCACCGTATGTAGAAGAAGCATACGGTCTTTCCTTCTTATTAGCTAGAATGCTCCAAATTCTTTAACTGTGTTTGGATGAACTCTCTCCTGTCATATAGCACATATGCTGATTGAAGGATTTGGTACACCTGCACGTGTAGTAGAACTGGTTCAGATATGAGAGCAGAGAGCAGGTCCTTTTTTAGTTGGACATTGAACCGAATTCTCTATCTTTGGTGCATGATTTCAGTTATCTTCAGACATGGTTTGTGTACCTAGATGACATAGTTTTTTTCGTTCAGATATGGTATAGCAATGTTCCTCATACAAAGCTGGTGGAGTACAAGGGGCACCAGAACTGGGTTAATGTCTCTAGGTGAATCGAATGTTCCTCATACAAAGCTGGTGGAGTACAAGGGGCACCAGATATGGTATAGCAATGTTCCTCATACAAAGTTTTTTTTTTGGTTAAGATATGGTATAGCAATGTTCGTCCATCTGTAGTGAATCAGATGTGTCCACGACTGATTGTTTTCTTGATTCACTGCAAGTTGGATGGAGGATGTTGCTGTGACACTTGTATATTAATGTTGCTACAGAGTTAACAGAAACAAGTTAGATGATTGTTGATTCTTGATTGTGTGAACATTATAACACTCGTATATTAATGTTGCTGTGGCACTCGTATATTATTGTTTTCTTGATTCTTGATTCACTGAGTCTCTGCAATTACCTAAATGATTGTTGTGTTTCACAATTAAGTGACAAAATCGAAGGACATTGAAGTTATATTTCATATTTGAATTCTTGTTAACAGAAACAAGTTACATCAAATGGCATTGTGAAGCTTTCGGTAAAACTGTCAAGCAACTTATTGTTCTAATAGTAATTCAGGAATAACAAGTGACTGATTTAAACAATTTCGTAACATCATTAGTAGTATAATAAATATAAAGTGCCAAGTATAGTAGCATAGTACTGTCCTTGATACAAATAATTCAATTTTCCCTTTTGGCACTATTTGTCACTTGTAAAAACTTTGGAATATATTGTAAATTCATGATAAGACTTGGTTAGGCTGAGGCCATCACTGAGGTATATATATGGCCATGCCCTCGCTTTGTTATTCAGATACATATTTAGACTAACTGGCTAGTTCGCTCGACAAATGACAGTAGGATTATGCTGAATAAACTGAATGTACACATGATGGCTGTAGGCTGGATACAGGCATGTGGACACAGCCATGGCCACAGATCTCCGGCAACCAAGACGGCGACATCGTCGACGGGATCCTCGGACGACCTGCGTCCTTCTGCCTGCGTCCTTCCCCGACCATGCCCGTGACCTGCATCCAGCTGCTCCTGCCCTCCTCAACTTCGCTCCTGGTGAGCCGTTGTAGGTGAGACAATTGACTTGATTTGTTGCTACTGGTAGAACTGTTGCTGTAGTTTGGGTGTAGCCACAACTGCTGTAGGTTGGGTGTATAGGAGGTTGACTGTATAGTTTGGGTCAAGCTGTTGTTTTGCTGTGCTCGATGATACTATTGCTGCCTGTATACTGATACATGTGGTGATATTTACCTGAACTGAAGTTGTGAATGTACCATTATTTTCCTGCTACTACTTATCCCTGGCTCACCTGCTCTAGTTGGTTTCAATTGATATTTTTCTCATCCAGCACTCTGACTATAAATGTGTTGTTTTAATCCTGATGATGATGTTGTACTATAAGGTGGACACCATATTCCTCTTTTAATCCAAAATGAATAATTTTGTTTCATCATGTCCTGGTTTACCCAAGTCAGATTGTTTTTGGTTTGTACTTTGGACCCTATGTGTTTCTCACCTGAGCTAGTGTTGTTGTAACATGAACTGTAGTAGGCCGATGCTATCTAACTGTGATCATTGCATTGAGGAACCACTATTTGGCTTCAGCCCTTCCTCATTTGATCATTTTTATGACCCATATGCATGCTACGTGTTGGCTGACTTGGCATGACGTGCACGAAAACTTTAGGGCATCCATACTAAATAACACTTCTTAATTTTCATGTAGACTTGCTCTAGCTCTTCTTAATTTTCATGCATGTTTCTTTCCAGACATGATCTTACTAGTGTTGTTGTTGTTGTTGTTGTTGTTGTTGTTGTTGCTGTTGCTGCTGCTGCTGCTGCTGCTGCTGCTGCTGCTGCTGCTGCTGCTGCTTTGGTCGTGGAATTCCACAACCTTCTCACAGAGAAGGTCATTAATTTTAGTTTACGACCGCCAGCTTTTGACCATCTATTTTTGGTCACAAAAAGGTCACAAATGAAAAACAATGACCTTTCAGTGACCAATAGTGATGGTCGCAAGTTGACATATTTCTTGTAGTGAGTGTGGCTTGGCTACAGTTGCCCTGTCAAATGAAGTCCCCACACTCCTGGCGGATGTGCTAAAGTGGCTTTCTGTGCTACCCCAACGGTTCAATGAATTAAGGCGATCAGCTGCAAGAGCCAGAGCCATAGCTGCTCTAAGCCGGGCAAAAGCGTGGCTACCGGAGTTAGACCCGGCCGACATCGCTATTGGATATCCAAGCCTTAAAGAAGATGGTACATCATTTGAATAGGAGGACTTCAATGCTTGTGTGAAGGAAATATGCCCTGTGGCCACCCTGATTGCTGATGACGTGGACCTCACCAAGTATCAGCCCGGTTATGATGCAGAAAATCGGAGAAATCCAACGCCGCATTATAAAGTGACCAACCTGATCCCTCCAATCCGCAAGCATACCTTCACCCCTGAAGTTGACCCGGCCGTACTAATTGATGATGAAGCTGAATTTGAAGCTTTGAATGGCATTGATTGGTAATCATCAACCTTCCAGGACAGGGAACATGACGGAGGAGTGGAAAGGGTTGATCTGGAAGTTTCAGGCCAACAAGAAAATTGACCCGCCAGGCGGCTCATACCTATACCTTGCTGGAAAACAATTTAATCATTTGGACTCGGCGAGTTATGTAATAGGGTAGAAATAACTTTGCTTTGTCATGCCCTCGTGCATGTTTTGATGCTCAACACTGTTAAGCCGCCGCCTTATATTCTCCCTGGTTAAACTTATCATTTGCTTTCGTTATTCACAAGAAAGTCTTTAAACTATCCTGCACACAGAGAATAGATCACAAGCACCCTTGGCGGCTTACCGCAGGAGGGGTCATAATATCTTATGTACAACCATTAATAATGAAAGAAGAGACACAGATAAGCCTGTTATGAATTATAGCTTTTGAAATACAACTATAATATAATACCTGTGATTTTGAATTTGTACTGCCGGCTCATGTGATCTGAACAATAAGGGTGATAACCTAATATTTTAGAAGCTAACACTTCCACATGTATGATGATTGTCATACGCTGGCGACTTATCTTACAAAACCAAGCCGGGTTAAATTTAAACCATACTTATACTTAGATCTGGACAAAAAGTCTCAAGCGAAAAACAAAGACTGGTTCCAAAAAACTTAAGCAAAATAGAAAGACATATTTGAGGCTTCTGACTCGAATAGGATCAGTAAACCAGACCAAAGGGGTTAAGCTAGGATTCGAATACGATCATGTAAGCCCCAGTGGCTTTGGCATTGCGCCGATCAAGAGGGTACCGACAGCTGTGTTCTCTTTGGTTCGAATACGACCTATGTTTGAACAAGAAGCCCCCAAATGACCTTGAGAGGTTTTTAATGACCCTGATTCGAATACGATCAAAGTCGGACCCAAAATGGGTTAAGCTATGATTCGAATACGACCCCCCTAGTGAGTTTGGCATTGTGCCGATCAAGAGGATACCGACAACTATGTTCTCTTTGGTTCGAATATGACCTATGTTTGAACAGGAAGCCCCTAGTGATCATGAGGTTTAACGGCTAGATTCAAATACGATTGTGAACCGGACCAAAGGGAAAGCCGGATTCGAACATGATCAGCCCCCTTTTGGTCGTTTTAAATTTTTATAATGAAGACATATGAACTTTGAGGATGAAAAGGATGGAGGTCCTGCTTTATTACTTGTCTTAATATATACATCGTCAAGATATGTACATCATGAGAGCCGGTGGCTCAAGTATAGTAAGGCTGAAGATGAGCGATATTCCACGGCCGGCGGGTCTCCTCCTCTGATTTACGTGAGTCTTTGTGCTCTCGAACATCAATGAGGTAGTATGACCCGTTGTTCAAGTTCTTGCTTATCACAAAAGGCCCTTCCCAAGGTGGGGATAATTTGTGTGCATCAGTTTGATCCTGGATGAGCCGGAGCACCAAGTCACCTTCTTGAAAGATTCTGGACTTAACCCGACGGCTGTGATAACGGCGCAAGTCCTGTTGGTAAATCGCCAAGCGGGCTGCTGCCAAGTCATGCTTTTCATCTAACAGGTCAAGTGCATCCTGTCGGGCTTGTTCGTTATTAGCTTCAACGTAAGCTGCCACGTGGGGCGAGTCATGACGGATGTCACTTGGTAGAACCGCCTCCACTCCGTAAACCATGAAGAAAGGCGTATAACCCGTAGACCTGTTAGGAGTAGTATTGATGCTCCATATCACAGAGGGTAACTCCTCCACCCAACAACCCGACGTCCGTTGTAAAGGAAGCATAAGCCGGGGCTTGATGCCTTTCAAGATTTCCTGATTAGATCTTTTTGCTTGACCATTGGATTGGGGATGAGCTACTGATGAAACATCAAGCTGGATATGCTCACGTTGACAGAACTCCTCCATAGCGCCTTTGGACAGATTAGTACAGTTTTCAGTTATGATGCTATGTGGAAAGCCAAAACGAAAGACCACCTTTTTCATGAATTGAACTGCTATGGCTGCGTCACACTTACTAACCGGCTCTGCCTCAACCCACTTTGTGAATTTATCAACCTCCACTAGAAGGTGTGTCTTTTTTATCTTTGGACCTTTTGAAAGGCCCAACCATGTCAAGCCCCCAGACTGCAAACGGCCAAGTAATTGGAATCATCCTCAATTCTTGAGCCGGCACGTGAGCCCGTCGTGAGAACTTCTGGCAACCATCACATTTACTGACTAGATCTTCCGCATCAGCGTGAGCTGTCAGCCAATAAAAACCATGACGGAAAGCTTTGGCCACAAGAGACTTCGAACCGGCGTGATGGCCGCAATCTCCTTCATGGATCTCACGAAGAATTTCTTGACCTTCCTCAGGAGAGACACAATGTTGAAACGCCCCAGTGACACTGCGATGGTGCAACTCACCATTGGCAATTGTCATTGACTTAGACCGCCGGGTTATCTGTCTAGCCAAGGTTTCATCCTCAGGCAACTCGCCCCGGGTCATATAAGACAAATATGGCACTGTCCAATCTGGGATGACGTGAAGAGCTGCCACCAATTGAGCCTCCGGGTCTGGAACAGCCAAGTCTTCCTCTATGGGTAACTTGAAAGAAGGGTTATTCAAAATATCTAAGAAAGTGTTAGGTGGCACCGGCTTACGCTGAGACCCCAGCCTGCTTCAAGCATCATCCGCCTCATTCTTTCTGCGATCAATGTGCTCCACTTGGTAGCCCTTGAAATGTCCAGCAATGGTATCAACTTCATGGTGATAAGCCCCCATGAGAGGATCCTTGGAATCCCACTTGCCTGATACTTGTTGAGCCACCAAATCTAAGTCACCAAAGCACCTTACCCGGCTTAAGTTCATGTCCTTAGCCATCCGAAGACCATGGAGCAAGGCCTCATACTCAGTTGCATTGTTAGTACAGGGAAACATCAACCGTAGCACATAACAAAATTTGTCACCTCGAGGGGAAGCTAAAATAACTTCAGCCCCCGAGCCCTCCAATTTCCTGGACCCATCAAAATGAATAGTCCAATATGTATTCTCTGGCTTCTCTTCAGGCATCTGCAGTTCTGTCCAATCGTTGATGAAGTCCACCAGTGCTTGATACTTGATAGCGGTGCATGGCACATACTTCAAACCATGAGGCCCAAGTTCAATGGCCCACTTGGTGACTCATCCTGTGGCTTCTCTATTTTGAATGATATCTCCTAAAGGAGCAGAACTAACCACAGTGATGGGATGACCCTGGAAGTATTTCTTAAGCTTCCAGCTTGCCATGAATACCCCATAGACGAGCTTCTACCAATGTGGATATCTTTGCTTGGACTCAATAAGCACCTCACTAACATAGTAAACCGGCCGTTGAACCGGATATTCCTTGACCGCCTCCTTGCGCTCTACGATGATGGCCAGACTGACGGCACATGTGTTAGCAGCCACATATAACAATAATGGCTCCTTATCAATAGGAGCAGCAAGGACCAGCGGCTCAGTGAGCTGTCTCTTCAAATGTTCAAAGGCAGCGTTAGCAGCATCACTCCAGACAAAGTCGTCTGTCTTTTTCATCATATGATACATCGGCATGGCCTTCTCACCTAACCGGCTTATGAACCGGCTTAAAGCATCAATACGACCTGCCAAACGCTGAACATCATTGGTACATGTTGGCTTAGCCAAAGAAGTGATTGCCTTGATCTTCTCCGGGTTAGCATCGATGCCTCTGTTAGAAACCAGAAAACCCAAAAGCTTGCCCGTTGGCACTCCAAAAACACACTTGGCCGGGTTAAGCATCATCTTGTAGACCCGGAGGTTATCAAAGGTTTTCTTCAGATCATCTATCAAGGTCTCCTTCTCTCTAGACTTCACCACAGTGTCGTCCACATAAGCATGAACATTGCGCCCAATCTGACTGTGTAGTCAGTTCTGCACTCATGGCTGATAAGTCGCCTGGGCACTCTTAAGCCCAAAAGGCATAGACACATAGCAGAAGGCTCCAAACAGAGTAATAAAAGCCGTCTTCTCCTGGTCCTTAACTGCCATCTTGATCTGATGATAACTAGAATAAGCATCCAAAAAGCTCAAACGCTCACAACCCGCCGTAGCATCAATGATTTGATAAATACGAGGGAGAGTGAAAGGATCAGCCGGACAAGCCTTGTTTAAGTCTGTGTAATCCACACACATACGCCAGGTGTCGTTCTTTTTAAGCACGAGCACCAGGTTAGCCAACCACCCTGGATGGAAAACTTCAATAATGAAGCCGACCGCCAAGAGCCGGGCCACTTCCTCACCAATGGCATTATGCCTCTCCTCATTAAACCGCTGAAGAAACTGCTTGACCGGCTTAAACTTTGGATCAATATTGAGAGTGTGCTCAGCGAGTTCTCTTGGTACACCCGGCATGTCAGAAGGCTTCCATGCAAAGATGTCCTGGTTCTCACGAATGAACTCGATGAGCGCGCTTTCCTATTTGGGATCCAGATTAGCGCTGATACTGAACTGCTTAGATGAGTCTCCTGGTACAAAATCAACAAGCTTGGTTTCATCAGCCGATTTAAACTTTAGCACCGGCTCATGTTCTGTGGTTGGCTTCTTCAAAGACGTCATGTCCGCCTGGTCAACATTGTCCTTATAGAACTTCAACTCCTCCATTGCACACACAGATTCAGTGTAAGCAGCATCGCCTTCCTCAAATCCCAAGGCTATCTTCCGACTCCCATGCACTGTGATGGTGCCCTTATAACCCGGCATATTGAGCTGCAGATAAACATAACACAGCCGCGCCATGAACTTGGCATAAGCCAGCCGTCCAAACAGTGCGTGATATGGGCTCTTGATTTTGACCACTTCAAAAGTTAACTTCTCAGCCCTAGAATCATGCTCATCTCCAAAGGCTACTTCTAGTTCAATCTTACCCACTGGGTATACCGATTTACCAGGCACCACTCCATGGAAAATGGTGTTGGACGTCTTAAGATTCTTATTAGTCAATCCCATACGACGGAAAGTCTCATAATACAGGATGTTGATGCTACTGCCTCCGTCCATGAGCACTTTAGTGAATTTATATCCACCAGCCTGAGGTGGCACCACCAAGGCCAAGTGACCCGGATTGTCAACCCGGGGAGGGTGATCTTCCCTACTCCATAGAATAGGCTGCTCCAACCATCTCAAATAACGAGGAACTGCTGGCTCAGCGGAGTTCACAGCCCTTTTATGAAGCTTCTGGTCTCGTTTGCACAAACTGGTGGTGAACACATGATATTGTCCACTATTCAGCTGCTTTGGATTGCTTTGATAACCAGATTGCTGCTGCTGCTGACCTCCCTGGCCAGATTGCTGATTATAAACACCTTGACTTTCTTGAGAGCCTTGAAATCCAGAATTTGAACCGCCGCCTGGGCCGTGAAAACCGCCGCCACCTGAGCCGCTGCCCGGCCCATGGTTGCCATCGAACATGTTAGAGTTCTTGAAAGCCTTCATGATCGTACAGTCCTTCCATAGGTGAGTGGCCGGTTTTTGCTGAGTACCGTGCCTTAGACAGGGTTCATTGAGCAACTATTCAAGAGTGGGACCTGACCCGCCGGACCCAGGAGGTGGTCTTCCCTTACGTCGTTGATTGTTACCATGTGCATTGGTGTTAGCCACAAACTCCGGGCTACCGTCAGCCTTACGTTTATTGCCTCCCTGATTCGCCGGGTTATGCTGATGACCCTTGGTATTGCCGTTCTTCTTTCCCTTCCCTGTCTTATCATCGTCAGACTCGGGATCCTTGGTACTATCAGAGTCAGCGTACTTGACCAAAGCCGCCATTAGCTGGCCCATGTTGTTACAATCACGCTTGAACCGCCCCAGCTTCTGTTTCAGAGGCGTAAAACGGCAATTCTTTTCCAACATTAAGACTGCAGAGCCGGCATCCATCTTATCAGATGAATGTATTATGGCCTTGACCAGGCGCATCCAATGGGTCGTGGACTCACCTTCCTCTTTCTTGAAATTAGTCAAATCCACAATTAACATGGGCTACTTGCATGTGTCTTTGAAGTTCTGAATAAACCGGGCCTTTAACTCTGCCCATGAACTAATGGAATTAGGCGGCAGCCCCTTCAACCAAGTGCGGGTCATTCCATCCAACATCATGGTGAAGTACTTGGTCATTGCCGCGTCACTGACCTCCAATAGCTCCATGGCCATCTCATAGCTTTCAATCCATGCTTCCGGATGCAAGTCGGCTATGTAATTAGGCACCTTTCGAGGCCCCTTGAAATCCTTGGGCAAATGCTCATTACGTAGAGCCGGTACCAAACAAGGGACACCTCCGGTCCTTGTGGTCACGCCTACCTCAATAGAAGTCGTCGGATAAACCGGAAAAGACTGGTAAGCTGCCTGCTGAGCCGCTTGCTCAGCCGCCTGCTGAGCCGCCCGCTCAGCCTCTTGGCGCATCCTGTCCTGATCGATCAAGTTAGGAGCTCCAACACATGCCGGGTTATGCCCGCACGACTGGTCACGGCACCAGGCGTTGCTTGAAATGGCCGTTGAATCTATATGTCTGCTATAACTCGGGCTCCGACTTGGGCGAGGGGTCGAATGAAACCTGTCTCGACTATAAGAATACGCCTCCTGCTGCGCCAGAGCCGTCTAAAGAAGTTCTCTGACCCTTCGTGTTTCAATTGCCGTCGGAGAGTCGCCCTCCACCGGGAGAGCCGCCAATCGTGCCGACGCAGCGATCAGGTTCTCCAAAGGGTTAGAAAAATGACCTGGTGGTGTTGGTACATAATGAGGTGGAGCAGTATTCATGCGAGGAGGCTCCATTACCCGGGGCTGCACCGGCATCCCAACCCCCGGGGTTGTAACCCGATTCACCTCCGGCGGGTTACTAGGTCCGGCACCGGGTGTGCAGAAGAGGTTTCGAGGATCATCAGCCGGAGGCAGATGGGATTGAGCCTTCTGGTGCCTTCTCCTCATTACCTCATATGATGCGTTCAGATTCATCGTAAGTTGGAAAGCCTCTGATTGAATCTGTTGAGCTCGAGCATCCAAAGCCGCTCGCTCTGCGGCCATCCTGACGTCCTCTGCTGCTAGGTTTTCCTTGGCTTGCGCTACCGTGCCACTTCTGCATCATGTTGAGCCTGATCCGCCGGATTGACCACGACGATTAACAAGGCTGTCATCCTATCCATAAGATCCATCAGCACCTGAGCCGGCGGGCGCACTGGGCCGCCTGCCCCGGCTGCCGCTGACATGGAGGTTATCGCTGCCGCAGCCGTAGAGTTTTGACCGGGTTGCGTGCCAGCCATGAAGATCCCCACTCCGCTCGGCGACTCAAAGGGGTCCGGAATACTGCTGCCATCAGAACAACCCCCAAGCCCACCATCTTGTAACTGATACAATGAATTCATCTCACCTATGGACAACTCACCATCAGAGTAGATGGCCGTCTAACCGCCATCCACAGATCCTTTAGAAAATTCCCCTCCATGGATGCATCCCACGAAGGCACGCTTCATGGCGGGCTGAGCCCGGGCGGGTCTCGCACACTGAGCCGTCTCGGTGATGTCGGTGCAGATGTTCGGCTCAGGGCCCAGCTCGCCTATCCCGCCGATGAAGACGTGGATTCAGCCGAAGGGGACTCGGTACCCGTACTCAATTGAACCGGCATTGGGGCCCCAACCCGCGTCATCGATGTAGAGCTTGCCACGATGACTCTTGGTCATCCGGCCCACAACGTATCCCTTGAGCCCTTCGAAGCTGCCCTTCAAGAACTCAAATCCACAGTGCGCTGGCCCCACGATGGGCGCCAACTGTCGTGGAATTGTTACGACATGTGTCCTAGTGAAAGCACTTAAGCGTGGAGCCATCGCAACTAGGAAGCTTAAAGGGGTTAAAACGAGACAAAGGACACGAGGGTTTATACTGGTTCGGCCCCTTGCGGTGAAGGTAAAGGCCTAATCCAGTTTGAGGTGGTATTGCTTATGTTTCGATTGCTAGGGAGCGAATCCGCTTGACCTAGCTTTCAATCTGTGGTTACTTGTCCTGAACCATCGCCGGGTTGTCCCTTTATATACAGAGGCTGACGCCCAAGGGCTCATAGAGTCCCGGCCGGCTCATAAACAGTGTCCGGCTCGGTCTCTAACTATTCCTGCCTTACAATACAAGTTATGTACATATGGTGGTTTATCTATACGGGCCTTGAGTCACCTTTGGGTCTTGGGCCCTTATTTGTACCGCCATCTTCCAGAGTTGTCTTGGGCTTCATGAATCGCCATAGGTATAACCCGACCCCTCCCGGGCGGGTCATACCCAATAGTTATATCCCCAACAAGTCTCAACCACTTCTTCTACGAACTCAACGTCATTAGGTAGAATGTGTGTCCTTGCATTGTCCTGTTGTATGAAGACTGTTTGTCCAACATCTTCAAAGGGTCATACATCTTTTATTACTAGAACAACTTTCTCAATCATGTATTGTCTCATGACTTCTCTGTTCACCATGATTGACTTGAATTCTATGACTCATCGTTCTCTATTTAAACTCCTTCTTTGTGTCGCAACTGTTGTGACGAAAGTCCAAACCCCAATCTTTCCCGAGAATGTGACATTCCCGTCAGCATCATTTCTGGGCCTTGCAACTACTGTGAGAAACATCACTTTCCTAATCTTGTTTGGAACTAGCCTTACGAAGTATTCCTCATCTGGAATTAGGTAGTAGTTTATGTTTTCATCATAAGAAACATGCACAATATTGTGCATACCATTGAATCAAATCCTTTCACTCCCTAGGGTTGTCTGGTCAAGCATCGACATGCAAAACTAAACCCTTTCTCTCTTATTCTTCTCTTTCAAAGGAGGCTTCACCCAGTTGGAGCGCCTCCTTATATTTTTAAGCTGGAACTTCATGTGGAGTGTGGAACGGCTCACACCTAGTGCAGCAACAAGTGATCTTATGTTTGACCTTCTGTTTAGTGGAACTGATGAGATTTTTCATAGAAAGCCATCAAGTGCTTTTCTACCACATCTTCCATTCCTTTTGGCTGACACATCCACCTGTTCACCAAGAGCAATCTGTTTCTTTGCTATCTTACAAATTCTTTGAATAACCTGGATGTCTACTTGAAACAATGCAGCCACATCCTGCTTATCCTTCCCATTCAAATCACCATCTCTCTTCATACTTAGAGCTTGCATTGCCATGTAACCAGCGTATTGATACGTCTCCAACATATCTATAATTTATGAAGTATTCATGCCATGTTTACAACAATTTTATATGGTTTTGGTGCACTTTTATATCATTTTAATGGACTAACCTATTAACCTAGTGCCCAGTGCCAGTTGTTGTTTTCTACATGTTTTAGTATTCTAGAAAATCCATATCAAATGAATTCCAAATGCCACAAAATTTATGGTGATTTTTTATGGAAAATAAGAGACCCAGGAACCTTCGAGAGGGAGCCGGAAGGTGTCTAGGGGGTGATAACCCACAAGTATAGGGGATCGCAACAGTCTTCGAGGGTAGAGTATTCAACCAAAATTTATAGATTTGACACAAGGGGAGCCAAGGAATATTTGAAGGTATTAGCAGCTGAGTTGTCAATTCAACCACACCTGGAGATTAATTATCTGCAACAACATGATCAGTAGCAAAGTAATATGATAGTTTTGATAATAGTACCAGCAACAACGGTAACAATAACAGTGATAGCAGTAATTTTGTAGCAAGTGTAACAGTGATGGTAGCAATAGTAACTTAGCAAGGACAATATAAGATAAATTCGTAGGCATTGGATCAGTGACTTGTTGGATGATATTCATCATGAGACAGTTATAACCTACGGCGATACGACACTAGCTCCAGTTCATCAATATAATGTAGGCATGTATTCCGTAAATAGTCATACGTGCTTATGGGAAGAACTTGCATGGCATGTTTTGTCCTACCCTCCCGTGACAGCAGGGTCCTATTGGAAACTAAGGGATATTAAGGCCTCCTTTTAATAGAGAACCGGAACAAAGCATTAACACATGGTGAATACATAAACTCCTCAAACTAGGGTCATCATCGGTAGTAGTCCCGACTATTGTCACTCCAGGGTTGCCGGATCATAACACGTAGTAGGTGACTATAACTTGCAAGATCGGATCTAGAACATGGATATAATGGTGATAACATAAACAGTTCAGATCTGAAATCATGGCACCCGGTCCCAAAGTGACAAGCATTAAGCATGGCAAAGTCATAGCAACATCAATCTTAGAACATAGTGGATACTAGGGATCAAGCCCTATCAAAACTAACTCGATTACATGATGAATCTCATGCAACTCCTCACCGACCAGCGATTCTACAAAGGAATTACTCACTCCTGGTGGGGAGCATCATGGAATTGGCGATGGAGAAGGGTTGGTGATGATGAAGAACGAAGATCCCCCTCTCTGGAGCCCCAAATGGACTCCAGATCTGGCCTCCCGATGAAGAATAGGAGGTGACGGCGGCTCTGTCTCGTGGATCGCGATAATTCTTTCTCCCTCATTTGTTTTGGAAAAATATGATTTTATAGCATCGGTTTCAGGGTCTGGCGGCCACCAGGTGGGGACAACCCACCCGGGCGCGCCAGGAGAGGGGGGCGCGCCCTGGTGGGTTGTGCCCACCCAGGTGCCCCTCTCCAGTAGGTCTTGGCTCCAGAAATTCTTGTTTATTGTATAAAAATTCCTTGCAAAGTTTCGTTCCATTCCGAGAACTTTTATTTCTGCACAAAAACAACACCATGGTAGTTCTGTTGAAAATAGTATCAATCCGGGGTTAGTTTCATTCAAATCATGCAAATTAGAGTCCAAAACAAGAGGAAAAGCGTTAGGAAAAGTAGATATGTTGGAGACGTATCAAATCCCCCAAGCTTAAACCTTTGCTTGTCCTCAAGAAATTCAGTTGATAAACTGAAAGTGAAAAATAAAAACTTGTACGAACTCTTTTGCTCTTGTTTGCATAAATAAGCTTAAACAGTACCCATGTTTTCAGCCAACATTATAAGTAACCATGCCGACAACAACTCTTAAAGATTATATTAACTCATATCAATGACATAATCAGCTAGCGAGCAATAATAAGATATCTCAAATGGCAACATGTTATCAAAACAGCCATGATATAATATGACAATAGTGGTATCTCGCTAGCCCTTTCTGAGACTGCAAAACATAAACGCAGAGCACCTCCAAAGTCCAAGCAGCGACCAAACATTGTAATTCATGGTAGAAATGGTCCAATCATGATGCACCCAACATTAGCTATACACAATGCAGAAGTCATGACAACTGTGCTCTCAGGTTCTAGCGCTTGTTTTAGAAGGTGATGACACAACATAAAAATAAATAGATAGTCCCTTCGTAGAGGGAAGCAGTGATTTGCAGAGGTGCCAGAGCTCAAGTTTTTAAAACAGAGATAAATGATATTTTGAGACATGCACCCTTCTCATTTACTTCATGACCATCAGTTATCAATATCTTCCATGCTAAGCACGCTAGTGGCGGTTCCCAAGCAATAAAAGTAAAGGTTTTGACTCCATTGGGAGTTTTTGTTAGATTATTTGTAAGCTTTTTCTATTTGCAGTTTGGGACTGGACATCCCTATTACCGCCCTTTTCTCGTGCGATGGCGAGTGAATAAACACTCGACCTGAGAATAACCGCTTAACATGGAAGATACCGACCGCCTCCTGTCGTTCCATGAACGAGCCAGGCACACAAAAATGATATTTATTAGAAGTTTTTAGAGGTGGCACATGCAAATTTACTTAGGACGGCAGGGTAATACCGCATATAGGTAGGTATGGTGAACTCATCTGGAATAACTTTTGGGTTCACGATTTTTGATGTACAAACACAATTCCCACTTAGTACTGCCGAAGGCTAGCAATTAGATTGAGAAGCGGCCAGCTAGAGAGCAACAATGATCATGAACATGCATTATGCATAAGTAACATTGGACACTAGAATGAGTAGGATGAACACCATCAACATAAATATCATAGGGGCTATGTTGGTTTTGATTCAACTACATGCATGAACATGTGCCAAGTCAAGCCACTCGAACATTCAGAGGAGGATACCATATCATCATACTACATCACAATCATTTTAACACAATGTTGATATCCAAGATAAATCATTATCCACTCCCAGCTACTTATGCATGGCATGAGAAACTATAATCTCTAATTGTCATTGCAAACATGTTTAATCATAATGGGCTAAAATCATGGTTACTAGGTTAAACATATTTACACAAACAGAACAAGTCGAGTTCATACCAGTTTCTCTGTGCCACGCCAGTTCATCGAATATCGGCATTATTGCCTTTCACTTGCACGACCGAACGATGTGAAAATAACAATAGTGCTGTAACATCCCAATTTTCAATTCAGATGTTAATCATCAGGTCATCATATGCATCCATGTTTTGAGCATTTTGAATTTGGTTTATTTGGACATTTTGATCCTAGAGACCTTAAGCAACTCAAGGACCTTGTGAGAGAGTTGGAGGTTTTCATAAAATTCCATTTTTGAATTTTGAAAAATTGGTAAATTAGATCAATGTGATTTTTATTTGAATTTTTTTTTCCAATTATTTCAAAATAAATAAAATAATGAGAGAAGATAATATGACTTCTTCAAAAGAGAGGAAATAATGGAAATTTAATTTTGAATAAAAAAATATTTTTATTGTAATTTTATTTGAGATTTTATTCGGTTAAATTAGGGAAAAGGGCATTTTAGACCAAAAAATGTTCACATTGTCCTAAATATTAGGAGAGGATTGTGAAAATTATTTTTGGAATTTTAGGATTTTTATTTATTTTTATTTTGGATTTTTCTCTACGGCGAAATTATTTAAAAAAAACTCTTCGGACCGACTGGGCCGAAGCCCAGCCGGCCCAGGCCACCGCCACCGACCCCGAGCCGCGGGAGTCCGGCTCTCGCACGGGAGCTCCGCCGTCGAGTCCGGCCGGACTCCGCCACTGCCTCGCGCCCCCTCCCCCATGTCGGCTAGGCCACCCCCCGGGGCATTTAAATAGTGCCGCGCCGCCGCCCCTCTCCCCTCAAGCTGCCCCACCACCCAAGTTGCCGCAACCGCCGCTGCCTCCCCGCACCGCGTAGCCCCGCCACTGCCTCGCTGCTACCGCGCCACCCGCTCGCCGGAGTACGCCGCCGGTCTTTTCCCCCGAACCGGTATAAAACCGCAAAACCCGCCCCAGTTTTTTTTTCCGGTTTTGCGTATTAGATCAGTTTATTACTTAGGTTTTGTTATTTAGCGAATGTTCACCCGGTTTGTTCTATTAACGAACAAATTCATTCGTTAGTTTCTATTAGAGAATGTTCGTTCATTAGATTTTTATTTTTAGTTTAATTTTCGGCCAAGGACTTATCTGTAATTATTTTCATCGCAAATTAGTCCCTGATCTTCAATCCCTCACTACGTTTTGCTCGTTTATCCAAATCCAGTGAAACCAACGCCAATTTCTTCATCTTGTTTCCCTCTGTCCAGATAAACAACTTGAACATGATTTTGGAAATTTAAAATTTGGTTTCAAGCAAATTTGAATTCAAACTTTTTTTGATCATAGTTTGAGTTTCGTAACTCCGATTCGAGTGATTCTTTTTGCAAATCGAAGCTCTTCACTTGAACTTTCTGTTTAGAACTTTTCTTTCGGTTTTACCTTTGCATATTATACTTGAGTGCTTATGTATGCTATTGTTTGTTCACGGTAGAGTTTCCGGAGTGCGAGGCTTGCTACTACGAATCTCTAGGGTTTTCTGATCATCAGCAAGGCAAGTAACACTTTGATCATATCCCTTATTTACCTAGTTTTTATGCATTAGTCTCAACCCTCAAATATTGCATGAGTAGGATTTTCATAACATGTGGGTATTAGGAAGTAGTTGATGAGGTAGGAACCTATTGTCTTATATCAAACCCCGGGTATTGTTGCGTTATGCTTGCACTACTTTGCTATGGTCGTAGACGTGGATTGGTATGTGAGATTCATGAAAGATGTGAGAGTTATTTATAACTAAGGGAAACTTAAGGTGGCTACTTTAATACACATCTAGGTGGATTAGTTGAGGGCACCTGGGGAATCCAGTGTTGTCCTAGGAGATTCCGGGGTACCCATGTGATCATCACATGGAATGCCACCTAGGCTCAAAGGGATCATAAGATTATTCATGCTAGACACTTCCGTGTGCAGCCACAAGCCATTATGGGCTCTGGCATAGTTGAGCAAGTTGCGGGAATCCTTTCCATGACGGGCTAGCAGATGTAGGGGAATTGTAGGTGTACCGGCCTATCTATCGGTTAAGGGGACCTCTTCAGAAAGACTGTGTCTCGGTCATCCATTTCTCAAACATAATGCAGTGCGAGAAATACAACGGAGGAGATCGAGTCTTGTGGGGAAAAGTGCGCAAACCTCTGCAGAGTGTATAAACTAATCATGGTTAGCCGTCTCCCAGTTATGGACATCTTGAGTATCTGGTAGTTGAATTATTGCTTGATCTCATCACTTTACTTAATGAATCTGTTGGGTCAATACTATTAATTTGGGATTGAGTTGGGGGTACCTTCTCAATACTTCAACAAACTTTGTAGTTAAATAAAACATATTCCTTTGTTGTAGGGAAAAATTAGCTTTATGCAAATGATAACCACAGAGCCTCCACCAGCCAAATATGCATGTAGTGATAGATGTTATTTGTTCATTGCTCTATGGTGTTATCTTGCCAGCATATTCCATATGCTGACTTACAGGGCTGCAATGTATCATGTTGCAGAGTTTTCAGACGAAGAGTAAGGTGTGATAGGTCATTGTCATGCACTCAGTTTTGCCGTGGAGTTGGATCGACTCATTTATCTTTGAAGCTTCCGCAGTTATCAGCCATATTATTGTAATAAGTACTCTATTTGAGATACTCGTTGTAATAAGTGTGTGATTGAACTCTGCAATAAATCCTCAAGTACTGTGTGTGCCAGCAATACCGATCCAGGGATGACACTTAAGCATAGAGACTACGGTCCATTTAGATTGGGTCGCTATAAGATGGTATCAGAGCACACGCTGACTGTAGGACGCGACCACTAGGAAAAGCCACATGATACTCTTCTCTACTCATTTCTAACTCTTCTCCATTTCTACTCTATAGATGGCAGACCCAAGGAACAAGTTCACTCAACCGGATGAGGACTCCCCTTTCGGACGACACTTGAAGGAAGTCACTAGGTACCTGAACATTGGCATACCAAGCTTCATCGAAACCTACATCGCCACTTTACCAGAAGAGGAGCGTTGGACGATTCAAGTTCATGTTCCAGGAAGGATGTTCGTGCCAGTTACCGAGCCCATCGAGTTTTCCTTTGATGCACCAACATGGAGTTTAGGAAAGAGCATGGCCGCCCACATCTCCATTGGATGCATAGGCGAGGTATACAACAAGGATCGTAAGGACACCACCTACCAGATATGGTGGACGCCGAGATGAGCAATGGGAGATGATTCTCACCAGGAAGGACAAATCCATTGCAGCGAGAAGATTACATCGTACTAGACGACATAGACTCCGACCCCAACAGCGATGATGATTATGAAGATGAAGCTGGAGCAGATATTATGGAGTCTTCCACCGATCAAAATTTCTAGTCGACCACCATATTACCATTAGAATTCTTCCATGTATATAGTAATAGTCCACGAGATTTTGTAACGGTAGCTTAGATCAATTGTATGAATCTTGTTTGAATTGAGTGGTGTGAAATGAATGTGTTAGTCTCATGTGCATATGGGTAGTGAAATCTCTCTTTAGACCTCACTCTATTATGTTCTCACCCCTCTAAACCTATCAGATGCCTCCGATACATGACCCCGCATTCGCCTTTCCACCAGAGCTCACTCAGTTCATCCAACAGCAGAATGCCTTGATGCAGTTGCTAGTCCAGAACCAAGGCAACAACAACAACAATCCACCACCACCACCTCCAGTCGACAATTTAGCCTGCTTTCTAAGGTTGAATCCGACAGTGTTCTCTAGTAGCACCGAGCCGATTGTTGCTGATGACTGGCTCCGCAAGCTTGGAAGGGAGATGACCACCGCAGGTTGCACAGATGCTGAGAAGGTGCGCTTTGCCACACATCTACTAGATGGACCCGCAACCTCATGGTGGGAGAACTACACAGCCACTTTCCTCGTGGCCAATGTCACTTGGGAGCAGTTTCAACAAGCCTTCCGCACTGCACACGTCTCAGCTAGAGCTATGAGCATGAATAAACGTGAGTTCCACAACTTACGCCAGGGAAATCATACTGTGGCTCAGTACGTGGATGAGTTCAACAAGTTAGCTCTCTACGCCCAGATGACGTGGCCACAGATGCTGCGAAGCAGGAGAAGTTTATGGAGGGGCCGAATGACGAGTTGAGTATGCAGTTGATGGTGGCAACATTCACCAACTATCAGGAGCTGGTAGACAGGGCTCTTATGATTGAAGGCAAGCAACAACAGACAGAGAACCGCAAATGGAAGTATGGACAGGGGAAGTACAACTCTGGATCTCAACAGAAGCCTTGTTTCACCCCAAACTCGGGAGGACATACCCATCATAACCATGGAGGCCATTCTCACAATGAAGGAAGTTCACATAATCACAGTGGCCCTAAGAATGGAAATGGGAATGGAGGAAACAACAGTCAGAGCCGTTCCAACCCGGCAGCACCCGCCAAGAAGGATCTGAGCCATGCTACCTGTTTCAAGCGCGGGAAGACTGGACACTATGCCAACGATTGTTTTGAGATAAAGAATGGTAACGGAAATGGAAGATCTGGAAAGAAGCCCAACCCTTTCACTAGAGGGCAGGTGAATCGCATCAACATGGAGGAAGTTGAAGAGCAGTCCGATGTAGTTATTGGTAAGTTTTTGATTAAGTCATTTACAGCTATTGTCCTTTTTGACACTGGTGCATCGCATTCATACATATCAAGGGGATTTGTGGATAAGTTTAAGTTGCCCACCGTAGCCCTAAAGACACCTATGTTAGTAAGCTCACCTGGAGCGGAGTATATGGCTAGCAGAGGATGTTTTCAGTTGCCATTGACCATAGGTAGGCATGTTTTCCCCTCAGACTTAATAATTTTGGAGTGACAAGGATTAGATGTGATACTAGGCATGGACTGGCTATCAATGTACGGAGGAAATATCGATTGTGCTAGTAAGTCAATTCTCCTCACCACCCTAGAGGGTAAAAGGATCAAGTATGTGTCTAGACATACACCAAGGAGAACTCAAGTAAATTCACTTTCAGGAGTTGTTCAGAAGGAAGTGCCAGTTGTGAAGGATTATCCCGACGTATTCCCGGAGGAACTACCAGGCATGCCACCAGATCGATATATAGAATTTTTGATAGAGTTGTTACTAGGCACTGGACCAATATCGAAGAGAGCGTATTGGAAGCCCGCAAATGATCTGGAGGAAATTAAGAAGCAGATTAAGGAGTTATTGGAGAAAGGTTATATTCAACCAAGCTCGTCACCATGGGGTTCCCCAGTGCTCTTAGTTGAGAAGAAGGATGGATCTTTGAGAATGGTTGTGAATTATCGTGCACTGAATGAGGTGACGATCAAGAATAAATACCCACTACCAATGATCAATGATTTGTTTGACCAGCTGCAGGGGGCTAAAGTATTATCCAAGATCAATATTCAATCAGGATACCACCAGCTGAAGATTCGTGAACAGTATATACCTAAGACAGCTTTTACCACAAGGTACTGGCTATATGAGTACACTGTCATGTCTTTTGGTTTGACCAACGCCCCTGCCTACTTTATGAGTATGATGAATAAGGTATTCATGGAGTTCCTGGATAAGTTTGTTGTGGTATTCATTGATGATATTTTGGTATACTCGAAGAACGAAGAAGAACACAAAGAACATTTGCGCTTGGTTCTCGAGAAGCTCAAGGAACATCAACTATATGCGAAGTTTAGCAAATGTGAATTTTGGTTGAAGGAAGTCGGATTTCTCGTACATGTTATATCAGGAGAAGGTATAGCAGTAGACCCTTCCAAAGTTCAATCTGTCACTGACTGGTTGGCACCCACCTCAGTTGGGGAGATACACAGTTTTCTTGGACTCGCAGGATATTATCAGGGATTCATTAAGAATTTTTCCAAGATTGCGAAGCCCATGACAGGGTTATTAAAGAAGGATACCAAGTTCAAATGGACCGAAGAATGTGAGCCCAGTTTCCAGGAGTTGAAGAAACATTTAGTTACAGCCCCACTGCTAATTCTTCCGGATATACACAAGGATTTCCAAGTATATTGCGACGCTTCTCGCGAGGGACTTGGAGGTGTACTTATACAAGACGGAAGAGCTGTCTCATATGCCTCACGTCAGCTTTGACCTCATGAGTTGAGTTACGCCACGCATGATTTGGCGTTAGCAGCCGTAGTGCATGCACTCAAAACCTGGAGACATTTTCTTATTAGAAACCATTGTGATGTATACACGGACCATAAGAGTTTGAAGTACATCTTCACGCAGAAGGAGTTGAATCTCAGGCAAAGGAGATGGTTGGAGCTCATAAAGGATTACGATATGAAGCTGCATTATCATCCAGGAAAGGCTAATGTTGTAGCAGACGCTTTGAGCCGCAAGAGTTATGCTAATACTCTCGTGACCGGAGGATTACCGCAAGAGTTAGCCGACAATCTCCGAGAACTTCATTTGGAGATAGTTCCGAGAGGTTTTGTTGCAGCGTTAGAAGTTCAGTCCATGTTGTTGGGAAAGATTCGAGAAGCCCAGAAGACTGATAGTGAGATTGTGGAGATAAAGGAAAAGATGAGTAAAGGAAAAGCCAAAGGTTTTCAAGAGGATGAGCATGAAACTTTATGGTTTGAGGACTGTATTTATGTGCCCAATGATTCAGAGATCAGGAAGTTAATACTTCAGGAGGGCCATGACTTGTCATACTCGATTCACCCAGGAAACACCAATATGTATTTGGATTCGAAGGAACGTTTCTGGTGGACAGGAATGAAGAAGGATATTGCCGAGTATATGTAGCCGTATGTGACGTATGTCAGAGAGTTAAGGCAGAACACCAGAAGCCACCAGGATTACTTCAGCCTTTGCCGATACCCGAATGGAAGTGGGATAAGCTTGGCATGGATTTCACCCCCGGATTACCCAGAACATGATCAGGTTATGACTCCATCTGGGTAGTAGTAGATCGCTTGACCAAAGTGGCTCACTTTATCCCCATGAAAACCACTTATACGAGCGCGAAGTTGGCCAAGATATATATGACCAGGATTGTATGTCTACATGGAGTTCCAAGGACCATTGTATCAGATAGAGGAACACAGTTTACCTCGAAGTTTTGGAATCAATTACACCAGATTTTGGGTACCAGGCTAGAGTTTAGTACAGTCTTTCATCCGCAGATAGATGGACAGACCGAGAGAGTCAATCAGATTCTGGAGGACATGTTGAGAGCTTATGCACTAGATTATGGATCTAGTTGGGATGATAATTTGCCCTCCGTAGAGTTCTCATACAACAACAACTACCAAGCCAGTTTGAAGATGGCCCCTTTCGAAGCCTTGTATGGGAGGAGGTGTAGAACACCGTTGATGTGGGATGAAGTTGGAGACCGTCAATTGTTTGGACCAGATTTAATCAGAGAGTCTGAAGAAAAGGTTAAGTTGATTCGTGGTAGACTGAAGGTAGCTCAGTCCAGGCAGAAGAGTTATGCTGACACTAAACGCAAGGAGGTATCCTATGCAGTCAGAGACAGAGCATATCTCTGTGGGTCACCACTTCAGGAGTTAAACGATTTGGAGTCAAGGGAAAGCTAGCCCCAAGGTTTGTAGGACCATACCGAGTTTTGGAACGTATGGGACAAGTTGCGTACAAATTGGAGTTACCCGAAGGATTGTCAGGAGTTCATGATGTGTTTCACGTTTCCCAGTTGAAGAAGTGTCATGTAGAGATGACCGATATTCCTCTGAGAGATACAGTGCCCCTGGAAGCAATTCAGTTGGAGAGTGACCTAACCTACGAGGATAAACCCGTCAAGATTCTCGAGTTTGCCAGCCGAGTTACATGCAACAAGGTCATCAAGTTTTGCAAAGTTTAGTGGAGTCACCATACCGAGGAAGAAGCCACCTGGGAGCGAGAGGAAGACCTACGGAAAGACCACCCACACCTTTTTGCTAGTCGACCCGAATATCGAGGGCGAGATTCATCTTAAGGGGGTAGGTTTGTAACATCCCAATTTTCAATTCGGATGTTAATCATTAGGTCATCATATGTATCCATATTTTGAGCATTTTGAATTTGGTTTTTGGACATTTTGATCCTAGATACCTTAAGCAACTCAAGGACCATGTGACAGAGTTGGAGGTTTTCATAAAATTCCATTTTTGAATTTTCAAAAATTGGTAAATTAGATCAAGGTGATTTTTATTTGAAATGGTATCTCACTAGCCCTTTCTGAGACTGCAAAACATAAATGCAGAGCACCCCTGAAGATCAAGGACTGACTAGACATTGTAGTTCATGGTAAAAGAGATCCAGTCATACTCAATATAAATTAATAACAATGCATACAAATGACAGTAGTGCTCTCTAACTGGTGCTTTTTATAAGAGGATGATTACTCAGCAGTAAAAGTAAATAGATAAGCCCTTTGCACAGGGAAGCATGGGTTTGTAGAGGTGCCAGAGCTCGAGCTTTTTGAAACAGAGATGAATATAATTTTGAGCGGTATGCTTTCATTGTCAACAAAACTGCTACTTCTTGAGCTTGCGTTAGTTTTTCCCTTGACGAGGAAAGGGTGATGCAGCAAATTAGAGATAAGTATGTACCTCAGTTTGAGAACCAAGGTATCAATCCAGTAGGAGACAACACACAAATCACCTAATACCTGCACAAACAATCAAACAACTTGCACCCAACATGATAAAGGGGTTGTCAATCCCTTCACGGTTACTTGCAAAAGTGATATCTGATAGAGATAGATGAAACTAAACAAACGATGAAGTAAATATTTTTGGTTTACAGGTCGGAAAGTAAAAGATTGCAAAATAGTAGATCGGAAACTTATATGAAGGAAAATAGACCCGGGGGCCATAGGTTTCACTAGATGCTTCTCTCAAGATAGCAAATAATTTGGTGGGTAAACAAATTACTGTCGAGCAATTGATAGAAAAGCGCAAAGTTATGACGATATCTAAGGCAATGATTATGAAATATTGGCATTGATAACCCACAAGTATAGGGGATCGCAAAAGTTTTCGAGGGTAGAGTATTCAACCCAAATTTATAGATTCGACACAAGGGGAGCCAAAGAATAATTGAAGGTATTAGCAGCTGAGTTGTCAATTCAACCACACCTGGATATTAATTATCTGCAACAAAGTGATCAATAGCAAAGTAGTATGATAGTTTTGATAATAGTAGCAATAGTAACGGTAACGGTAACAGTGATAGCAATTTTGTAGAAAGTGTAACAATGATGATAACAGTAGTAACTTAGCAAGAACAATATAAGATAAATTCATAGACATTGTATTGGTGACTTGTTGGATGATATTCATCGTGAGACAGTTATAACCTAGGGCGATATGGCACTAGCTCCAGTTCGTCAATATAATGTAGGCATGTATTCCGTAAATAGTCATACGTGCTTATGGAAAGAACTTGAATGACATCTTTTGTCCTTCCCTCCCGTGGCAGAGGGGTCCATATTGGAAACTAAGGGATATTAAGGCCTCCTTTTAATGGAGAACCGGAACAAAGCATTAATACATAGTGAATACATGAACTCCTCAAATACGCTCATCACCAGGAGTGGTCCCGACTATTGTCACTTCGGGGTTGCCAGATCATAACACGTAGTAGGTGACTATAACTTGCAAGATCAGATCTAGAACATGGATATAATGGTGATAACATAAACGGTTCAGATCTGAAATCATGGCACCCGGGCCCAAAGTGACAAGCATTAAGCATGGCAAAGGCATAGCAACATCAATCTTAGAACACAGTGGATACTAGGGATCAAGCCCTAACAAAACTAACTCGATTACATGATGAATCTCATCCAACTGCTCAGCGACCAGCGAGCCTACGAAGGAATTACTCGCTCCCGGTGGGGAGCATCATGGAATTGGCGATGGAGAAGGGTTGGTGATGACAAAGAACGAAGATCCTCCTCTCTGGAGCCCCAAACGGACTCCAGATCCGGCCTCCCGATGAAGAACAGGAGGTGACGGTGGCTTCGTCTTGTCGATCGTGATAATTCTTTCTCCCTGATTTTTCTTCTGGAAAAATAGGATTTTATAGCGTCGGTTTCAGGGTCTGCGGGGCCACCAGGTGGGGACAACCCACCTGGGCACGCTAGGAGAGGGGGGCACGCCCTGGTGGGTTGTGCCCACCCAGGTGCTCCTCTCCGATAGGTCTTGGCTCCAGAATTTCTTATTTATTGTATAAAAAATCCTCACAAAGTTTCATTCCATTCTGAGATCTTTTATTTCTGCACAAAAATAACACCATGGTAGTTCTGCTGATAACAACGTCAGTCCGGGGTTAGTTTCATTCAAATCATACAAATTAGAGTCCAAAACAAGAGGAAAAGCATTAGGAAAAGTAGATACATCGGAGACGTATCAACTCCCCCAAGATTAAACCTTTGCTTGTCCTCAAGCAATTTAGTTGATAAACTGAAAGTGAAAAAGAAAAACTTTTACGAACTCTTTTGCTCTTGTTTGCATAAATAAGCTTAAACAACACCCAGGTTTTCAGCGAACATTATAACTAACCATGCCAACAATAACTCTTAAATATTATATTAACTCATATCAATGATATAATCAGCTAGCAAGCAATAATAAGGTATCTCAAACGGCAACACGTTGTCAAAACAACCATGATATAATATGACAATAGTGGTATCTCGCTAGCCCTTTCTGTGACCGCAAAACATAAATGCAGAGCACCTCTAAAGTTCAAGCAGCGACTAAACATTGTAATTCATGGTAGAAAGGAGCCAGTCATGATGCACCCAACATTAGCTACACACAATGCATAAGTCATGACAGCTGTGCTCTCAGGTTCTAGTGCTTGTTTTAGAAGGTGATGACACAACATAAAAATAAATAAATAGTCCCTTCGCAGAGGGAAGCAGTGATTTGCAGAGGTGCCAGAGCTCAAGTTTTTAAAACAGAGATAAATGATATTTTGAGACATGCACCCTTCTCATTTACTTCATGACCATCAGTTATCAATATCTTCCATGCTAAGCACGCTAGTGGCGGTTCCCAAGCGATAAAAGTAAAGGTTTTGACTCCATTGGGAGTTTTTGTTAGATTATTTGTAACCTTTTTCTGTTTGCAGTTTGGGACTGGGCATCCCTATTACCGCCCTTTTCTCGTGCGATGGCGAGTGAATAAACACTCGACCTGAGAATAACCGCTTAACATGGAAGATACCGACCGCGTCCTGTCGTTCCATGAACGAGCCAGGCACACAAAAATGATATTTATTAGAAGTTTTTAGAGGTGGCACGTGCAAATTTACTTAGGACGGAAGGGTAATACCGCATATAGGTAGGTATGGTGAACTCATCTGGAATAACTTTTGGGTTCAAGGTTTTTGATATACAAACACAATTCCCACTTAGTATTGCCGAAGGCTAGCAATTAGATTGAGAAGCGGCCAGCTAGAGAGCAACAATGATCATGAACATGCATTATGCATAAGTAACATTGGACACTAGAATGAGTAGGATGAACACCATCAACATAAATATCATAGGGGCTATGTTGGTTTTGATTCAACTACATGCATGAACATGTGCCAAGTCAAGCCACTCGAACATTCAGAGGAGGATACCATATCATCATACTACATCACAATCATTTTAACACAATGTTGATATCCAAGATAAATCATTATCCACTCCCAGCTACTTATGCATGGCATGAGAAACTATAATCTCTAATTGTCATTGCAAACATGTTTAATCATAATGGGCTGAAATCATGGTTACTAGGTTAAACATATTTACACAAACAGAACAAGTCGAGTTCATACCAGTTTCTCTGTGCCACGGCCAGTTCATCGAATATCGGCATTATTGCCTTTCACTTGCATGACCGAACGATGTGAAAATAATAATAGTGCTGTAACATCCCAATTTTCAATTCAGATGTTAATCATCAGGTCATCATATGCATCCATGTTTTGAGCATTTTGAATTTGGTTTATTTGGACATTTTGATCCTAGAGACCTTAAGCAACTCAAGGACCTTGTGAGAGAGTTGGAGGATTTCGTAAAATTCCATTTTTGAATTTTGAAAAATTGGTAAATTAGATCAATGTGATTTTTATTTGAAATTATTTTTCCAATTATTTCAAAATAAATAAAATAATGACAGAAGATAATATGACTTCTTCAAAAGAGAGGAAATAAAGGAAATTTAATTTTGAATAAAAAATATTTTTATTATAATTTTATTTGAGATTTTATTCGGTTAAATTAGGGAAAATGGCATTTTAGCCCAAAAAATGTTCACATTGTCCTAAATATTAGGAGAGGACTGTGAAAATTATTTTTGGAATTTTAGGATTTTTATTTATTATTTAAAAAAACTCTTCGGACCGATTGGGCCAAAGCCCAGCCGGCCCAGGCCACCGCCACCGACCCCGAGCCGCGGGAGTCCGGCTCTCGCACGGGAGCTCCGCCGTCGAGTCCGGCCGGACTCCGCCACTGCCTCGCGCCCCCTCCCCCATGTCGGCTAGGCCACCCCCCGGGGCATTTAAATAGTGCCGCGCCGCCGCCCCTCTCCCCTCAAGCTGCCCCACCGCCCAAGTCGCCGCAACCGCCGCTGCCTCCCCGCACCGCGTAGCCCCGTCGCTGCCTCGCTGCTGCCGCGCCACCCGCTCGCCGGAGTACGCCGCCGGTCTTTTCCCCCGAACCGGTATAAAACCGCAAAACCCGCCCCAGTTTTTTTTTCCGGTTTTGCGTATTAGATCGGTTTATTACTTAGGTTTTGTTATTTAGCGAATGTTCACCCGGTTCGTTCTATTAACGAACGAATTCGTTCGTTAGTTTCTATTAGCGAATGTTCGTTCATTAGATTTTTATTTTTAGTTTAATTTTCGGCCAAGGACTTATCTGTAATTATTTTCATCGCAAATTAGTCCCTGATCTTCAATCCCTCACTACGTTTTGCTCGTTTATCCAAATCCAGTGAAACCAACGCCAATTTCTTCATCTTGTTTCCCTCTGTCCAGATAAACAACTTGAACATGATTTTGGAAATTTAAAATTTGGTTTCAAGCAAATTTGAATTCAAACATCTTTTGATCATAGTTTGAGTTTTGTAACTCCGATTCGAGTGATTCTTTTTGCAAATCGAAGCTCTTCACTTGAACTTTCTGTTTAGAACTTTTCTTTCGGTTTTACCTTTGCATATTATACTTGAGTGCTTATGTATGCTATTGTTTGTTCACGGTAGAGTTTCCGGAGTGCGAGGCTTGCTACTACGAATCTCTAGGGTTTTCTGATCATCAGCAAGGCAAGTAACACTTTGATCATATCCCTTATTTACCTAGTTTTTATGCATTAGTCTCAACCCTCAAATATTGCATGAGTAGGATTTTCATAACATGTGGGTATTGGGAAGTAGTTGATGAGGTAGGAACCTACTGTCTTATATCAAACCCCATGTATTATTGCGTTATGCTTGCACTACTTTGCTATGGTCGTAGACGTGGATTGGTATGTGAGATTCATGAAAGATGTGAGAGTTATTTATAACTAAGGGAAACTTAAGGTGGCTACTTTAATACACATCTAGGTGGATTAGTTGAGGGCACCTGGGGAATCTAGTGTTGTCCTAGGAGATTCCGGGGTATCCATGTGATCATCACATGGAATGCCACCCAGGCTCAAAGGGATCATAAGATTATTCATGCTAGACACTTCCGTGTGCAGCCACAAGCCATTATGGGCTCTGGCATAGTTGAGCAAGTTGCGGGAATCCTTTCCATGACGGGCTAGCAGATGTAGGGGAATTGTAGGTGTACCGGCCTATCTATCGGTTAAGGGGACCTCTTCAGAAAGACTGTGTCTCGGTCATCCATTTCTCAAACATAATGCAGTGCGAGAAATACAACGGAGGAGATCGAGTCTTGTGGGGAAAAGTGCGCAAACCTCTGCAGAGTGTATAAACTAATCATGGTTAGCCGTCTCCCAGTTATGGACATCTTGAGTATCTGGTAGTTGAATTATTTCTTGATCTCATCACTTTACTTAATGAATCTGTTGGGTCAATACTATTAATTTGGGATTGAGTTGGGGGTACCTTCTCAATACTTCAACAAACTTTGTAGTTAAATAAAACATATTCCTTTGTTGTAGGGAAAAATTAGCTTTATGCAAATGATAACCATAGAGCCTCCACCAGCCAAATATGCATGTAGTGATAGATGTTATTTGTTCATTGCTCTATGGTGTTATCTTGCCAGCATATTCCATATGCTGACTTACAGGGCTGCAATGTATCATGTTGCAGAGTTTTCAGACGAAGAGTAAGGTGTGATAGGTCATTGTCATGCACTCAGTTTTGCCGTGGAGTTGGATCGACTCATTTATCTTTGAAGCTTCCGCAGTTATCAGCCATATTATTGTAATAAGTACTCTATTTGAGATACTCGTTGTAATAAGTGTGTGATTGAACTCTGCAATAAATCCTCAAGTACTGTGTGTGCCAGCAATACCGATCCAGGGATGACACTTAAGCATAGAGACTACGGTCCATTTAGATCGGGTCGCTATAAATTAGAGTCCAAAACAAGAGGAAAAGCATTAGGAAATGTAGATACGTTGGAGACGTATCAACTCCCCCAAGATTAAACCTTTGCTTGTCCTCAAGAAATTCAGTTGATAAACTGAAAGTGAAAAAGAAAAACTTGTACGAACTCTTTTGCTCTTGTTTGCATAAATAAGCTTAAGCAGTACCCATGTTTTCAGCCAACATTATAAGTAACCATGCCGACAACAACTCTTAAAGATTATATTAACTCATATCAATGACATAATCAGCTAGCGAGCAATAATAATATATCTCAAATGGCAACACGTTATCAAAACAGCCATGATATAATATGACAATAGTGGTATCTCGCTAGCCCTTTCTGAGACTGCAAAACATAAACGCAGAGCACCTCCAAAGTCCAAGCAGCGACTAAACATTGTAATTCATGGTGGAAATGGTCCAATCATGATGCACCCAACATTAGCTATACACAATGCAGAAGTCATGACAACTGTGCTCTCAGGTTCTAGCGCTTGTTTTAGAAGGTGATGACACAACATAAAAATAAATAGATAGTCCCTTCGCAGAGGGAAGCAGTGATTTGCAGAGGTGCCAGAGCTCAAGTTTTTAAAACAGTGGTAAATGATATTTTGAGACATGCACCCTTCTCATTTACTTCACGACCATAAGTTATCAATATCTTCCATCCTAAGCACGCTAGTGGCGGTTCCCAAGCGATAAAAGTATAGGTTTTGACTCCATTGGGAGTTTTTGTTTGATTATTTGAGAGATTAACTCTTTTTTTGTTTGCAGTTTGGGACTGGGCACCCCTATTACCACCCTTTTCTCGTGCGATGGCGAGTGAATAAACACTTGACTTGAGAATAACCCGCTTAGCATGGAAGATACCGACAACCTCCTGTCGTTCCATGAACGATCCAGGCACACAAAAGGATATTTTTTCAGAAGTTTTTAGAGGTGGCACATGCAAATTTAGTTAGGACAGCAGGGTAATACCGCATATAGGTAGGTATGGTGGACTCATCTGGAATAACTTTAGGTTCAAGGTTTTTTATGTACAAGCAGAATTCCCACTTAGTATAGGCGAAGGCTAGCAATTAGATTGAGAAGCGGCCAGCTAGAGAGCAACAAGGATCATGAACATGCATTATGGATAAGTAACATTGGACACTAGCATGAGTAGGATATGAACACCACGAACATAAATATCATAGAGGCTATGTTGATTTTGATTCAACTACATGCATGAACATGTGCCAAGTCAAGCCACTCGAACATTCAGAGGAGGATACCGTATCATCATACTACATCACAACATTTTAACACAACGTTGATATCCAAGATAAATCATTACCCACTCCCAGCTACTTATGCATGGCATGAGAAACTTTAATCTCTAATTGTCATTGCAAACATGTTTAATCATAATGGGCTGAATCATGGATACTAGGTTAAACATATTTACAAAAACGGAACAAGTCAAGTTCATACCAGTTTCTCTTTGCCATAGCTAGTTCATCGAATATCGTCATTATTGCCTTTCACTTGTGTGACCGAATGATGTGAAAATAATAATAGTGCAAGAGTGCCATGGACCAAGCTGGAATCTGCAAATATTTTATTCAACAGGAGAATACAAGGTAAAATGGGCTCTTTATTAGATGAACAATTATTCATATGAGAGCCACTCAACATTTTCATCGTGGTCTTCTCCCTGGTATGACTCAAATAAAAAGAAAAGAAATTCAGAGAAACACACTGAAATATTTTTGGAGTTTTTGGTTTTCTTGGTCAAGCAAATAAAAGGGAAAAGCAAAAACGAGATAAACTATTTACACGGGAAAGCTCCTGAGCGAGTCCTGGATTAGGGGGTATCCGGACAGCCGGATTATATCCTTCGGCCGGACTGTTGGACTATGAAGATACAAGATTGAAGACTTCGTCCCGTGTCCGGATGGGCCTCTACTTGGCATGGAAGGCAAGCTAGGCAATACGGATATGTATATCTCCTCCTTTGTAACCGACCTTGTGTAACCTGAGCCCCCTCCAGTGTCTATATAAACCGGAGGGTTTTAGTCCGTAGGACAACATACAATCATACCATAGGCTAGCTTCTAGGGTTTAGCCTCTCCGATCTCATGGTTGATCAACTATTGTAATTCCCATATCATCAAGAATAAATCAAGCAGCACGTAGGGTTTTAACTCCATCAGGAGGGCCCGAACCTGGGTAAAACATCGTGTCCCCTGCCTCCTGTTACCATCCGCCTTGGACGCACAGTTCGCGACCCCGTACCCGAGATCCGCCGGTTTTGACACCGACATTTGTGCTTTCATTGAGAGTTCCTCTGTGACGTCGCCGTAAGGTAGGATGCCTCATCTCGTTGTTAAAAACAACATTACCGCCGGGGGAGCTCTGGCTGTCGGCCAAACTCTCCGGCAAGGCAGTTTCGTCATGACAGCCTGTTCGGTCGCTGCACCGACCATGACTTCTCGGGTCATCGAAAACAGCCTCCACGTCGGCTCGGAATTCGCCGAGCAGATGGATCCAATGGAGCTCTCTTCCCTAAACGAACTCTTGGATCACATCGCCGCCTTGGGAGTCGCTATGGACTATGATCGGATTGGGCTTAAACCCGATCAAAGGGAGATTAACTCTCCATCGGTCACCCATCACGTTGCGGTGGTGGAGGAACAATGCGACAATTCTTCCTCTATTTTGAGGACTAACTATGTCCGGATTCCTGAGCTCTCCGAGCTGGATACCCGCTTACGGGAGGACATCACCCAAGCCCTGAACCTAGAATCAGGTAGCGGGCCAGACTTATCGGGCAGCACTCCGGAACCCAAACTTCCAAGATTGGAAACTCCTCGGCCCCTGGGTCTCAGATCGGGTAGGGGTTCGGACTCAAATCCACCCACCCACCCAAACATAAACGATCTTTCCCACATCAGGCAAGAGCCCCATGAAACAATACATCATTATTGGGCCGGATTCCTCCTTGTGATGAACAAGGTTAAGGACTGCCACGAGGAAGACACAGTCTCACTTTTTTTGCAATAATTGCACGGACAAGGGAATCCTTAATGCCATAAGTCGTCGTGACATATCACGCTTCGCTGACTTGGCGTCCATAGTACGAAAGTACTGTGCGATGGAAAGCGCCTAGAAAACCGAAACAAAATTTTGGGATAATCCGGCTCAGAATATACACCCAGTCCGAAGCAAAAGGGTGCACTATCATAAGACACCCGAATTTGTTACAAAGAAACAAAAACCATCTACAGGGCACGAAACCGTATTGGAGGGATGGCTTAACGGCCCCTGCAAAATTCATAGTATGACGGACACCATACCAACACACAGCCTTAGAGCATGTTGGATACTCCGGCAGGTGGCCAAAAGCGGTGAGGATCTTCTCATCCCAGACGCTGCAGAGCACCATCCCACGGATAACACTACAGTATTAACAGTCTTTGAGACCTTTGCATCAAATAATAGGCGCAAGCGAACACTCCACAGCATTGCCGAAATCTGCCATGTGGCAGCAATAAATCCATGGAGCGACATGGCTATCACCTTCAATGCCAGTGATGAACCTAAATTCCGAACAGCCCGAGCACCAGCCGCACTGGTCCTCAGCCCAATCGTGGACGACTTTCGACTCACCAAAGTACTCATGGACAGCGGCAGTGGATTAAATCTCATCTATGAGGAAACTCTTCAAAAGATGGAAATAGACTGGAACCGCATTGAGCAAAGTAGCACAACCTTCAGAGGAATCATCCCCAGTCGGGAAGCACGCTGTGCTGGGAAAATCACACTAGATGTGGTATTTGGCACGCCGGAGAACTACAGGTCCGAAGAAATTACATTCCAAGTGGCCCCGTTCAGCAGTGGATATCATGCTCTTTTAGGACGGGAGGCGTTCACAATCTTCCAAGCCGTACCCCATTACGGGTATATGAAGCTCAAAATGCCCGGGCCCAACGGAATCATCACTCTCGCCAGTGATCCGGACACACCACTCCGCACCGAAAACAAAACAGCCGCACTGGCCCTCGAGGCATTGTCCGAAGCCCTCTCGGCCGAGGAATTAACCACGCTACGCTCCACAGTGGACAGGGACGACGTGATACTCGACAAGAGATCCAAGTCCACCTCTTTTAAACCAGCGGATGAAATAGTCAAATTCCAAGTCCACCCAACGGACCCTACAAAAACAGCCTCCATCGGGGCACAGTTAAACCCTGCCGTGGACGCCGCACTACGAGAGTTCCTGCGCGAGAATTGGGACATATTCGCCTGGCATCCCTCAGACATGCCAGGAATCCCACGCAGATTGGCCGAGCATAGTATCAATATCCTAAAGGGATTCAAGCCGGTCAAGCAGGCTCTTCGGCGTTTCTCCGAACCTAAGAGACAGGCCATGGGAGAGGAACTAGTCAAGTTATTGGAGGCCGGATTCATTAGAGAAATAAAACACCCAGACTGGCTAGCAAACCTGGTGATGGTACCAAAGAAGGATAAATCCTGGCGCCTTTGTGTCGATTTCATGGACCTCAATAAAGCTTGCCCAAAGGATTCCTTCCCCCTCCCCCGCATTGATCAAATTATTGATGCTACCGCAGGACACGAGTCATTGTGTTTCCTCGACGCATACTCTGGTTACCACCAAATCAAGATGGCAGAGTCCAGCCAAGCCGCAACGGCATTAATAACACCATACGGCCCCTTCTGTTTCAACACAATGCCTTGCAGGCTCAAAAACGCCGGCACAACATATCAGCGCATGATCCAGACTTGTCTGGAGAAACAGATCGACAAAACAGTAGAAGCATACGTAGATGATGTGGTCGTTAAAACCAAACACGTCGACTCTCTAATAGACGATTTGAGGCTCACATTCGACAACCTACGAACATACGACATGAAGCTCAATCCGGAAAAATGCATTTTCGGCGTACCAGCAGGAAAGCTCCTAGGCTTCATTGTCTCCAGTAGAGGGATTGAAGCTAATCCGGCCAAAATCCGAGCTCTGTCACAATTGGCTATCCCAACGGACCTCAAACAAATCCAGAAACTGACTGGATGTGTGGCGGCTCTCAGCCGCTTTATCTCCCGCTTAGGAGAAAAGGCTTTACCCCTTTATCGCCTCCTTCGGTGCACCGAACACTTCAAGTGGACGGACGCTGCCACAGCCGGATTGGAAGAAATAAAAGCCATTTTGGCAACCAACCCAATCCTGGCTGTGCCAAACATCAGCGAACCAATGCTGTTGTACATTGCGGCAACTCATCAAGTTGTAAGCGCAGTGCTCGTCATCGAACGAGAAGCTGACGGACATAAATTCCCTCTTCAAAAGCCGGTATACTATGTATCCACTGTCCTCACTCCATGCAAATCACAGTACCCACATTATCAAAAGATAGCTTATGCGGTATTCATGGCATCTCGAAAGCTGCGACACTACTTTCAAGAGTGTTCGATTACAGTAGCCTCGGAAGTGCCACTTAACGATATTATAAACGACCGCGATGCTACGGGCCGGATTGCCAAATGGGCCATTGAGCTCCTCCCGTTCGACATAACATAAAAACCTCGGCGAGCCATTAAGTCACAAGTATTGGCCGACTTTGTTGCCGAATGGACGGAGGCCGAACTCCCTAAAGAGTACAGCGCATACTCCAATTGGGTCATGCACTTCGACGGTTCTAAAATGCTGGCTGGTCTAGGGGCTGGCGTCGTCCTGACGTTCCCAACCGGAGATACCGTTCAGTATGTACTGCAAATATTGTATACAGACTCCAACAACACAGCCGAATACGAACTCTGTTGCATGGTCTTTGGATGGCAGTCTCCATGGGCATTCAATGCCTGGAGGTGCGTGGGGATTCAAACCTCGCAATATCCCAAATAAATGGAGACTTTGGCGCCAAGGATCCGAAAATGGCGGCTTATGGAAACACCGTCCTAAAAATGCCAGCTCGGTTCGAGGGGCTCGAATTTCACCATGTGGCTTGGGAAAACAATCAGGCGGCGGATATCCTCGCCCGCATTGGCGCAAAACGTGATGCGGTCCCCCCAACATATTTTTGGAGAGGCTGTTCAAGCCATCCGTAGTATGGGAAGGGGACACCGGTAACAATAGTCCGGACCCGGCCAAAATACCCGATACCAAACACTCTGACACAATCGGAGGCTCTGCCACTGAAATAACACCTTCAGCCCACGTAATAATGGCCATCATTGCCCCGTGGACAGAACCATTCCTGGCCTACCTAACTAGACAGGAACTTCCGGAGAACCAAAATGAGGCACGCTGCATAGTGCGGCGGTCCAAGGCCTACAGGGTCCATGAGGGAGAATTGTACAAAAAAGCACTACCGGAGTCCTTCAAAGGTGCATCTCCGAAGAGGAAGGGTGGAACCTTTTGGCAGAAATTCACGCCAGACTCGGTAGTCACCACGCCGCAGCCCGGGCTCTTGTAAGCAAGGCCTTCCGTACAGGATTCTATTGGCCAACGGCCCGGGCAGATGCACAGGACTTGGTCCAACGTTGCGCCGGTTGCCAGCTCTTTGCAAATCAAAGCCACATGCCACCCACCGCCCTCCAAACAATCCCCATTACGTGGCCCTTCGCAGTCTGGGGGCTTGACATGGTTGGACCCCTTAAAGGGGGAACCCACAAGAAAAAATACTTACTAGTCATGGTGGATAAATTCACCAAATGGATAGAGGCCAAACCTATTAAAACAGCCGAATCCGGACCGGTGATAGACTTCATATCCGGGGTCGTACACTGTTATGGCGTCCCCCACATCATCATCACTAACAACGACACGAACTTCACGGCCGATGAGGTAAAACTCTGGTGCAACAAAATGGGCATCAAGCTCGATTATGCTTCAGTCTATCACCCACAGACCAATGGCCAAGTTGAGCGAGCAAACGGTCTTATAACGAGCGACATTAAACTCAGATTAGTGCGGTCCTTAACGGAGTCTAACATGCACTGGGTAGAGGAGCTCGACTTCGTACTCTGGGGGCTGCGGACCACGCCGAATCGTAGTACCGGATATACACCCTTCTTTATGGTGTACGGCGCAGAGGCAGTCTTGCCCTGTGACATAATTCATGACTCACCTCGATGCGCATGTACGAAGTAAGAGAAGCCGAGCTCAATCGGCAGGATAGTCTAGACACCCTGGAGGAGGAGCGCGACATGGCAAAAGCCCGTTCCGCATTTTATCAGCAACAGGCTCGCAGATACCAAAGCAGAGAAGTACGGGCCAAAACTTATAACGTTGGCGAACTAGTTCTACGCCTACCGGATAAGAAAAAGAACAAGCTCGAGCCCAAATGGGAAGGTCCCTTCATTATTGACCAAGTTCTGACCGGTGGAGCGTACCGTCTGCGGGATGCATCGAATAATCGACTCGAGCCGAACCCATGGAACGCGGCCAGGCTCCGAAGATTCTACGCCTAGCGCTGGACTCTATGTTCGTCTCCTTCCTCTGTCCATTTTTTGCATATACATTATCTGTCTTGTTTTTCTTTCTTTCTTTTATTCTTTCTCTATGCCTTCAAGGGCCAACTTGTGCCTCGCTTGCACATTATAGATGCGCTAGCCGCGCTCATCATACCTGGGGGCTTCTTTCACAGAAGCTTAATTATTTATCTGGGCCTCATGCCCCGCACATGTGTTATACTTCCGCATGTACCTTTTTTCGCCATTATATGCATCGATATGACTTAAGTTTTGGCCAAGCTGGGTTGCCTGGCTCTTGTATTTATGCCCTACATTCCCGTTAATTCGGCTAGGGCATAAGGGTAGCACCTCTGCGATTGTTATTGCCGGGTCAGCCGGATGTGTACCTCATAATGGGTGAAGCCGAAAGCTAGTTTTCTTAAGGGAATATTCGGTCGGTGAACAAAAGATGATTTTTGTTTATTTTCCATATGTGCCCCCAGATGTTTTTCCTGCGTTTCCTATCACAGTCCGGACATGCACTTTAGGGCATGCGTACCCAGGGAAAGGAACCCTTAATGGAACTATTCTCCCTGGAAGATGTTTCTTACTAACCATGTAATATAACATAACTAGTTGGGCACTTGTCTGTTCAAGCACTAATGACCCCTACGCCTGGTCTCCACGCATACCCCGGTTCTTATATAACTGAGAGGGTATTCGGATACACTCCGGACTATCGGGTCCCGAGGTTGAAGCGAAAAGGTCCGCCATGACAAATGATCTACAATCCGGCTAGAAGGCATTATACATGTCACTTTCATTACATAGTCATGCAGACTAACTAAATTCCTCTTCTATACCATCCAACAGGCGGTCTATCCTACAATCCTGTTGGGAATACTTTGCGGCTAATTCTACTTGCAAGTGCCTCATGGCCCAGGCTTCCCTGGCACCTTGACGGCAGGCCGATATCTTCCATAATCGGAAGTGCCGCCGTGCTCCCTTGAGCTTCTCCGTAAGCTCTGCAATGCCTTCTGGCAGGGAGACGGATGGCCACAAGGCCTGGGCAACACCTTGCATCACCTGCCGAACTTGTTCGTGCAGTTGTGAGAGCTCGGATAGAAGATCACCCGCAGGCCCAGGCATTTCCTCCGTGGGACGACCCGTCAGCATACCTACAGACATAACGCTGTTAGCCGGTTTCTTCGCCAAACTCCTTCAAAAGGATTCGTTCAAGAACTTACTGAAAATGCCGCGTCGAAGCCGCTTATTCTCCTTCTCGGAGTCCGCAAGCTGGGCTCGAACATCTTTTAGTTGCACGCTCAACTTGGTATTGGCATCTTGGAGATTGTTTTTCTCCCACCTGACCTCAGTCAACACGCGTTCGCCAGCCTTTAGCTGTCGCACGACATGCTGGTCCTCCAGATTTTCTCCGGATTCATCTGCAACATCTATTGTTAGATCTGCAGCCACGCCACACACTATATGGTAACCAACATTCTTTAAAGTAAATGTGACCAGCGGGGGACTTTTTCGATTCCTTCAATGCGGCAACAGCGACCCGCAGTTGGGTCTTGCATTCTTCCAGCTCCTGTGACAGCCGAGTATTCTTCTCTATAAGAACCTGCACAATAAAGAGGATCCTTAAATCAGTTATGCTAACTGTTTCAAGTCTCAGGGGCTACTGATACATATAATCGTCAGATTTACTTACCCGTACATCCTTTACATACTGATCCGTGGCTCTGGCTAGACCATCTTGAGCAGCACGGAGGTACGCCTCTGCAGAATTGAAGGCATCAAATGCCTCTGGTGAGAAACAAGCGTCGCGGAGTACGGCCCGGCGGCGCCTATGATTTATGGCGCTTTCCACTTCTGAATTTGTGGCGGATAATCTATCCGCATCCTCTGTAGGAGGATTATCCTGCGCCCGCCCCAATCGGCTTCCGCCTCTATGTTCGGTCCTGGCGCCCGACTGGTGGAAGCATGATTAGCAACATCGCCGGACATATTCCAGCGAGCATTTTTTCTGTTAAAGAAACACGAGCGTCATTACATTTCGAGAAAGACGACAACCATGGAGCGGGGTTTTTGTTATACCTTTGCGCCGACATCTCCGTCCTGACCGCCTTCCTTTTTTGGCCTGCCCGGCCTCGATGCCTCTTGTTGGCGAGTTGCTGCGGGTTCGGCAAGGCGTCCCGAATGCCTTCCCTGTAAAAACACCATGTATATATGGTAGGTGAAGTGTCTAAAAGGGACTCTAGTTTTTGAAGTTGGGATTTTTGGGTCTTCTTACGTGCGATGCAGGAAGCAGTCCGGGATAGTCGGCCGTAATAGCCACCATGGCATCATCGCAGCTTAACTGATAGAACTGCCGGTCTATCAGCTCCACGAATATGTCTGGATCTTTTTCGAGTCCAGAGTTGAGAGCCCAGTCAGGGTCCTCTGGTTGCGAAGAGGGGCTGCTGACCTCATTTATGGCTTTTTGTAGTTCTTGCCGCAAAATGGCAAGGTGAGTACCTACGACAAAGAATGCGGGAAGAATGGGAGTAAGGAGATATAACTCACCCAGCTTGGAGGGTTGTTCATGGAGAATCCATCCCGTGGCTTGATGCGATGAATTCCTCTTCCTCTCCCTTGAACAATTCGGACATAATTTTTGCTAAGGCGGCGGGATTGTCCGGACCCTTACGCCCGCAACGGGTGGCGTCATCCGCCCCGTTAAAACACCACAAGGGGTACCCTCGATATTGAAGTGGTTGCACTCCCCGCATTATGCATATTGACATGACTTCGATCACTTTTAATCCTGATTGAGCCGGTGCTTTAATCTGGTTCATCAGGTAAAGGACTTCTCCGTTGTCTTCCTCTTGGGGGCTCCGTGGGCACCAACTTCGGCGTTTCTTCAAAGGAGCATTGCTGAACTCAGGAAGGCCCCACCGAACAGGGTCCGGAAGGGGGACGTCCTCCATATAAAACCATTCCAAAGGCCAGTCTTCCGACATCTTCTTCGGAGTACCGGACAGGTATCCAGTTTCGGCGATGCGCCATATTTCGGCTCCGCCCACTTGATAAAGTGACCCCCTCTATGTGCGAGGGACGAGGCAAAATAGCCTTTTCCACAGCTCGAAATGAGCCTCGCAGCCCAGGAACAACTCGTAGAGGGCAACATAGCCGGCGATGTGTAAGATGGAAGCAGGGGTGAAATTATGCAGTTGGAGGCCGTAAAACTCCAGGATCCCGCGGAGGAACGGATGAATCGGAAATCTGAGTCCCCTCAATAGATAGGGGACAAGGCATACCCGCTCCCCCGTAGAGGGGCTGGGAAAGCTCTCCGCTTGCTCCCCGCCATTGTAGGTGGCGAGCCCAGCTCGGACGGGCACCATATACGCCGAAGGGAGAAATCCCTTAGTCTGCAGTTCGACTAATCGAGTGTGTGGGACTGAACACCTCTCCCAATCACCGGGCTTAGGGCTATGGGGGCGGGAGGAGGAGCTGCGGAGGTCGGCCATGCTGGAATGGATCTTTCTGAAACACGCTCTGATGGATTCTCGCTGGGGGGGAGGATGGTATGGATCAGATCTAAGAATCCCCATCCCTTTAATAGACAATTTATTTATCTGGCTAGGGGGCGAATGTAAAAACGCCCTGGCGCCTCGTATGAGGCCAGACATTGCTTACGAACACTCAAAAATTGGAGAAGAACCTACCTTGCAATGCCGAAGACAACACTGCGTGCCGGACTCATCGTCATTGAAGCCTGGTTCAGGGGCTACTGAGGGAGTCCTAGATTAGGGGGTATCCGGACAACCGGATTATATCCTTCGGCCGAACTGTTGGACTATGAAGATACAAGATTGAAGACTTCATCCCGTGTCCGGATGGACTCTACTTGGCGTGGAAGGCAAGCTAGGCAATACGGGTATGTATATCTCCTCCTTTGTAACCGACCTTGTGTAACCCTAGCCCCCTTCGGTGTCTATATAAACCGGAGGGTTTTAGTCCGTAGGACAACATACAATCATACCATAGGCTAGCTTCTAGGGTTTAGCCTCTCCGATCTCGTGGTAGATCAACTCTTGTAATTCCCATATCATCAAGAGTAAATCAACCAGGACGTAGGGTTTTACCTCCATCAAGAGGGCCCGAACCTGGGTAAAACATCGTGTCCCCTGCCTCCTGTTACCATCCGCCTTAGACGCACAGTTCGGGACCCCCTACCCAAGATCTGCCGGTATTGACACCAACAGCTCCCAACAAGCAAAAGAAGAACAAGGAATTCTTTTTGGATTTTCTTTTTAATGTTACTACTAAGCATGCATAGAAAGTAAACTAACTACAATTATTTTTTTGGTTTTTTCTAAAGTTTTTCAAACACATAAGAAGAAAGCATGAAAAATAAATTTAAACATGGATGATACAATGAAAATGTGTGAACACCAACAACTGGAATAAGTGGACATGAATGTAATATCAGTGAGAAACACATACTCCCCCAAGCTTAGGCTTTTGGCCTAACTTGGTAGTCGATCAGTATCCTGGATGGTAGTAGTTGGCGTGGTAGCTCACGGAGGCTCTCGGTGTGGATGCCTCGGCCTGCCGTGCTGCCTCTACTGCTGTGTTGTGAGCTCGGGCCTCACTCTCGAGAACAAAATATCTCCCCTTGCCGTGATAGTCAAAAAGAGCAGGCGCAGGCAAATATGTATGCATAACAGATTGTTGGTTAAAGAATAGATTGTAAGTGAAGTTATCAATCTTTCCTTTAAGGATCTTATGATCTTTTAAGGTGTCAAAATCTAAATACTGTGTGGGTAGGATAGGGTCAAAGGGTAAAGGTGAAACACCCAACCCTCGTGCTAAACGCGTGGCATAAATTCCACCATAGAACCAGCCACTGTTAGCATTATGTTGAAGCCTGCATGCAACAATCGCTCCAAGGTTATAACTCCTTTCACCCGTGAGAGCGGTGTGTATGACGCTCAAGTCTGGAGCACAAAGTGTACTACAATATTGCTTGCCTACTATGCATTTCCCGTCAAATAATGCAAAGTACTGAATTGCGGGAAAATGAATGCTCTTTATTCTACCTTGTGTCACACCCCTCGTCTCACCGTAGCAAAGGCTAATCAAGAAAGATTGGTATTCAGCCCTTGGCGGTTCGTCAAGCGAACCCCAGAATGGGAGTTTGTAGTGGTAGGCAAAAATTTCTAGTGAGATGGTAAATGGATTATCATAAAGCATAAATGACACCCTAGACTCACGGGGATGGAATTTAAATGCTTTGACAAATGATTCAGTAAGAATATGGCTTTGTTCGCACTTATCTGAAATGTAGGGACCGAGACCGGCATTGTGAACATATTGCTCAAATTCCTCCTTAATGCCCACACACATCATATACTCATCGCAAGGCCATAAGCATGTTTTGGTGGCGGCATCTCATGTGGAACTTTCACTTGGTTCAACATATGACCGGCGAGCGGAGCTGTCAATAGAAGATGCCCCCGAGGATCGCCTCCTCGAAGAACTCCTTCCAAAAAGGTTCACTGTGTTCACATACAATTTTCTGAAAAATTTTGAGTGACAGAAATTTATCAACAAAACTTTATAAGATTGATAGCAACTACTCATAGGGATACATAGAGGTCATAGCAGGCATTCAAACTACTTAGAACTCTAATAATTCAACATGGAAGCTCATCTACAGCAGCACCAAGAGTAGCTAATTATTCAAAATATAAACCTAATTGGACAAACGGTGGACTCACGTACCAAGCAACAATCCCCCGACACAATTTTGGAAACGGAGCTTCGAGCAAAGAGATCGAAATCCGCGGGTTTGAGAGCAAGAACACGGGAGAGAGAGAGAGAGCAATGGAGAATTTTTCTGGAGGTAAGTGATGATGTGGTGTAAAGAGGTAAGTGAGGGGCCCACGTGGGGACCACAACCCACCATGGCGCGCCTGGGGGTCCTGGCGCGCCCAGGTGGGTTGTGCCCACCTGGTGCACCTCCCTCTGACATTATTTGCACCAGAAATTCAGAAATATTTAGAAAAAATTGTATTAAATTTTCAGGGCATTCTGAGAACTTTTATTTTTGGGTCATTTTTTATTGCACGGGAAATTCAGAAAACAGAAAAAACATGGCATTTTATTTTATTTCACTAATAAAAACAGAGAACAAAAAGTAGGGATATAAGGTAGTGCTTACTAAATTCATCAACTTCATACCGTTCAAAAATGATCCATTAATAAGGTTGAGCAAGTCTTATTAACAACCACTTTTGGTTAGCATGAAACAGAAGAACTTTCGTAAATCACTAAGTTACCTGAATGGGGATATGAATGTCCCCAACAATAAGCATTTCATATTTCTTTTTGACAGTAGGTAGAGGTATTTGAAAACTTCCAATAGTGATTGTCGGAGATTTTTCAATAACATTAATACCATTCACTTGGAATTGTTTCTTTGGAAAGTGCACCATATGCTCACTACCATTGATATGAAAAGTGACCCTGCTTTTATTGCAATCAATAACAGCCCCTGGAGTATTCAAGAAGGGTCTACCATGGATAATCGACATGTTGTCGTCCTCGGGCATCTCAAGTATAACAAAGTCAGTCAAAATAGTAATATTAGCAACAACAACGGGCACATCCTCGCAGATACCGATAGGTATGGCAGTTGATTTATCAGCCATTTGCAAAGATATTTCAGTAGGTGTGAGTTTATTCAAATCAAGTCTTTTATATAAAGAGATGTTGGGGAACACAGTATTTTAAAAAAATTCCTACAATCACACAAGATCTATCTTGGAGATGCATAGCAATGAAAGGGGAGAGTGTGTGTCCACGTACCCTCATAGACCGAAAGCAGAAGCGTTTAATAACACGGTTGATGTAGTCAAACGTCTTCACGATCCAAGCATCGAACGTACGTCACCTCCATGTTTAGACACGTTCAACTCGATGATGTCCCTCGAGCTCTTGATCCAGTTGAGGACGAGGGAGAGTTTCGTCAGCATGACGGCCTATTGACAGTGATGATGAAGTTACTGGCGTAGGGTTTCGCCTAAGCACTACAACGATATGACCGAGGTGTGTAACTATGGAGAGGGGGAACCGCACACGGCTAAGAGAAGGCTTGGTGTGCCTTTGGGGGTGCCCCCTTCCACGTATATAAAGGAGGGGGGAAGAGGAGGTCAGCCCTAGAGGGGGCGTGCCAAGGGGGGAGTCCTACTTGGACTCCCGGTCCAATGTAGCGACCCGACCCGAATGGATCAAGTCTCTGTGCTTAAGTGTCATCCCTGGATCGGTATGCTGACACACACAGTACTCGAGGATTAATAACAGAGGTAAATCACATGTAAAAGTAACGCAAATACTATTACCTCAATCCAAAATAGCGGAAGTAACAAGGTTGTGGATTCCCATCAACACCAACGGCAAAGTTGAGTGTAGAAATAGTAACCCTAATGTATCACTTACTCGTCGTAAGATAATCCTGCAACATGAGACGTTGCAGCCACAGAGGGTCAGTACATTGAATGTTCTGGCAAATTCACACCATAGAGAATGATGAACAATGGCTATCACTACATGCATATTTGGCTGGTGGAAAAGCTCTATGGTTATAAGGTTTTTGCGAAAAGCCAATTTTTCCCTACTACAAAGGAATAAATTTTATTTAACTATCATGGTGGTTGTTGAACATTGAGAATAGTTGACAGCATTCTCAATCCCAATTAAATAACATCATTAAACCCAACAAACTTAATTTAAAGTAACGTGATGAGATTCACATGATAATCCAGGTACTAGATACTCAAGACGTCCATAACCGGGGACACGGCTAATCATGATTAGTTTATACACTCTACAGAGGTTTGCGCACTTTTCCCCACAAGACTTGATCTCCTCCGTTTGGTTTCTCGTACTACATGGTGTTTGAGAAGACGGATGACCGAGACATAGTCTTTCAGAAGCGCTAGCACCTTACGATCGGGTAGACCGTACCACCTACATCCCCTACATCTGCTAGTCTACCACTATAAGAGTTCGCACGACTTAGTCAACTATTCTAGAGCCCATAATAGCTTGTGGCTGCACACGGAAGTTTCTAGTATGAAAAATCTCATGATCCCTTTGAGCCTGGGTGACGGTCCAAAAAACCCGGCAATCCTGGTCTACCCAGGTGCCTAGACAGGCAATCCTAGAATAACCCGGTGCCTCAATCGACCCAAATGTGTGTTTAAGTTGCCACCTTAAGTAAACCATTAATTAACAACCTCACATCTGTCATGAATACTCTCAAAAACCCAATCCACGTCTACGAGCATAGCATGGCAATGTTGTTGGGGAACGTTGCAGAAAACAAAAAATTTCCTACGGTTTCACCAAGATCCATCTATGAGTTCATCTAGCAACGAGTGATCGGATTGCATCTACATACCTTTGTAGATCACGCGCGAAAGCGTTCAAAGAACGGGGATGAGGAAGTCGTACTCTACGTGATCCAAATCACCGGAGATCCTAGCGCCGAACGAACGGCACCTCCATGTTCAACACACATACGGTCATCGTGACGTCTCCTCCTTCTTGATCCAGCAAGGGGGAAGGAGAGGTTGATGAAGATCCAGCAACACGACGGCGTGGTGGTGGATGCAGGGGTCACCGCAGCAGGGCTTCGCCGTTCTACTACGAGAGGGAGAGATGTAGCAGGGGAGAGGGAGGCGCCAAGACTCAAGGGTGCGGCTGCCCCTCCCTCCCCCCCTTTATATAGGCTCCCCTAGGGGGGCGCCGGCCCTAGGAGATGGGATCTCCTAGGGGGGCGGCGGCCAAGGGTGGAGTAGCCCCCAAGGCAAGTGGGGCGCCCCCCCACCCTAGGGTTCCCAACCCTAGGCGCATGGGGTGGGCCAAGGGGGGCGCACCAGCCCACTATGGGCTGGTTCCCCTCCCCACTTTGGCCCATGGGGCCCTCCGGGATGGGTGGCCCCACCCGGTGGACCCCCGGGACCCTTCCGGTGGTCCCGGTACAATACTGGTGACCCCGAAACTCTCCCGATGGCCGAAACTGCACTTCCTATATATAATTCTTCACCTCCGGACCATTCCGGAACTCCTCGTGACGTCCTAGATCTCATCACTTTTATAGCATGTATTACGATTTCCGGACCTTCACACATGTATTACGATTTCCGGATAACACAATTATAGCATGAATAAAAGACAATTATCATGAACAAGGAAATATAATAATAATCCTTTTATTATTGCCTCTAGGGCATATTTCCAACAGTCTCCCACTTGCACTAGAGTCAATAATCTAGTTACATTGTGATGAATGGAACACCCATGGAATTTTGGTGTTGATCATGTTTTGCTCTAGGGAGAGGTTTAGTCAACGGATCTGCTACATTCAGGTTCGTATGTACTTTAAAAATATCTATGTCTCCATCTTGAACATTTTCACGAATGGAGTTGAAGCGACGCTTGATGTGCCTGGTCTTCTTGTGAAACCTGGGCTCCTTGGCAAGTGCAATAGCTCCAGTGTTGTCACAGAAGAGTTTGATCGGCCCCGATGCATTGGGTATGACTCCTAGGTCGGTGATGAACTCCTTCACCCAAATTGCTTCATGCGCTGCCTCCGAGGCTGCCATGTACTCCGCTTCACATGTAGATCCCGCCACGATGCTCTGCTTGCAACTGTACCAGCTTACTGCCCCACCATTCAAAATATACACATATCCGGTTTGTGACTTAGAGTCATCCAGATCTGTGTCGAAGCTAGCGTCGACGTAACCCTTTACGACGAGCTCTTCGTCACCTCCATAAACGAGAAACATTTCCTTAGTCCTTTTCAGGTACTTCAGGATATTCTTAACCGCTGTCCAGTGTTCCTTGCCGGGATTACTTTGGTACCTACCTACCAAACTTACGGCAAGGTTTACATCAGGTCTGGTACATAGCATGGCATACATAATAGAACCTATTGCTGAGGCATAGGGGATGACACTCATCTCTTCTATATCTTCTACCGTGGTCGGACATTGAGCTGAGCTCAATTTCACACCCTGCAACACAGGCAAGAACCCCTTCTTAGACTGATCCATATTGAACTTCTTCAATATCTTATCAAGGTATGTGCTTTGTGAAAGACCTATGAGGCATCTTGATCTGTCTCTATAGATCTTGATGCCTAATATATAAGCAGCTTCTCCAAGGTCCTTCATTGAAAAACTCTTATTCAAGTAGGCCTTAATGCTGTCCAAAAGCTCTATATCATTTCCCATCAAAAGTATGTCATCCACATATAATATGAGAAATGCTACAGAGCTCCCACTCACTTTCTTGTAAACGCATGCTTCTCCATAAGTCTGCATAAACCCAAACGCTTTGATCATCTCATCAAAGCGAATATTCCAACTCCGAGATGCTTGCACCAGCCCATAAATGGATCGCTGGAGCTTGCATACCTTGTCAGCATTCTTAGGATCGACAAAACCTTCCGGCTGCATCATATACAATTCTTCCTTAAGGAAACCATTAAGGAATGCCGTTTTGACGTCCATTTGCCATATCTCATAATCATAGAATGCGGCAATTGCTAACATGATTCGGACGGACTTCAGCTTTGCTACCGGTGAGAAAGTCTCATCGTAGTCAACCCCTTGAACTTGCCGATAACCCATAGCGACAAGTCGAGCTTTATAGATGGTAACATTACCATTCGCGTCTGTCTTCTTCTTAAAGATCCATTTATTTTCTATGGCTCGCCGCTCAACGGGCAAGTCAGTCAAAGTCCATACTTCGTTTTCATACATGGATCCTATCTCGGATTTCATGGCTTCCAGCCATTTGTTGGAATCTGGGCCCGCCATCGCTTCTTCATAGTTCGAAGGTTCACCGTTGTCTAACAACATGATTTCCAAGACAGAGTTGCCGTACCACTCTGGTGTGGAATGTGTCCTTGTGGACCTACGAAGTTCAGTAGCAACTTGATCTGAAGTTTCATGATCATCATCATTAACTTCCTCTCTAGTTGGTGCAGGCACCTCAGGAACATTTTCTTGAGTTGCGCCATTTTCCGGTTCAAGAGGTAATACTTCATCAAGTTCTACTTTCCTCCCACTTACTTCTTTCGAGAGAAACTCCTTCTCTAGAAAGGATCCATTCTTGGCAACAAAGATCTTGCCTTCGGATCTTAGGTAGAAGGTATACCCAATAGTTTCTTTAGGGTATCCTATGAAGATGCATTTTTCTGACTTGGGTTCGAGCTTTTCAGGTTGAAGTTTCTTGACATAAGCATCGCATCCCCAAACTTTTAGAAACGACAGCTTAGGTTTCTTCCCAAACCATAACTCATACGGTGTCGTCTCAACAGATTTTGACGGAGCCCTATTTAAAGTGAATGCGGTAGTCTCTAAAGCATAGCCCCAAAAAGATAGCGGTAAATCGGTAAGAGACATCATAGATCGCACCATATCTAATAGAGTGCGATTACGACGTTCGGACACACCATTACGCTGAGGTGTTCCAGGCGGCGTGAGTTGTGAAACTATTCCACATTTTCTTAAGTGTGTGCCAAATTCGTGACTCAAGTATTCTCCTCCACGATCTGATCGCAGGAACTTGATTTTCCTGTCACGTTGATTCTCAACCTCACTCTGAAATTCCTTGAACCTTTCAAAGGTCTCAGACTTGTGTTTCATTAAGTAGACATACCCATATCTACTCAAGTCATCAGTGAGGGTGAGAACATAACAATAACCACCGCGAGCCTCAACACTCATTGGACCGCACACATCAGTATGTATGATTTCCAATAAGTTGGTTGCTCGCTCCATTGTTCCTGAGAACGGAGTCTTGGTTATTTTACCCATGAGGCATGGTTCGCATGTGTCAAATGATTCGTAATCAAGAGACTCTAAAAGTCCATCTACATGGAGCTTCTTCATGCGTTTGACACCTATGTGACCAAGGCGGCAGTGCCACAAGTATGTGGGACTATCATTATCAACCTTACATCTTTTGGTACTCACACTATGAATATGTGTAGCATTACGCTCGAGATTCATTAAGAATAAACCATTCACCATCGGAGCATGACCATAAAACATATCTCTCATATAAATAGAACAACCATTATTCTCGGATTTAAATGAGTAGCCATCTCGTATTAAACAAGATCCTGATACAATGTTCATGCTCAAACTTGGCACTAAATAACAATTATTGAGGTTCAAAACTAATCCCGTAGGTAAATGTAGAGGTAGCGTGCTGACGGCGATCACATCGACCTTGGAACCATTCCCGACGCGCATCGTCACCTCGTCCTTCGCCAGTCTCCGCTTATTCCGCAGCTCCTGCTTTGAGTTACAAATGTGAGCAACCGCACCGGTATCAAATACCCAGGAGCTACTACGAGTACTGGTAAGGTACACATCAATTACATGTATATCACATATACCTTTCGTGATGCCGGCCTTCTTGTCCGCTAAGTATTTGGGGCAGTTCCGCTTCCAGTGACCACTTCCCTTGCAATAAAAGCACTCAGTCTTGGGCTTGGGTCCATTCTTTGGCTTCTTCCCGGCAGCTTGCTTACCGGGCGCGGCAACTCCCTTGCCGTCCTTCTTGAAGTTCTTCTTACCCTTGCCCCTTTTGAACTTAGTGGTTTTATTCACCATCAACACTTGATGTTCCTTTTTGACTCCTACCTCTGCTGATTTCAGCATTGCAAATACTTCAGGAATGGTCTTTTCCATCCCCTGCATATTGAAGTTCATCACAAAGCTCTTGTAGCTCGGTGGAAGCGACTGAAGGATTCTGTCAATGACGGCGTCATCTGGGAGATTAACTCCCAGCTGAGTCAAGCGGCTATGTAACCCAGACATAGTGAGTATGTGCTCACTGACAGAACTGTTTTCCTCCATCTTATAGCTGAAGAACTTGTCGGAGACTTCATATCTCTCGACCCGGGCATGAGCTTGAAAAACCATTTTCAGCTCTTCGAACATCTCATATGCTCCGTGTCTCTCAAAACGCTTTTGGAGCCCCGGTTCTAAGCTGTAAAGCATGCCGCACTGAACGAGGGAGTAATCATCGGTACGTGTCTGCCAAGCGTTCATAACGTCTTGTTCTGCAGGGAGAACAAGTGCGTCACCTAGCGGTGCTTGTAGGACATAATCTTTGTTGGCAGCTATGAGGATGATCCTCAGGTTCCGGACCCAGTCCGTATAGTTGCTGCCATCGTCTTTCAGCTTGGTTTTCTCTAGGAACGCATTGAAGTTGAGGACAACGTTGGCCATTTGATCTACAATACATGTTGTAAAGATTTTAGACTAAGTTCATGATAATTAAGTTCATCTAAATCAAATTATTCAATGAACTCCCACTCAGATAGACATCCCTCCAGTCATCTAAGTATAACATGATCCGAGTTAACTAGGCCGTGTCCGATCATCACGTGAGACGAACTAGCCAACATCGGTGAACATCTTCATGTTGATCGTATCTTCTATACGACTCATGCTCGACCTTTCGGTCTTCTGTGTTCCGAGGCCATGTCTGTACATGCTAGGCTTGTCAAGTCAACCTAAGTGTTTGCATGTGTAAATCTGTCTTACACCCGTTGTATGTGAACGTTGGAATCTATCACACCCGATCATCACGTGGTGCTTCGAAACAACGAACTGTCGCAACGGTGCATAGTTAGGGGGAACACTTTCTTGAAATTATTATGAGGGATCATCTTATTTACTACCGTCGTTCTAAGTAAACAAGATGCAAAAACATGATAAACATCACATGCAATCAAATGATAATAGTGACATGATATGACCAATATCACATAGCTCCTTTGATCTCCATCTTGGGGCTCCATGATCATCTTGTCACCGGCATGACACCATGATCTCCATCATCGTGTCTCCATGAAGTTGCTCGCCAACTATTACTTCTACTACTATGGCTAACACGTTTAGCAATAAAGTAAAGTAATTTACATGGCGTTTCTCAATGACACGCAGGTCATACAAAAAAATAAAGACAACTCCTATGGCTCCTGCCGGTTGTCATACTCATTGACATGCAAGTCGTGATTCCTATTACAATAGCATGAACATCTCATACATCACATATATATCATTCATCATTCATCACAACTTTGGCCATATCACATCACAAAACACTTGCTGCAAAAACAAGTTAGACGTCCTCTAATTGTTGTTGCAAGTTTTACGTGGCTGCAATAGGGTTCTAGCAAGAACGTTTTCTTACCTACGTGAAAGCCACAACGTGATTTGTCAACTTCTATTTACCCTTCATAAGGACCCTTTTCATCGAATCCGCTCCAACTAAAGTGGGAGAGACAGATACCCGCCAGCCACCTTATGCAACTAGTGCATGTCAGTCGGTGGAACCGGTCTCACGTAAGCGTACGTGGTAGGTTGGTCCGGGCCGCTTCATCCCACAATACCGTTGAAGCAAAATAAGACTAGTAGCGGCAAGAAAGTTGACAACATCTACGCCCACAACAAATTGTGTTCTACTCATGCAAAAAGAACTACGCATAGACCTAGCTCATGATGCCACTGTTGGGGAACATTGCAGAAAACAAAAAATTTCCTACGGTTTCACCAAGATCCATCTATGAGTTCATCTAGCAACGAGTGATCGGATTGCATCTACATACCTTTGTAGATCATGCGCGGAAGCATTCAAAGAACGGGGATGAGGAAGTCGTACTCGACGTGATCCAAATCACCGGAGATCCTAGCGCTGAACGGACAGCACCTCCGTGTTCAACACACGTACGGTCAGCGTGACATCTCCTCCTTCTTGATCCAGCAAGGGGGGAAGGAGAGGTTGATGAACATCCAGCAGCACAACGGCGTGGTGGTGGATGCAGGGGTCACCGCAGCAGGGCTTCGCCGTTCTACTACGAGAGGGAGAGGTGTAGCAGGGGAGAGGGAGGCGCCAAGACTCAAGGGTGCGGCTGCCCCTCCCTCCCCCCCTTTATATAGGCTCCCCTAGGGGGGCACCGGCCCTAGGAGATGGGATCTCCTAGGGGGGCGGCGGCCTAGGGTGGAGTAGCCCCCAAGGCAAGTGGGGCGCCCCCCCACCCTAGGGTTCCCAACCGTAGGCGCATGGGGTGGGCCAAGGGGGGCGCACCAGCCCACTATGGGCTGGTTCCCCTCCCCACTTTGGCCCATGGGGCCCTCCGGGATGGGTGGCCCCACCCGGTGGACCCCCGGGACCCTTCCGGTGGTCCCAGTACAATACCGGTGACCCCGAAACTCTCCCGATGGCCGAAACTGCACTTCCTATATATAATTCTTCACCTCGGGACCATTCCGGAACTCCTCGTGACGTCCGGATCTCATCCGGGACTCCGAACAACTTTCGGGTTACTGCATATTATATCTCTACAACCCTAGCGTCACCGAACCTTAAGTGTGTAGACCCTACGGGTTCGGGAGACATGTAGACATGACCGAGATGGCTCTTCGGTCAATAACCAACAGCGGGATCTGGATACCCGTCTTGGCTCCCACATGCTCCTCGATGATCTCATCGGATGAACCACGATGTCGAGGATTCAAGCAACCCCGTATACAATTCCCTTTGTCAATCGGTATGTTACTTGCCCGAGATTCGATCGTCGGTATCCCAATACCTCGTTCAATCTCGTTACCGGCAAGTCACTTTACTCGTACCGTAATGCATGATCCCGTGACCAGACACTTGGTCACATTGAGCTCATTATGATGATGCATTACCGAGTGGGCCCAGAGATACCTCTCTGTCATACGGAGTGACAAATCCCAGTCTTGATCCGTGTCAACCCAACAGACACTTTCGGAGATACCCGTAGTATACCTTTATAGTCACCCAGTTACGTTGTGACGTTTGGTACACCCAAAGCAATCCTACGGTATCCGGGAGTTACACGATCTCATGGTCTAAGGAAAAGATACTTGACATTGGAAAAACTCTAGCAAACGAACTATACAATCTTGTGCTATGTTTAGGATCGGGTCTTGTCCATCACATCATTCTCCTAATGATGTGATCTCGTTATCAATGACATCCAATGTCCATAGTCAGGAAACCATGCCTATCTATTGATCAACGAGCTAGTCAACTAGAGGCTTACTAGGGACATATTGGTGTCTATGTATTCACACATGTATTACGATTTCCGGATAACACAATTATAGCATGAATAAAAGACAATTATCATGAACAAGGAAATATAATAATAATCCTTTTATTATTGCCTCTAGGGCATATTTCCAACAAATGTAAGCATAACGTAATAGTAACTCCCAAGGTTTGAATGCAGGGCAATAGGTTCCTACCTCATCAACTACGTCCCAATACCCACATGTTTTCAATCCTACTCATGCAATGTTTGAGGGTTGAAACTAATGCATAAAAACTGGGTATGAAAAGGGATATGATCAAAGTGTGAACTTGCCTGCAATGTTGATGAAGATGATTCGCTCTCAAAACTCTTGATAGCTCTACTCGTCACACTCTGGTCAATCTATCGTAAGCAAGCAATAGTAACCACACATAATCGATCACTCAAAAGATCAGAAAGAACGAAGAAGACGATTCAGAAAACTTCAAAACCAAGCAAATAACTCTTGCAACATAAAACAATTTCTAACAGTACCAAAATTATGTGAATTTGGCCTTATTAGAAAGTTTAGGTCAAGAGCTTCGATTTGCAAAAAGAATCAACTAAATCGGAGTTACGAAACTCAAGTTATGATCAAACGAAGTTTGAATTCAAATCTGATCTAATTCAAATTTTAAAACTTCCAAAACATGTTTGAGTGGGATTACTGGATAGAGGAGATCGTAACGAAGATGTGGGCGTTGGTTTCGTTGGATTTGGATAAACGGGTAAAAAGTTGTAGAGGTTTGAAGCAGAGGGACTAATCTGTAAAAGAAATACTACAAAGAGGTCCCTGTCTAAAACTAATAGAAAAAGAAAAAGGCTAAAAAGTGAACGTTCGCTAACTAGTTCTTAAACAAAGAACGTTCTCTAAATAGATCTAACTAAAAAAAAACCTAAACCGGTTTTTTAAACGAAAACCGAACCCTAAAATAAACTGGCGAACCGGGCGGACTTATTACCGGTTCACCGCGGTTCGACACCGGCGGTGGTTTTTCCGCGGCGGTTGGAGTCCGGCGAAGCGGCAGATCGATGGCGAGCTGGGGGGGCAGCGCGGGCGTCGGCGGGGAGCGGCGCGGGGCGGAGCGGCAAGCCGGCAGCATGTAACACCCCAGATGTAACTTTCCCTATTTGTACTCCAACTCTGGCCGTTTCCGGCGTTAAGTTATATTTATTTCCTCGGGTTCGGGTTTTGTCTCCGTGTGTTGTTGTTATTGTCGTGCATCTCATATCATGTCATCATGTGCATTGCATTTGCATACGTGTTCATCTCATGCATTCGAGCATTTTCCCCGTTGTCCGTTTTGCATTCCGGCGCTTCGTTCTCCTCCGGTGGTCATTTCTAGATTTCTTTTGTGTGTGGGGATCAAACATTTCCGGATTGGACCGAGACTTGCCAAGCGGCCTTGGTTTACTACCGGTAGACCGCCTGTCAAGTTTCGTACCATTTGGACTTCGTTTGATAATCCAACGGTTAACCGAGGTACCGAAAAGGCCTCGTGTGTGTTGCAGCCCAACACCCCTCCAATTTGGCCCAAAACCCACCAAACTCTGCTCCGTCATCTAGAGCGTTCGATCACGATCGCGTGGCCGAAAACCGCACCTCATTTGGACTCTCCTAGCTCCCTCTATGCCTATATATACACCCCCCTCCAAAAATTCGCGGTTCAATCCACCCCTAACCCTAGAAAAAGAGATCCCCGCCGCCGCCGGACGTGTCCGACCCACGCCGGACAACGTCCAGATCCGCCTCCGCCCGTCGCCGCCTGCCTCGTGGCCTTCCGCTGCTCGCAGCCGCTCCGGCCCGGGAGGCCCGGATCGGGCCCCCGCGAGCCCGAAGCCTCCGCCGCCCAGCGCTGCGCCCCCTCCGCCCAGCGCCGCGCCCCCTCCGCCCTCGTCCTCGCGCCCGGTGGCCGGCGCCGCCGCCCCGCCATCTCCAGCCGCCGGAGCTCTGGTCGCCCGAGCCGTCGGCGTTCCCCGCCACCTCCACGCGCCACCACCGCGCCACCGCGGCCGCCCCGCGTCTCCACCGGCCGGCGCCGCCCGGCCCCGGCCTCTCCTCTCCTTCCCCGGCGAGTCCCTCCTACTCCAGCCACCACCGCGGCCATTGCCGGCCGTCGAACCTCAGGACGCGTGCCTGCTACAGTAACCTCTCAGATCTGAGATCTGAAAAACCCTAGCGGTTGACTTTTTCCCCTCTCCTCCTAATTTTTATGCATACTTTGACCTGTGATAACTTTGCATCCGTAGCTCCGATTTGGGCATATAGCATCTCAAAATGTTCGTCTCGGTGAGTACATCATTTCATTCCATTGCATCATTTTCATTTGAGCTCATCTTGATGCCCGAAATGCTGTTAGAACAGGGCTTCGTGAGTTAATTGTCAAATCTGCTAGTTCATCTTAGACTTTTGTCATTTTTGCCATGATTAATGTGTGCATGCTATGCCCGTGAGTTCTTCATATGTTTTGTTAAGAGTTTTGTCATATATCCAGAGGTGCAACCCATGTATTTTTAGGATGTGTGTGGTGAGTTGTGCAAGCTTGCGAAGAGGTGCACTTGCTAATTCTGTTTTCAGGGACTTAGTAATTTCACAAAGTCCTGGGATTGTTTATCTCATGATGCCATATGTTCGTGTTGTTTCCTAGTGATCCGTGCCTCTTTTGAGGATGATAATTAAGGGAATTTTGTTAATCTTGTAGTGCTATATCCATCCATGTCTTTTTTTGCAATTATGGAGCATCCTAGCTTGAGGCAATCGAGCTCTACTTTTGCTTCGTTGTGAATCTGGACAGATCGTCAACTTGTTTGCGATTTTGCCGATGTTATTGTAGTTGATCCGTGCATGCTATGCTATTGTTCTTGCCATGTCTAGCTTGTATTTTGTGCCTTCTTTATGGATGTATGCTTGTCTTGCCATGAATTGCACCGTGGTGAGTGCATCGAGCTCGTAAACATGCCTTCGTGAGTTATGTTTCAGCATGTCCCAGTTTTTCTCTAAGTCTAAAACTGTTTATGTTTTTGCTATGTTCGTGTGCTTGTTAGTATATTTTGTGATCCCTTTTGGCTCAAGGTCACTAAGGGAATTTTGTTAAGCTTGTTGAGTAGCTCCATGCCATGTCTTTCTTTGTCATGTTCAGGTCCTGTAGCATGTTGTTTTGTTGCTCCGAAGAGGGCTATATGATCTGAAATTCCAGACAAGTGTTAATTTCACTAAGTCTGAGATCTGTTTGTCATTTGCGTTTTTGCCATGCTTGTTTGAACCTGTTAATGGGTGAATTGGCCGTAGCTCAGTGCTAGACTTTTGTTAAGCATCTTGTGTGAATCCCTTCCATGTATTTTGATGCCATGTTTGAATGCTGTAGCATGTTCATCTCGTCGCATTTAGATGCCTACTTGTTGTAAATCGCAGACCGGTGTCATTTTTGAATCGCTTGCCATTTCCAAGTTGAGGCCAGGTTCATGCATTTCCTGTCATATCTTGCATTTTGCATCCCGCATCGCATCCCGCATAGCATATCATCATTTCATCATATTGCTTGGTCTTGCACGTGGTTGATTGTATCCTTGTTGCTTGTTTGTCTTGTTTGGGTAGAGCCGAGAGACGAGTTCGCTAACGAGGAGCCCGTTGAGTTTGCTCTTGAGGATCCAGTCAACTCTGACAACTGTGCAGGCAAGATGATCATACCCTCGAAATCACTACTATCTTTGCTATGCTAGTTTGCTCGCTCTTTTGCTATGCCATTGCTACGATGCCTACCACTTGCTTGAAAGCCTCCCAAATTGCCATGTCAAACCTCTAACCCACCTTTGTCCTAGCAATCCGTTGATTTGCTATGTTACCGCTTTGCTCAGCCCCTCTTATAGCGTTGCTAGTTGCAGGTGAATATTGGAGGCCGTTCCTTGTTGGAACATATTTTATTTACTTGTTGGGATATCATTATATTGCCATGTTATCCTAATGCATCTATATACTTGGTAAAGGGTGGAACGCTCGGCCTCTCGCCTAGTGTTTTGTTCCACTCTTGCCGCCCTAGTTTCCGTCATATCGGTGTTATGTTCCCAGATTTTTGCGTTCCTTACGCGGTTGGGTTATAATGGGAACCCCTTGATATTTCGCCTTGATTAAAGCTTTTCCAGCAATGCCCAACATTGGTCTTACCATTTGCCACCTAGCCTTTTCTTTCCCTTGGGTTCTGCAGACTCAAGTGTCATCTTATTTTATCCCCCCCGGGCCAGTGCTCCTCTGAGTGTTGGTCCCACCGAGCGATGTCCGGGGCTACCAGGGGCAACTCTGGGCTGGCCTACCCGACGTCTGGCTCATCTGAGTGTGCCCTGAGAAAGAGATATGTGCAGCTCCTATCGGGATTTGTCGGCACATTCGGGCGGTGTTGCTGGTCTTGTTTTAATCTGTCGAAGTGTCTTGAGTTACCGAGATACCGAGTCTGATCGGAACATCTTGGGAGGAGGTCTATTCCTTCGTTGACCATGAGAGCTTGTCATGGGCTAAGTTGGGACTCCCCTGCAGGGATTGAACTTTCGAAAGCCGTGCCCGCGGTTATGGGCAGATGGGAATTTGTTAATGTCCGGTTGTAGATAACTTGAACCTTAATTAATTAAAACGAATCAACTAAGTGTGTTACCGTGATGGCCTCTTCTCGGTGGAGTCCGGGAAGTGGACACGGTGTTGGAGTAATGTTTGCGCAGGTTGCTCTCTAGTTTCTCGCTCACGCTTTGCCTCCTCTTCTCGCTCTCCTTTGCGAATAAGTTAGCCACCATATTTGCTAGTCGCTTGCTGCAGCTCCACTCATATTTCACCTTGCCATTCCTATAAGTTTAAATAGTCTTGATCGCGAGGGTGCGAGATTGCTGAGTCCCTGTGGCTCACAGATTACTATTACACCAGATGTAGGGCCTGATGATTCCGCTCCAGGAGACGCGTATGAGCTCAAGTGGGAGTTCGACGAAGACTCTCAACGATACTATGTTTCCTTTCCCGACGATCAGTAGTGGTGCCCAGTTGGGGGTGAACGGGACCATTGTCGCATGTTGGGTTCACTTTTATTTTGGCGCCGTAGTCGGGCCATGAGTGTTTGGATGATGTAATGTTATTTATGTACTTGATTGACGTAGCGAGTGTAAGCCAACTATGTTATCTCCCTTTTTATTATCATATTACATGGGATGTTGTGAAGATTGCCTAACTTGCGACATATGCCTTCAATGCGATTATGTCTCTAAGTCGTGCCTCGACACGTGGGAGCTATAGTCGCATCGAGGGTGTGACAAGTTGGTATCAGAGCCTTCCCCGACCTTAGGAGCCCCATTGCTTGATCGTTTTTAGCGGCCGAGTTGTGTCTAGAAAAATGTTTTGAGTCATTTAGGAATTATACATCGGAGAGTTTAGGAATTCTTTTTACTTCCCAGTCTCCTCATCGCTCTGGTAAGGTATCCTGACGTAGAGTTTTGACTCTTCTCTTCTCAAATTTCACAAAAAAAAATTAGGATCTCGCGGGTATCTTGGAATCGTTCCGATTGTTTTATGATGAGAACATTGACTTGGTGCCTCCTATCAGGGGTTTAGTGGAAGTGTCCCGGGGAGTTGAGCTCTGAGGTGTTGTCATCATAATTTTATCGTTGCAGTTCTGGAATACCCGAGTCTAGTACGCCGACATCAAAAATCTCTTTTATGCAGTTCGTTGGTGAGATAACCTCGACGCCACCCAGTACTGGGGCGGGAGTTCGGGAGTATCGCCATAACTTGTATAAAGGATGCTTTTCGAAGGTTGAGGTAGATGGTTTCCGAAGGTTTCTTGGTTATGTGTTGAAGGATGGATACAGCTAGATGTAGGATTTGCTAGTTTGGGTGAGATATTATGCTTCCCCTGTATTCCCAACACCTGATTGCATAACCGGAAATGTTCGGGAGTTTCATAGGTGGGAATTCTAGTAGCTCTAGTTTTTCTTCCACGGATATTGGTTTGAGATTGGGATTTCTTACCGATTATTCGTTCTTGATCCGTACCTTGTTGATTTATTTCTCTACCTTAATTCTGCGTGGCTTCTCAATTTATGGATATGTGACCATTTCAAGAGGAATGCATTCGTTCATTTTGTTCGGATGTGAAGACTATATGTTGCAATTTTCATTCCATTGGATTCAGCTTCAATATTTGTCTGTCAATGTGCTAATGGTGGTCAACCTCTTCAGGATGGGTCCTCCAACGTGCACGACTCTGAATCCTGATCCGCCACCACCTCCACCTCCTCCAGAGGCATGGCAAGCTGTGATGGCCGCAACCAATGCAAACACACAGCTGATCATGCAAATTCTTCAAGAGCGCAATCAAGGCAGTCAAGGGAATCAAGGCAGCAATCAGAGTCACTTTGCTACACTCAACCAGTTCCTTGCTAACGGGCCAAAGACTTTCAGCAATTGTGTTGAGGCAACCGATGCTGACGATTGGCTTGTGGATCTGTGTAAGCATTTTGAGTGCAGTAACGTCAGGCCTGAGGACTTTGTTAAGTTCGCTTCCTTCCAACTCAAAGATCAAGCTGCAGAATGGTTCCAGCAGTACAAGGACTCCAGAGGTGGACGTGTTATCACTTGGGATGATTTCCGTCGAGATTTCCGAGCTCATCATATTCCGCAGAGCGTGGTTGAAAGCAAGCGTGAGGAATTCCGCAATCTGAAGCAAGGCTCTTTGTCTGTCTATGACTACAACAAGTTGTTTCAGAAGCTCGCCCGCTTTGCCAAGCAGGACGTCCCTGATGAGAAGAGCATGATATATCAGTTCAGGGGTGGTCTCAGAGAAGAAATTCAGCTCGCTCTTGTTCTCTTCGAGCCCTTGAGATACGATGAGTTGTACAACATGGCACTGAAGCAAGAGGCTGCTTAGTTGAGGTGTGATGCTTCCAAGAAGCGAGTTAGAGATGTTACTCCTTCTTCCTCTACTCAAGTGGCCAAGCAGCAGAAGTTTTGGCTTCCTCCTCCTCCGTTCCGTCAGCCGTTTCAGCAGAAGAGCAAAGGTGGCAATGGTTCTTCCCACCCACCCAACCCTGGCTTTCAGAACAAGACTTCGTCTCAACCTCCAAGATCGAGTGCTCCGTATCACCGTCCGCTTTCAGAGGTCACGTGCAACAAGTGCCAACAGAAGGGTCACTATGCCAACAAGTGTTTCAACCAGAGGCGTCTTCCTCCTCCTCCTCCTGTCAGATCGGCAAGTACAGCTGTGGTCAAGCATAACCCCAAGTCCGCCAAGGTCAACTTGATGAATGCAGCTCAGGCAGAGGACTCGTCAGATGTGATCATGGGTAACCTTCCTGTTAATGATATTCCTGCAAAAGTTCTTTTTGACACGGGTGCATCGCATTGTTTCATCTCGAGGCCATTTGTTTCTAAGCATGAGTTGCCTTTGCAAGATTTGCCTAGACAGTTATCTGTTGTTTCTCCGGGTAAATTCATGAATGCAAGCGCTATTGCCCCAGATGTTTCTATCACGTTGGGCGATTACAAGTTTCTCTCTTCTCCGGTGGTGCTTGGTAACTCAGATATCGATCTTATTCTCGGAATGGATTGGCTTTCTAAGCACAAGGCTCAGCTTGATTGTGCAGCCAGGCAGATTCAACTGACTCATTCGTCTGAGGATGTAATTGTCTTTGCCGCTTGTGAGGATACTATCCGTCTGTTTTCTCTCAATGAGAAGGGTGAATTGGATGCTATCGCTCAAATTCCAGTCGTTTGCGAATATCAAGACGTCTTTCTAGAAGAGCTCCCAGGAATGCCTCCGCACCGGCCAGTTGAATTCGTTATTGATCTTGAGCCTGGCACGGAACCTGTGTGCAAACGTCCTTACAAGCTCGGACCTGAAGAGTTGAAAGAGCTGAAGAAGCAACTCGATATGCAAGAGAAAATGGGTCTCATCCTGCCTAGTTCTTCTCCATGGGGTTGTGGTGTTCTTTTTGTGAAGAAGAAGAATGGAACAGACCGACTTTGTGTTGATTACCGTCCAGTGAACAAGAAGACCATCAAGAACAAATACCCACTTCCCAACATCAATGAGCTGTTCGAACAACTCAAAGGTGCCCAAGTATTCTCCAAGCTTGATCTCCGTATGGGTTCTCACCAGATTCACATTCGTGAAGAAGATATTCCCAAGACAGCATTCAGAACAAGCTTTGGTTCATATGAATACACTATCATGTCTTTTGGCCTCGCCAACGCTCCCCCGACGTTCTCTCACATGATGAACTTCATCTTCAACGCCTACACCAATGACTTCGTTTTGGTCTATCTCGACGACATTCTGGTTTTCTCGAAGAACAAGGAAGATCATGCTAAGCACTTGCGTTTGGTGCTTGATAAGCTCAGGGAACATCAGTTCTACGCCAAGTTCTCCAAGTGTGAATTTTGGCTTGATGAGGTTCTTTATCTTGGTCATATCATCTCTGCCAAGGGCATTGCCGTGAATCCTGAGAAGGTGTCTGCAATTGTGAATTGGGAACCTCCTCAGAACGTGAAGCAACTCCGCAGTTTTCTCGGTCTCGCAAGCTATTGCCGAAGATTCGTTGAAAACTTTTCTAAGATCGCGAAGCCTCTCTCTAATCTTCTTCAGAAGCACGTCAAGTACGTTTGGTCTCCGGAGTGTGATATTGCTTTCAACACTTTGAAAGAGAAGTTGATCACTGCTCCAGTTTTGACTCGGCCTGATGAATCCAAGCTGTACGAGGTCTTTTGTGATGCCTCTCTCCAAGGTCTTGGCGCAGTATTGATGCAAGAGAAGAAAGTTGTTGCTTATACATCTCGCCAGTTGAAGCCTAATGAGAAGAACTACCCCACTCATGATCTCGAGTTGGCGGCAGTTGTGCATGCTCTTTTGACTTGGAGACATCTTCTATTGGGAAGAAAAGTGGACATTTTCACTGATCACAAGAGTCTCAAGTACATCTTCACTCAGCCTAATCTCAACCTCAGGCAAACTCGATGGGTCGAAATGATTCAAGAGTATAATCCAAGTATCGAGTATACTCCAGGCAAGCCCAATGTGATTGCTGACGCATTGAGCAGAAAGGCTTACTGCAACAGTCTGATTCTTAAGCCTTATCAACCCGAGCTTTGTGAAGCTTTCCGCAAACTTAATCTGCAAGTTGTTCCTCAAGGTTTCCTCGCCAACCTTCAAGTCTCTCCTACCTTAGAAGACCAGATTCGCCAAGCCCAGCTTCTTGATGCTATGGTGAAAAAGGTGAAGATTGGGATTGCCAAGAGTCAGTCCAAGTACAAGTGCTACCGCCTTGATGACAAAGACACTCTCTTCTTCGAGGATCGTGTCGTTGTGCCCAAAGGTGACCTCCATAAAGTGATCATGAACGAGGCTCACAATTCTCTCCTCTCCATCCACCCTGGGAGCACGAAGATGTATCAGGACCTTAAGCAAGCTTATTGGTGGACTCGAATGAAGTGCGAGATCGCTCAATTCGTGAATGAATGTGATGTCTGCAGAAGAGTGAAGGCAGAACACCAAAGGCCAGCTAGTCTCCTCCAACCTCTTGCCATTCCAGAATGGAAGTTTGATCACATTGAAATGGACTTCGTGACTGGGTTTCCAAAGTCCAAGCGTGGCAATGATGCTATATTCGTTGTCATCGACAAGCTCATCAAAGTGGCTCACTTTCTGCCTATCAAAGAGTCGATCACTGCAGCTCAATTGGCGGAACTCTATACCCCTCGAATTGTCTCTCTGCACGGTATTCCTCAAGTGATATCTTCAGACCGTGGTAGCATCTTTACCTCGAAGTTTTGGGATTCTTTTCAGAAGGCCATGGGCACTAACATCCGCTTCAGCACAGCTTTCCATCCTCAAACAAGCGGTCAAGTCGAGCATGTCAACCAGATTCTTGAAGATATGCTCAGGGCTTGTGTGATCTCCTTCGGCATGAAGTGGGAGGATTGTCTTCCTTATGCTGAATTCTCCTACAACAACAGTTTTCAAGCAAGTTCGGGCAAGGCCCCTTTTGAAATTCTGTATGGCAGGAAGTGCCGTACCCCTCTCAACTGGTCTGAAACCGGCGAACGTCAGCTTTTGGGTAATGACTTAATCACAGAAGCAGAAGAAATGTGCAAAGTCATTTGTGATAACCTCAAAGCAGCCCAATCCCTCCAGAAGAGCTACTATGATAGTAAGCACCGTGATTTGGCTTTCGAGATTGGAGATCATGTTTACCTCCGTGTCTCTCCTATGAAAGGTACTCGTCACTTCGGTATCAAAGGGAAGCTTGCCCCTAGATACGTGGGACCTTTCAAGATTGTCAGCAAGAGAGGCGACCTCGCCTATCAACTCGAGCTTCCTTCAAACTTTGCAAATTTTCATGACGTGTTCCATGTCTCTCAGCTTCGAAAGTGCTTCAAGACTCCTGACCGCACCGTCAACTTTGAGGACATTGAGCTCCAAGAAGACCTCTCCTATCATGAGCACCCAGTTGCTATTCTTGAAGAGACTGAACGCAAGACTCGCAACAAGTCAATCAAATTTCTCAAAGTCAAGTGGTCACACCATTCCGACCGTGAAGCTACCTGGGAACGCGAGGATCACCTCCGTTCTGAGTACCCGGTGTTCTTTCAGTCCTAGATCTCGGGACGAGATCCTTTCGTAGTGGTGGAGTGTTGTAACACCCCGGATGTAACTTTCCCTATTTGTACTCCAACTCTTGCCGTTTCCGGCGTTAAGTTATATTTATTTCCTCGGGTTCGGGTTTTGTCTCCGTGTGTTTTTGTCGTTGTCATGCATCTCATATCATGTCATCATGTGCATTGCATTTGCATACGTGTTCATCTCATGCATTCGAGCATTTTCCCCATTGTCCGTTTTGCATTCCGGCGCTTCGTTCTCCTCCGGTGGTAATTTCTAGCTTTCTTTTGTGTGTGGGGATCAAACATTTCCGGATTGGACCGAGACTTGCCAAGCGGCCTTGGTTTACTACCGGTAGACCGCGTGTCAAGTTTCGTACCATTTGGACTTCGTTTGATACTCCAACGGTTAACCGAGGGACCGAAAAGGCCTCGTGTGTGTTGCAGCCCAACACCCCTCCAATTTGGCCCAAAACCCACCAAACTCTGCTCCGTCATCTAGAGCGTTCGATCACGATCGCGTGGCCGAAAACCGCACCTCATTTGGACTCTCCTAGCTCCCTCTATGCCTATATATACACACCCCTCCAAAAATTCGCGGTTCAATCCACCCCTAACCCTAGAAAAAGAGATCCCCGCCGCCGCCGGACGTGTCCGACCCGCGCCGGACAACGTCCGGATCCGCCTCCGCCTGTCGCCGCCTGCCACGTGGCCTTCCGCCGCTCGCCGCCGCTCCGGCCCGGGAGGCCCTGATCGGGCCCCCGCGAGCCCGAAGCCTCCGCCGCCCAGCGCCGCGCCCCCTCCGCCCTCGTCCTCGCGCCCGGTGGCCGGCGCCGCCGCCCCGCCATCTCCGGCCGCCGGAGCTCCGGTCGCCCGAGCCGTCGGCGTTCCCCGCCGCCTCCACGCGCCACCACCGCGCCACCGCGGCCGCCCCGCGTCTCCACCGGCCGGCGCCGCCTGGCCCCGGCCTCTCCTCTCCTTCCCCGGCGAGTCCCTCCTACTCCGGCCACCACCGCGGCCATTGCCGGCCATCGAACCTCGGGACGCGTGCCTGCTACAGTAACCTCTCAGATCTGAGATCTGAAAAACCCTAGCGGTTGACTTTTTCCCCTCTCCTCCTAATTTTTATGCATACTTTGACCTATGATAACTTTGCATCCGTAGCTCCGATTTGGGCATATAGCATATCAAAATGTTCGTCTCGATGAGTACATCATTTCATTCCATTGAATCATTTTCATTTGAGCTCATCTTGATGCCCGAAATGCTGTTAGAAGAGGGCTTCGTGAGTTAATTGTCAGATCTGCTAGTTCATCTTAGACTTTTGTCATTTTTGCCATGATTAATGTGTGCATGCTATGCCCGTGAGTTCTTCATATGTTTTGGTAAGGGTTTTGTCATATATCCAGAGGTGCAACCCATGTATTTTTAGGATGTGTGTGGTGACTTGTGCAAGCTTGCGAAGAGGTGCACTTGCTAATTCTGTTTTCAGGGACTTAGTAATTTCACAAAGTCTTGGGATTGTTTATCTCATGATGCCATACGTTCGTGTTGTTTCCTAGTGATCCGTGCCTCTTTTGAGGATGATCATTAAGGGACTTTTGTTAATCTTGTAGTGCTCTATCCATCCATGTCTTTTTTTGCAATTATGGAGCACCCTAGCTTGAGTCAATCGAGCTCTACTTTTGCTTCGTTGTGAATCTGGGCAGATCGTCAACTTGTTTGCGATTTTGCCGATGTTATTCTAGTTGATCCGTGAATTCTATGCTATTGTTCTTGCCATGTCTAGCTTGTATTTTGTGCCTTATTTATGGATGTATGCTTGTCTTTCCATGACTTGCACCGTGGTGAGTGCATCGAGCTCGTAAACATGCCTTCGTGAGTTATGTTTCAGCATGTCCCAGTTTTTCTCTAAGTCTGAAACTGTTTATGTTTTTGCTATGTTCGTGTGCTTGTTAGTATATTTTGTGATCCCTTTTGGCTCAAGGTCACTAAGGGACTTTTGTTAAGATTGTTGAGTAGCTCCATGGCATGTCTTTCTTTGTCATGTTTAGGTCCTGTAGCATGTTGTTTTGTTGCTCTGAAGAGGGCTATATGATCTGAAATTCCAGACAAGTGTTAATTTCACTAAGTCTGAGATCTGTTTGTCATTTGCGTTTTTGCCATGCTTGTTTGAACCTGTTAATGGATGAATTGGCCATAGCTCAGTGCTAGACTTTTGTTAAACATCTTGTGTGAATCCCTGCCATGTATTTTGATGCCATGTTTGAATGCTGTAGCATGTTCATCTCGTCGCATTTAGATGCCTACTTGCTGTAAATCGCAGACCGGTGTCATTTTTGAATCGCTTGCCATTTCCAAACCGTAACTCCGATTCCGGCGTTCTTTATATCGTTTTCAAGAGATTTCATCCCATCTTTCCAGTGGCACACTTGGATTTCCAAGTTGAGGCCAGGTTCATGCATTTCCTGTCATATCTTGCATTTTGCATCCCGCATAGCATATCATCATTTCATCATATTGCTTGGTCTTGCACGTGGTTGATTGTATCCTTGTTGCTTGTTTGTCTAGTTTGGGTAGAGCCGGGAGACGAGTTCGCTAACGAGGAGCCCGTTGAGTTTGCTCTTGAGGATCCAGTCAACTCTGACAACTGTGCAGGCAAGATGATCATACCCTCGAAATCACTACTATCTTTGCTATGCTACTTTGCTCGCTCTTTTGCTATGCCATTGCTACGATGCCTACCACTTGCTTGAAAGCCTCCCAAATTTCCATGTCAAACCTCTAACCCACCTTTGTCCTAGCAAACCGTTGATTGGCTATGTTACCGCTTTGCTCAGCCCCTCTTATAGTGTTGCTAGTTGCAAGTGAAGATTGGAGGCCGTTCCTTGTTGGAACATCTTTTATTTACCTTTTGGGATATCATTATATTGCCATGTTATCCTAATGCATCTATATACTTGGTAAAGGGTGGAAGGCTCGGCCTCTCGCCTAGTGTTTTGTTCCACTCTTGCCGCCCTAGTTTCCGTCATATCGGTGTTATGTTCCTGGATTTTTGCGTTCCTTACGCGGTTGGGTTATAATGGGAACCCCTTGATATTTCGCCTTGATTAAAACTTTTCCAGCAATGCCCAACATTGGTCTTACCATTTGCCACCTAGCCTTTTCTTTCCCTTGGGTTCTGCAGACTCAAGGGTCATCTTATTTTATCCCCCCCTCGGGCCAGTGTTCCTCTGAGTGTTGGTCCCACCGAGCGATGTCCGGGGCTACCAGGGGCAACTCTGGGCTGGCCTACCCGACGTCTGGCTCATCTGAGTGTGCCCCGAGAAAGAGATATGTGCAGCTCCTATCGGGATTTGTCGGCACATTCGGGCGGTGTTGCTGGTCTTGTTTTAACCCGTCGAAGTGTCTTGAGTTACCGAGATACCGAGTCTGATCGGAACGTCTTGGGAGGAGGTCTATTCCTTCGTTGACCGTGAGAGCTTGTCATGGGCTAAGTTGGGACTCCCCTGCAGGGATTGAACTTTCGAAAGCCGTGCCCGCGGTTATGGGCAGATGGGAATTTGTTAATGTCCGGTTGTAGATAAATTGAACCTTAATTAATTACAACGAATCAACTGAGTGTGTTACCGTGATGGCCTCTTCTCGGTGGAGTCCGGGAAGTGGACACGGTGTTGGAGTAATGTTTACTATTACACCAGATGCAAGGCCTGATGATTCCGCTCCAGGAGACGCGTACAAGCTCAAGTGGGAGTTCGACGAAGACTCTCAATGATACTATGTTTCCTTTCCCGACGATCAGTAGTGATGCCCAGTTGGGGGTGAACGGGACCGTTGTCGCATGTTGGGTTCTCTTTTATTTTGGCGCCGTAATTGGGCCATGAGTGTTTGGATGATGTAATGTTATTTATGTACTTGATTGACGTGGCGAGTGTAAGCCAACTATGTTATCTCCCTTTTTATTATCATATTACATGGGATGTTGTGAAGATTGCCTAACTTGCGACATATGCCTTCAATGCGATTATGTCTCTAAGTCGTGCCTCGACACGTGGGAGCTATAGTCGCATCGAGGGTGTGACACAGCAGCAGCGGGGAAGCAGCAGCGCGGCGGCGCGTGGCACGGGGCGGTGGAGCGTGCAGCGGTGCGGCGGCTTGCGGCGGCGGCAACGGCAGCTAGCGGGAGGGGCGGCACGGCGCGGCAGAGTGAGAGGCAGGGCCCGGGGCCTCGTTATTTAAGGGGGAGGGGAGGAGGTGGCGTGGGGAAGGGGCTAAAGGAGGAGGCCGGGGCGACCACGGCGGCGCCGGCGGAGTTGTGCGGGAGGCGGACTCCATCGTACGGTCGGGGACGACGCAGCGGTGGGCCAACGCGGTTGGCTGGGCCTGGGGCCGGCCCAGTCGGTGAGGGAAACCCCCCTTTTTTAAATAAACATTTTCCAGACAAATAAAACAAATAATAAAAATGAAAACTAAAATTATTATATAGGCATATAATATATCAAAATTATCAGAAAAAGATTCTCTACGACATGAACATTTTTATAACTTTAAATAAAATCCACACAAATTCAGATAAATCAAAGAGTGCTACTGGTCTATTAAAATCCAACAAAAACCATTTTTAAAATACCAAAATGATTTCAAATTAATTTTTCTCCAATTTTCTATTGTAGGGAATCATGTTACCCTAATTTCCATATATTGTTTTGGAGAAAAATAATTTGAATAAAACTCAAATAACTCCAAATTGAAAATAAATTCAAAAGAACTTTGAATTTAATTCTTTGAAACTCCCAACTCATATTTCATATAATTTGAAGAAGTCATTTTATCTTCTCTCATGAAAATCATTGAGTTGCATAAAGTTCCAGAATCGGAAATATTTTCAAATGAAATTCAAATATTTTCAACACCCCTTGTCATTGAAATAAATGGAAGAAGTCATGTCATCTTCTCTCCAGGGTTTTGTGTTTGAAAAGAATTTGAATTCATGGAGATCAGAAAGCAAATATGAAAGTTTGGGAAAGTCCTTTTATTCCCTCTCATTTAACTTTCAAAAGTTTCGAATTCACTCACTTTCAGACAATCAATCAAACAATCACTCAAATCTATCTATTTATTATAACATTCCAAAACTTAGAATTTTGGGATGTTACAAACCTACCACCCTTAAAATGAATCTCGTCCTCGAGATTCGGAGAGGCTAGCAAGAAAAGGTTAGGGTTTGGGGGTCTCCTTAAAATCCATCGATCATCAAAGGGGTCTGGGGTGCTACCACCCTTAAAAGCATGGTTACGGTAACATCAAAACTCATATACTCCATCCTTATTCTTGACAGTGTCGGTCTTCTCAGATCGTAAGGATAATTTCTTCTCTAGGCTCTTCAGTTAGTGGCATAACCTTTTCCTCAATTCTTCTGTCTTTCACCTTGGTAAGGTTCTTCTGTGACTGGGTCTTCTTAGCTGACGGGTCTGGCGCCAAAACTAAACAACTATCGATATCTCATGGTGGTCAACAATTTATGGTTTCTCCTACAGGAAATGGGTCTGGGTTGATCCTCACCGTATAACCTACGGTTGGCAAAAGCTGCCTTGTACAAGGGAAAATTGCTATACCATTCTAAGGTTTAAACAGGGTTGTGATCGTCGTCTCTCTACTATAGGTAAGTCACTCAGATTTACCATCCATATAGCAAGGTGAATAATAAGAGTAAGTCGGTATGGTGATCAATCCATCCCGCACCCAAATCATTTCCATGTATACAGTTTAGCGAATCTCGCATACTAACACTCAGTCATCCTCACAAGCATTGCAGAATTTCTCTTGTCGACGAACTAAGTTCGGATAATTCCATGGATCCTGCAAGCCAAACAAACATCTATCGTTCCTTCACAACTCTCAGGTTTTGCGTTACTCCTATAAAATTGTCTGTCGATAAACGTCGTATCTTCCTCCGGGGTTTTTCCTTCAGCAAAATGTGCTAGCTTCTTGGCAGGTCCTAGGCCTGTGGGTTATGGCCCATCTTATTACTTGTAATCCTTGAACTCATCCTCGGGGCAGCTGATCGTTATTCCAACATCCAACTTCCAGCTTCCAAGCATACTTAAAATCCATCCAATTGTACTATCTTCCTTCCTTCTATCGGCACCAAACTAGGATATGATTACTCAGACTCATCATGGAGTTTCCATTGATCCATATTTCCGACATCATACCTCCTTTATATCCAATAGTAATTTATCTATTCATCCTTGTGGGATATCCCTCATACCGAGATAAAAACCTATACTTATGAAGTCCATATTCACTTCGTGGAACATCATTATCCTTTCCAGGGTCAAGCATCCTTACAGGGAATATTGGCCATCTCTGCATGGCACTTCTTCAACTGGGAAACGTGAAACACATCTTGAACTCCTGACAGTCCTTCGAGTGACTCCAACTTGTTGGCCACTTCTCCCATACGCTCCAAAACTCGGTATGGTCCTACAAATCTCAGGGCTAACTTTTCCTTAACTCCAAATCGTTTAACTCCCCGCAGAGGGGACACACGAGGACATGCTCTATCTCCAATTTCATAGACTACCTCCTTGCATTTTTAAGTCTGCATAACTCTTTTGCCTAGACTAAGCTACCTTCAGTCTATCTCGAATCAACTTAACATTCTCTTCTGACTCCTTGATCACATTTGGTCCAAACAACTGACGGTCTCCAACTTCATCCCACACACTCTTGGGGTATCACACATATCGAGACAAAACTAGTATTCATTTTGTCCGAAATCCACTCAGTGGGGTATCCTTATCTTTTCCAGGGGTCAAGGGTTCTTACAGGGTACTACCACCCTTAAAATGCACAAATCTTCCATATACCATATTTCTCATATCCTCATAATGGCCAAAATTCTTCTTCATAGAGTAACAACTCATAAAATCCATATCAGTACCAACGATGCTAACTTTATTCATTCTCAAATGATTACAATCTCTCGCTTTTCCATTACATGTCTCAACTCAACACCTCAATATAAAAGAAAATGTTCTCACTTCTACTACTCCATTTCCTTTGTTGCAAACTCAACTATCTAGCACAAGTTACCTTCTCCTTGGGGCATTCTCTGGCAAAGTGCCCTGCTCCATTACAACTAAAACATATTACTTCTGGCAAGTATCGAGGTTTCCTTTTTGGGAAACTGTTGAGGTAGTGCCCTGACTCCTTGCACCTGTAACCGGTGATATGACTCAGGTTCCTCCTGGGCTCCAATCGGTTTCTCTTCCTAGACTTTTCCATTCCAATCAGGGCTTCTATTTCCCGTGGATCATATTCTACTTCCTCTGTCGGGAATTCTATTAGATCCCCATTCAAACAATTTTGGGAGATGTGTCCTTCTTCTCCACATGAATAGCAAGACTTAGTGCAGGGTTTACTCGGGTCTTCTTTAGGTGTGTTCTCCATCTCTTCCTTCATCACAGCTTCTTCTAAAATTTCCATGAGGGCTCCTTTCATTACTTCTTTCTTCTGCTGGATGGTTCGTTGTACCATGGGGTAAATGTGACACTGAGCAGGATAGTGGGTAGTCCCTTCACACAAGAAACAAGTAATCTACCTAGTTGGGCATTCTTCAACTGGGTGACTCCCTTCACAATTAGGGCATTCATCCTTGTGTTCTTTATGGGTGTGTCCTATTTCTCCACAAATCTTGCATGCACAAGGTTTCTTCATATCCTTTCCATAAGGCTTCAACTTCTGGGACACAAGCCGAGACTTTGGCAGAGTCTACTTAAATTCTCTCCAAGTGGTTACTCCTTGCCATCCATTCATGGTTTGGTACATCCTCCACCAAGTAGCAGCACCTCTTTCAAAGCACTGAAGAGCATGCTGGGTCATATCATTTCCAACTATAAGGTTATTCTTCATGTGATCCTCCATGTTCTGAATCCATCGGTCTGTCTCCAATTGACTCATCGGTCCAGAAAATACAAGCTCATCTCCATTCATGCTCTATTGGGTCCAAGGGTTTTGGGGTGAGATAAGAGAGATAGAGAGGGATGCACACAATGCAAACAAAAGTTTTGAAAAGACAGATTTTATTTGTGGCCGTCGGGAAAAACATCAAACAAATGACATCTCACAATCGTCGCATCTAACGTGGGTATAAAATAGGGGTTTGGTCTTCTAAAGGTCAATAAATCTTCAACGTCTCTAAACTCTTCAAGCCTTGTTCATGCCTCCAATGGCTTCTTTCGATCGTGCTTGTCCTTCTCAAGTTCTTTTGCCAGATCATCTCTGTTGACGCGAAGTCTCTCATGACGTCCTTTATTATTCTGGAGTTGCGTCCCAAACTTTTAGGTTTCATCATCCTTGGCATGAACCATGGTCCTACTGTCCTCCAGTTCCTGACGAATCTTCGGTATCTCGAGGTTGTAGCTCCTCCAGCTTGGCTACTTCAGCTTTTGGTTCCTGAGTTCTTCACGAAATGCTTCCTTGTCTAATACGTCTTCCTGGAGCTCCATTTTAAACTTCTTGATGTACTACTCCAGATCCTGGTGATACATTGGCTAACATTAAAACTTCATCTTACTAATAGGTGCTCCATCAGCCTTCTTCCATCAAATCCATTCTGAAGAAATGCATCCTTAACTCAGCACGGTGACAATAGCACAAGCGGGCGATGACATCACGGATAACCGTGTTTCTGCTCTTGTCATTTCCATGAGCTATCATTCCATAGTTGATATCTCCTGCCTTAGGGTTTTCAAAAGTTCGAGTTCTCATGCTCCTTGTTTCGGTCTTTCTCCGATACACCTTGATCTCGGGTATTGACAACTTCAATAGTCTGCCAAGTTCCATAAGGGTAGCCTTCCTAGGTCATACAAATCTGGGAATTCTTCAGAGCCTTCAAATTCTCCTAGTCTTCGGAGTCTTTAACCGTTGTAGTTTCCATTATTCAGATGCACAGTAAAATCCTCTTCATTCCGAAGCGGTCTTAGTTGTCCAATATCTTGTACTTCTTGGAGTCGTCTCATTAGTCGAATCTTCGTGTGGTCAAAAGGGAAAAGGGGTATGGTCTCACTAAAAGGGAATATTTGAATAAGCTCAGAAGAGAAGAGAGGTAAAAGGTCTTTTTTTGAAAGGGAAAGTTGTAGAGAAAAATCTTTGCTATGGCTTGCCAGTTTCTAGGGTCACGTCCTACAGTCAACATGTGCTCTGATACCATCTTGTAGCGACCCGACCTGAATGGATCAAGTCTTTGTGCTTAAGTGTCATCCCTGGATCGGTATGCCGACACACACAGTACTCGAGGATTTATAACAGAGGTAAATCACATGTAAAAGTAACGCAAATACTATTACCTCAATCCAAAATAGCGGAAGTAACAAGGTTGTGGATTCCCATCAACACCAACGGCAAAGTTGAGTGTAGAAATAGTAACCCTAATGTATCACTTACTCGTCGTAAGATTGTCGGCGTTCTGGGAACAGGGGTCCCCAGACTTGCCTTCCTGCAGCCTGCGGCGTGGATCGAAGGGGGCCCAGCACGGCCCGTCTTCATCAACATAGACCCAAGACCTTCACGAGGGGCCAAGCCTCGTGGGGCGGACGACATGGAGCTTCCTCAGGCACGGCCTCATCAGGCTGGCTCGCGAGGAGGCGGAGAGATCAAGGCAGGGTACCTCACGAGGTGCCCGTGACGCAAGCCATGACGACCAAAGGCGCCAGGCGGGCGCCAGCCGTGCAGTCTCCTCCTTTCCTCTTTGGTGCAAAGGGAGAAAGCGCAGGCGAGAGCATCAAGCAAAGGCACCCGTTTCGGTGCAACGAGACCAAGGCCAGTCCAACGGCAGGGAGGAAGTCATTGCGGAGCCCAAGCCAGCGTCACCACCAGAGCCTTTGGCAGGCGAGGACCAACTTTAGTCAGGATAAGTGTACCAGATGTTCCCCTTCAAAATGGCCAATTGTTGGCGCCCTTCCCGCTCAATATTTGGGAAGAGGCCCAGGGCCTTTGCCTATAAATAGGACTAGCCACCCACAGGGTAGAGGGATCGGATGGAAATCGGAGAGGGATCGAGGTCAAAATCAGAGAGAGAAGCGAGAAGAGAGAGAGAGAAGGGTGACTGAACTCCTCCTAGCAGTTCATCCCCTCAGCCAAGAACAAACCCTCGCGAGGCTGTTCTTCCTTGTATTGTTCATCATCATCCGCCCAAGAGGCAATCCACCACACCACACACTGGAGTAGGGTATTACACCACAACGGTGGCCCGAACCAGTATAAACCCTATGTCTCTTGTGCTATTCTTTCCATAGCTTAGATCTTAGCGAGGCGAAGGGGTGCAGGTAGGTAGAAGGCGAAATCTCCGCACGCACCCCAGTGTTCAAACCTCAAGGGTCTGACGGAACCCGAAATCCGACAAAGATAATCCTGCAACATGAGACGTTACAGCCACAGAGGGTCAGTACATTGAATGTACTGGCAAATTCACACCATAGAGAATGATGAACAATGGCTATCACTACATGCATGTTTGGCTGGTAGAAAAGCTCTATGGTTATAAGGTTTTTGTGAAAAGCCAATTTTTCCCTACTGCAAAGGAATAAATTTTATTTAACTATCATGGTGATTGTTGAACATTGAGAATGGTTGACAGCATTCTCAATCCCAATTAAATAACATCATTAAACCCAACAAACTTAATTTAAAGTAACGTGATGAGATTCACATGATAATCCAGGTACTAGATACTCAAGACGTCCATAACCAGGGACACGGCTAATCATGATTAGTTTATACACTCTGCAGAGGTTTGCGCACTTTTCCCCACAAGACTCGATCTCCTCCGTTTGGTTTCTCGCACTACATGGTGTTTGAGAAGATGGATGACCGAGACATAGTCTTTCAGAAGCGCTAGCACCTTACGATCGGGTAGACCGTACCACCTACATCCCCTACATCTGCTAGTCTACCACTGTAAGAGTTCGCACGACTTAGTCAACTATGCTAGAGCCCATAATAGCTTGTGGCTGCACACGGAAGTTTCTAGTATGAAAAATCTCATGATCCCTTTGAGCCTAGGTGGCAGCCCAAAAAAAACTGGCAATCCTGGTCTACCCAGGTGCCTAGACAGGCAATCCTGGAATAACCCGGTGCCTCAATCCACCCAGATGTGTGTTTAAGTTGCCACCGTAAGTAAACCATTAATTAACAACCTCACATCTGTCACGAATACTCTCAAAAACCCAATCCACGTCTACGAGCATAGCATGGCAATGTAAGCATAACGTAATAGTAACTCCCAAGGTTTGAATGCAGGGCAATAGGTTCCTACCTCATCAACTACGTCCCAATACCCACATGTTTTCAATCCTACTCATGCAATGTTTGAGGGTTGAAACTAATGCATAAAAACTGGGTATGAAAAGGGATATGATCAAAGTGTGAACTTGCATGAAATGTTGATGAAGATGATTCGCTCTCAAAACTCTTGATAGCTCTACTCGTCACACTCCGGTCAATCTATCGTAAGCAAGCAATAGTAACCACACATAAGCAATCACTCAAAAGATCAGAAAGAACGAAGAAGACAATTCAGAAAACTTCAAAACCAAGCAAATAACTCTTGCAACATAAAACAATTTCTAACAGTACCAAAATTATGTGAATTTGTCCTTATCAGAAAGTTTAGGTCAAGAGCTTCGATTTGCAAAAAGAATCAACTAAATCGGAGTTACGAAACTCAAGTTATGATCAAACAAAGTTTGAATTCAAATCTGATCTAATTCAAATTTTAAAACTTTCAAAACATGTTTGAGTGGGATTACTGGATAGAGGAGATCGTAACGAAGACGTGGGCATGGGTTTCGTTGGATTTGGATAAACGGGTAAAAAGTTGTAGAGGTTTGAAGCAGAGGGACTAATCTGTAAAAGAAATACTACAAAGAGGTCCTTGTCTAAAACTAACAGAAAAAGAAAAAGGCTAAAAAGTGAACGTTCGCTAAATAGTTCTTAAATAGATAACGTTCTCTAAATGGATCTAACTAAAAAAACTAAACCGTTTTTTAAACGAAAACTGAACCCTAAAATAAACCGGCGAACCGAGCGGACTTATTACCGGTTCACCGCGGTTCGACGCCGGCGGTGGTTTTTCCGCGGCGGTTGGAGTCCGGCGAAGTGGCAGATCGACAGCGAGCTGGGGCGGCAGCGCGGGCGACGGCGGGGAGCGGCGTGGGGCGGAGCTGCAAGCCGGCAGCAGCAGCGGGGAAGCAGCAGCGGCGGCGGCGCACGGCACGGGGCGGCGGAGCATGCAGCGGTGCGGCGAGGAGCGGCGGCTTGCGGCGGCGGTAACGGCAGCTAGCGGGAGGGGAGCACGGCGCGACGGAGTGAGAGGCGGGGCCCGTGGCCCCGTTATTTAAGGGGGAGGGGAGGAGGTGGCGTGGGGAAGGGGCTGAAGGAGGAGGCCGGGGCGACCACGGCGGCGCCGGCGGAGTCGTGCGGGAGGCAGACTCCATCGTCCGGTCGGGGACGACGCAGCAGTGGGCCGGCGCGGTTGGCTGGGCCTGGGGCCGGCCCAGTCGGCGAGGGAAACCCCCTTTTTTTAAATAAACATTTTCCAGACAAATAAAACAAATAATAAAAACAAAAACTAAAATTATTATATAGGCATATAATATATCGAAATTATCAGAAAAAGATTCTCTACGACATGAACATTTTTATAACTTTAAATAAAATCCACACAAATTTAGATAAATCAAAGAGTGCTACTGGTCTATTAAAATCCAACAAAAACCATTTTTAAAATACCAAAATGATTTCAAATTAATTTTTCTCCAATTTTCTATTGTAGGGAATCATGTTACCCTAATTTCCATATATTTTATTTTTGGAGAAAAATAATTTGAATAAAACTCAAATAACTCCAAATTGAAAATAAATTCAAACGAACTTTGAATTTAATTCTTTGAAACTCCCAACTCATATTTCATATAATTTGAAGAAGTTATTTTATCTTCTCTCATGAAAATCATTGAGTTGCATAAAGTTCCAGAATCGGAAATATTTTCAAATGAAATTCAAATATTTTCAACACCCCTTGTCATTTAAATAAATGGAAGAAGTCATGTCATCTTCTCTCCAGGGTTTTGTGTTTGAAAAGAATTTGAATTCATGGAGATCAGAAAGCAAATATGAAAGTTTGGGAAAGTCCTTTTATTCCCTCTCATTTAACTTTCAAAAGTTTCGAATTCACTCACTTTCAGACAATCAATCAAACAATCACTCAAATCTATCTATTTATTATAACATTCCAAAATTTAGAATTTTGGGATGTTACATCCAAGTAGGATTCGCCCCCCCTTTCCTATTCCAACTAGGAGATGGAGGGAAGGAGGAAGAGGGGAGAAGGAGGAGAGGGGTGCGCCGCACCCTCCTAGTCCAATTCAGACTAGCCCTTGGAGGGCGGCGACCACCCTTGAGGCCCTTCTCCCCTTTCCACTAAAGCCCATTAAGGCCCATTACTTCCCCGGGGGGGGGGGGGGTTCCGGTAACCTCCCGGTACTCCGAAAAATACCCGAAACACTTTGGAACCATTCCTATATCCAAATATAACCTTCCAATATATCGATCATTACCTCTTGGCCATTTCGAGACTCCTCATCATGTCCATGATGTCATCTGGGACTCCAAACAATCTTCGGTCATCAAATCACATAACTCATAATACAAATCGTCATCGAACGTTAAGCGTGCGAACCCTACGTGTTCGAGAACTATGTAGGCATGACCGAGACACATCTCCGGTCAATAACCAATAGCGGAACCTGGATGCTCATATTGGCTCCTACATATTCTACGAAGATCTTTATCGATCAAACCGCATAACAACATACGTTCCCTTTGTCATCGATATGTTACTTGCCCGAGATTCAATCGTCCCTATCATCATACCTAGTTCAATATCATTTATCGACAAGTCTCTTTAGTTGTTCCGTAATGCATCATCCCGTAACTAACTCATTAGTCACAATGCTTGCAAGGCTTGTAGTGATGTGCATTACAGAGAGGGCCCAGAGATACCTCTCCGATACACGGAGTAACAAATCCTAATCTCAATCTATGCCAACTTAAGAAACACCATCAGAGACATGTGTAGAGCATCTTTATAATTACCCAGTTACGTTGTGATGTTTGATAGCACAAAAAGTGTCCCTCCGGTATTCGGGAGTTGCATAATCTCATATTCAGAGGAACATGTATAAGTCATGAAGAAAGCAATAGCAATAAAACTAAATGATCATTATGCTAAGCTAACAGATGGGTCTTGTCCATCACATCATTCTCTAATGATGTGATCTCGTTCATGAAATTACAACACATGTCTATGGTCATGAAACTTAACCATCTTTGATTAACGAGCTAGTCAAGTAGAGGCATACTAGGGACACTCTGTTTGTCTATGTATTCACACATGTACTAAGTTTCTGGTTAATACAATTCTAGCATGAATAATAAACATTTATCATGATATAAGGAAATATAAATAACAACTTTATTATTGCCTCTAGGGCATATTTCCTTCAGTCTCCCACTTGCACCAGAGTCAATAATCTAGATTACATAGTAATGATTCTAACACCCATGGAGTCTTGGTGCTGATCATGTTTTGCTCGTGAGAGAGGCTTAGTCAACGGGTCTGCAACATTCAGATCTGTATGTATCATGCAAATCTCTATGTCTCCGTCCTTGACTTGATCGCGGATGGAATTGAAGCGTCTCTTGATGTGCTTGGTTCTCTTGTGAAATCTGGAGTCAATTGCCAAGGCAATTGCACCAGTATTGACACAAAAGATTTTCATTGAACCCGATGCACTAGGTATTACACCTAGATCAGATATGAACTCCTTCATCCAGGCTCCTTCATTTGCTGCTTCCAAAGCAGCTATGTACTCTGCTTCACATGTATATCCCGCCACGACGCTCTGCTTGGAACGGCATCAACTGACAGCTCCACCATTCAATATAAATACGTATCCCGTTTGTGACTTAGAATCATCTGGATTAGTGTTAAAGCTTGCATCGACATAACCATTTATGATGAGCTCTTTGTCACCTCCCTAAACGAGAAACATATCCTGAGTCCATTTCAGGTATTTCAAGAAGTTCTTGACCGTTGTCCAGTGATCCACTCCTGGATTACTCTGGTACCTCCCTGCTAAACTAATAGCAAGGCACCCATCAGGTTTGGTACATAGCATTACATACATGATAGAACCTATGGCTGAGGCATAGGGAATGACTTTCATTTTCTCTCTATCTTCTGCAGTGGTCGGGCATTGAGTCTGACTCAACTTCACACCTTGTAACATAGATAAGAACCCTTTCTTTGAGTGATCCATTTTGAACTTCTTCAAAAATTTATCAAAGTATGTGCTTTGTGAAAGTCCAATTAAGCGTCTTGATCTATCTCTACAGATCTTGATGACCAATATATAACCAGCTTCACCAAGGTCTTTCATTGAAAAATTCTCATTCAAGTATCCTTTTATGCTATCCAGAAATTCTGTATTATTTCCAATCAACAATATGTCATCCACATATAATATTAGAAATGCTACAGATCTCCCACTCACTTTCTTGTAAATACAAGCTTCTCCAAAAGTCTGTATAAAATTGTATGCTTTGATCACACTATCAATACATATATTCCAACTCCGAGAGGCTTGCACGAGTCCATAAATGGATCGCTGGAGCTTGCACACTTTGTTAGCACCTTTTGGATCGACAAAACCTTCTGGTTGCATCATATACAACTCTTCTTTAAGATATCCATTAAGGAATGCAGTTTTGACATCCATTTGCCAAATTATATAATCATAAAATGCGGCAATAGCTAACATGATTCAGACAGATTTAAGCATCGCTATGGGTGAGAAGGTCTCATTGTAGTCAACTCCTTGAACTTGTCGAAAACCTTTCGCAACAAGTCGAGCTTTGTAGACAGTAACATTACCGCCAACGTCAATCTTCTTCTTGAAGATTGATACGTCTCCATCGTATCTACTTTTCCAAACACTTTTGCCCTTGTTTTGGACTCTAACTTGCATGATTTGAATGGAACTAACCCGGACTGACGCTGTTTTCAATAGAATTGCCATGGTGTTATTTATGTGCAGAAACAAAAGTTCTCGAAATGACCTGAAACTACACGGAACGTCTTTTTGGAAATAATAAAAAATCCTTGCAAAAGATGAAGACCAGGGAGCCCACACCCTAGCCACGAGGGTGGGGGTCCGCCTGCCCCGCCGAGCACGCCCCCTACCTCATGGGCACCCTGAAGCTCCTCCGACCTCGACTCCAACTCTATATATTCACTTTCGGGGAGAAAAAAATAAGAGAGAAGGATTCGTCGCGTTTTACGATACGGAGCCGCCGCCAAGCCCTAAAACCTCTCGGGAGGGCTGATCTAGAGTCCGTTCGGGGCTCCGGAGAGGGGAATCCGTCGTCATCGTCATCGTCATCATCAACCATCCTCCATCACCAATTTCATGATGCTCACCACCGTGCATGAGTAATTCCATCGTAGGCTTGCTGGACGGTGATGGGTTGGATGAGATTTATCATGTAATCGAGTTAGTTTTGTTAGCGTTTGATCCCTAGTATCCACTATGTTCTGAGATTGATGTTGCTATGACTTTGCTATGCTTAATGCTTGTCACTAGGGCCCGAGTGCCATGATTTCAGATCTGAACCTATTATGTTTTCATCAATATATGTGAGTTCTTGATCCTATCTTGCAAGTCTATAGTCACCTACTATGTGTTATGATCCGGCAACCCCGAAGTGACAATAATCGGGACCACTCCCGGTGATGACCGTAGTTTGAGGAGTTCATGTATTCACTATGTGTTAATGCTTTGGTCCGGTACTCTATTAAAAGGAGGCCTTAATATCCCTTAGTTTCCATTAGGACCCCGCTGCCACGGGAGGGTAGGACAAAAGATGTCATGCAAGTTCTTTTCCATAAGCACGTATGACTATATTCGGAATACATGCCTACATTACATTGATGAATTGGAGCTAGTTCTGTGTCACCCTAGGTTATGACTGTTACATGATGAACCACATCCGGCATAATTCTCTATCACCGATCCATTGCCTACGAGCTTTCCATATACTGTTCTTCGCTTATTTACTTTTCCGTTGCTATTGTTACAATCACTACAAAATACCAAAAATATTACTTTTGCTACCGTTACCACTACTATCATATTACTTTGCTACTAAATACTTTGCTGCAGATATTAAGTTTCCAGGTGTGGTTGAATTGACAACTCAACTGCTAATACTTGAGAATATTCTTTGGCTCCCCTTGTGTCGAATCAATAAATTTGGGTTGAATACTCTACCCTCGAAAACTGTTGCGATCCCATATACTTGTGGGTTATCAAGACTATTTTATGGCGCCGTTGCCGGGGAGCATAGCTCTATTCTTTGAGTCACTTGGTATTTATATCTGCTGGTCACTATGAAGAACTTGAAAGACGCTAAGACAACAATTTATCCCTCGACTACGAGGGGAGGTAAGGAACTGCCATCTAGCTCTGCACTTGATTCACCTTCTGTTTTGAGTAAGATTGCGACACCTAAACCTGCTGCTACTACTCGTTCTGATATGTCGCATGTTATTGATGATGTCACTTCTGCTATGCGTGATACTTATGATGAAACCGCTTCTATGCTTGATACTAGTGTGCCACTTGGTGAATTTCTTGATGAACAGCTTGCTAGGGCTAGAGAGAATGAAATTATTGAAACTGATAATATTGATGAAAGTGATGATGAAGACTCTCCCCCTAATAAATATGAAAGCCTGTTGTTCCTAAGGGTTATGTTCTGGAAAAAGAAGCTGCTAGAGCTATTTTAGCTTGCAACGATAGATATGAGCTCAAGAGGTTATTAGCTAAATGGAAGCATCAATCTCTTAATGCTAGAATGAAACCTGACCCTGCTTTTGCTACTTCACCTATCTGTGTTACTGATAAGGATTATGAATTCTCTGTTGATCCTGAGTTAATTACTTTGGTTGAATTTGATCCTTTCTATGGCTATGAATCTGAAACTGTTGTGGCACATCTTACTAAATTAAATGATAGAGCCACCCTGTTCACTAAGGATGAGAAATCTCGCTACCTTTATATCCTTAAAATATTTCTGTTCTCATTAAAGGGTGATGCTAAGATATGGTTTAATTCTCTTGATCCTCGTTGTGTGCATAGTCCCCAGGATATGATTTATTACTTCTCTGCTAAATATTTCCCTGCTCATAAGAAACAAGCTGCTTTAAGGGAAATATATAATTTTGTGCAAATTAAAGAAGAGAGTCTCCCACAAGCTTGGGGGAGGCTTCTCCAATTACTTAATGCTTTGCTTGATCATCCTCTTAAGAAAAATGAAATACTTGATATCTTTTATAATGGACTAACCGATGCTTCCAGAGATTACCTGGATAGTTGTGCTGGTTCTGTTTTTAGGGAAAGAAAACCGGATGAAGCTGAAATTGTATTGAATAATATGTTGACAAATGAAAATAATTGGACACTTCCTGAGCCAGCTCCTAAGCCTATTCCTAAACCAACTCCGAAGAAAAGAGGTGTTCTACTTCCCAGTCCTGAAGATATGCAAGAGGCAAAGAAATCTATGAAAGAAAAGGGTATTAAAGCTGAATATGTTAAGAATTTACCTCCTATTGAAGAAATACATGGTCATAATTTACCGCTTGACCAAGAAATGCATAATTTTAGTCCATCTCCTATTGAAGAAACTCATGGTCTTGATAACCTGACACAGGTAGTAAAGTTAAATTCTCTCTATAGATTTGATGAAGGTGATATTCCTCACTATAAGCCTGCTAGACAATGCTTAGAAGAGTTTGATAATTTTATTGTCAAACAAGAAAACTTCAATGCTTATTTTGGTAGACAATTGAAATACAATTCAAATATGCTTGAACACTTTGGGTGACTATATGTCTAGAGTCAAAGGTGAACTTAAACTTATTAGTAAACATGCTTCTATGGTTACCACTCAAGTAGAACAAGTACTTAAAGCTCAAAATGATTTGCTCAATAAATTGAATAGTAAAAATAATGATTTTGCTATTAGAGTGGCTACTAGAACTGGTAGAATGACTCAGGAACCTTTATATCCTGAAGGCCACCCTAAGAGAATTGAGCAAGATTCTGAGGGAAATAATATAGATGCACCTAGTCCTTCTAAAAGGAAGAAAAAGAAAAATGATAGGACTTTGCATGCTTCTAGTGAACCTATTGCTAAAACACCTAAGAATCCAAATGATATTTCTATTTCTGATGCTGAAACACAATCTGGTAATGAACCTGAAACTAGTGATAATGTTAATGATAATGTTCATGTTGATGTTGAACCTAGCAATGATAATGATATAGAAATTGAACCTGTTGATGATCTTGATAACCCACAATCAAAGAATCAACGTTATGATAAGAGAGACTTTGTTGCTAGGAAACATGGTAAAGAAAGAGAACCATGGGTTCAGAAATCCATGCCTTTTCCTCCCAAACCATCCAAGAAAAAGGATGATGAGGATTTTGAGCGCTTTGCTGAAATGATTAGACCTATCGTTTTGCGTATGTGATTAACTGATATGCTCAAAATGAATCCTTATGCTAAGTATATGAAAGATATTGTTACTAATAAAAGGAAAACACCGGAAGCTGAAATTTCCACCATGCTTGCTAATTATACTTTTAAGGGTGGAATACCAAAGAAACTTGGAGATCCAGGAGTACCCACTATACCATGCTCCATTAAAAGAAACTATGTTAAAACTGCTTTATGTGATCTTGGAGCCGGTGTTAGTGTTATGCCTCTCTCTTTATATCGTAGACTTGATTTAAATAAGTTGACACCTACTGAAATATCTTTGCAAATGGCTGATAAATCAACTGCTATACCTGTCGGTATTTGTGAGGATGTGCCTGTTGTGGTTGCAAACGTTACTATTTTAACGGACTTTGTTATTCTTGATATTCCTGAGGACGATAGTATGTCCATTATTCTTGGAAGACCCTTTTTGAATACTGCAGGGGCTGTTATTGATTGCAACAAAGGAAATGTCACTTTTCATGTTAATGGTAATGAGCATACGGTACACTTTCTGAGGAAACAACCTCAAGTTCATAGTATCAATTCTATTGGAAAAATTCCATCGATTATTTTTGGAGGTTTTGAATTTCCTCTACCTACTGTCAAGAAGAAATTTGATATTCTTATTGTTGGGGATGTGCATATCCCCATTGAGGTAACCTAGTGATTTTCGAAAATTCCCTGGTTCCATGTTATTCGGAATGAGTTTGTTAACAAGACTTGATCAACCTTGTTAGTGGATTCCTTTTGATGATCATGAGATGGATGAATTTAGAAAACACAACTCCCTGTACCCTCTTTTTACTTTCTGTTATTTATATTAAATAAAATAAAAATAATATTTTTTGTCTGTTATCCGAATTATCCGTGCAATATAAAAATACCCCGAAAATAAAAGTTCTCCAAATGCCTTGAAATTAAATATGATTTTTTCTGAAATATTTGAGAATATTTGGCACTGAGAACACAGCAGGGGGAGCTGGAAGCTGGCCACGAGGGTCAGGGGCGCGCCCTACCCCCTAGGCGCGCCCCCTTCCTCGTGGGCCCATGGTGGCCCTCCTCCACTTATTCCTGCTCCCACACACTCCTTCTTCCTCCCACAAACACCAATATCCAGCTCAAGCACGAGTTCTTGCTCATTTTGCTGCGATTTTCGATCTCCTTGCTCAAAGCACCTCTCACAAAACTGCTTGGGGGGATTGTTCCTTGGTATGTGACTCCTCCATTGGTCCAATTAGTTTTTGTTCTAGTGCTTTATTCATTGCATATTTTTGCTATTAGGTGACCTAGTTCTTGAAATTGCATGTCAAATTTATATGGTCAAAAGTAGTTTTGATGCATGATATAGGCTCTAGGCACTTGTAGGAGTAGTTGTTATCAATTTTGTTAAGTTTGGTTTACTTTTATTTTGAAGTTACTAAAATTTTTAGAAATTTTTCAGAGGAAGAAATATGTTTAGAAAAATGTATCAAGGTGGTTCTTCAAGGAAACAAGATCCTAGGCTTGCAATGCGTGATGCTGATGATGAGCCCCCAAGGGACGCTCCAGTGCGGCCCTGTGAATGGCTTGAGGACTTCATGGATCAAGCGGAAATTAAGGAAGAATTTAACGCATATTTGTGTAATGCTCATCTTGTGAGCTTCGAGGCAGAAAAATGCCGCCAGTACCACTATCTCACTAGTTCCTTTGTGAGGAGGTTTGAATTTTCATCTTCACGTAATTCTCAAACTATCCTGTTTGATCTTTATGAAAAATCTTATACGATGGACTTAGAGGATTTTACGACTGCTTGCAAACTTCCACAATGGGGTAGTACTAGTGAACCTCGTAAATCTGAATTTAGGGAATTTCTTGCTAATATAACTAATACGTCTCCAACGTATCTATAATTTTTGATTGCTCCATGCTATATTATATTCTGTTTTGGACATTATTGGGCTTTATTATCCACTTTTATATTATTTTTGGGACTAACCTACTAACCGGAGGCCCAGCCCAGAATTGCTGTTTTTTTGCCTATTTTAGGGTTTCGAAGAAAAGGAATATCAAACGGAGTCCAAACGGAATGAAACCTTCGGGAACGTGATTTTTGGAACGAACAAGATCCAGGAGACTTGGACCCTACGTTAAGCAATCGACAGGGAGGCCACGAGGTAGGGGGGCGCGCCTACCCCCCAGGCGCGCCCTCCACCCTCGTGGACCCCCTGTTGCTCCACCGACGTACTTCTTCCTCCTATATATACCTACGTACCACCAAACAATCAGATACGGAGCCAAAACCATAATTCCACCACCGTAACTTTCTGTATCCACGAGATCCCATCTCGGGGCCTGTTCCGGAGCTCCGCCGGAGAGGGCATCAATCACAGAGGGCTTCTACATCAACACCATAGCATCGCCGATGAAGTGTGAGTAGTTTACCTCAGACCTTTGGGTCCATAGTTATTAGCTAGATGGCTTCTTCTCTCTTTTTGGATCTCAATGAAAAGTTCTCCCCCTCTCTTGTGGAGATCTATTCGATGTTAATCTTCTTTTTGCGGTGTGTTTGTTGAGACCGATGAATTGTGGGTTTATGATCAAGTTTATCTATGAACAATATTTGAATCTTCTCTGAATTCTTTTATGTATGATTGGTTATCTTTGCAAGTCTCTTCGAATTATCAGTTTGGTTTGGCCTACTAGATTGATCTTTCTTGCAATGGGGGAAGTGCTTAGCTTTGGGTTCAATCTTGCGGTGTCCTTTCCCAGTGACAGTAGGGGCGGCAAGGCACGTATTGTATTGTTGCCATCGAGGATAACAAGATGGGGTTTTCATCATATTGCATGAGTTTATCCCTCTACATCATGTCATCTTGCTTAAAGCGTTACTCTGTTCTCTTGAACTTAATACTCTAGATGCATGCTGGATAGTAGATGTGTGGAGTAATAGTAGTAGATGCAGGCAGGAGTCGGTCTACTTGTCTTGGACGTGATGCCTATATACATGATCATACCTAGATATTCTCATAACTATGCTCAATTCTGTCAATTGCTCAACAGTAATTCATTCACCCATCGTAAAATACTTATGCTCTTGAGAGAAGCCACTAGTGAAACCTATGGCCCCTGGGTCTATCTTCATCATATTAATCTTCCAACACTTAGTTATTTTCATTGCTTTTATTTTACTTTGCATCTCTATCATAAAAATACCAAAAATATTATCTTATCATATCTATCAGATCTCACTCTCGTAAGTGACCGTGTAGGGATTGACAACCCTTATCGCGTTTGTTGCGAGGATTTATTTGTTTTGTGCAGGTGCAATGGACTCGCGCGTAGCCTCCTACTGGATTGATACATTGGTTCTCAAAAACTGAGGGAAATACTTACGCTACTTTGCTGCATCACCCTTTCCTCTTCAAGGGAAAACCAACGCAGTGCTCAAGAGGTAGCAAGAAGGATTTCTGGCGCCGTTGCCGGGGAGGTCTATGCAGAAGTCAACATACCAAGTACCCATCACAAACCCTTATCTCCCGCACTTCACCCTTGCCGTTTTATTCGCCCTCTCTCTCTATCCTCCCTCTCTTTCCCTATTTTCCTCTTTTTGCCCGTTCCTTGTTTTCTTGTGTGTTGGATTGCTTGCTTGTTACGATGGCTCTTCCGCAATTTGGTGATCTTCACCTTAAAAGGTTAGAAGAAATTGAAAGCAACGTTAGGATTTTTATGGTCTTACAATTTGAGCATAATAGTTTCTTTAGAAACGATCTTAAAGAACAACAAAGCTTTATGAGTTATATGAATAAAGAGCTCGATGATATGTCTAAATAATTTGATGGTTTGAGTCCCAATTTTCTTGTCTTCAGAAGTTAATAGCTGAAGTTTCGGATAAGCAGAATACCTTATAAAGATGAAGTTCTAAAAGTTATTGATGTGTCCCCTATTAAATCTTTGTTTTGCAATATGAATCTTGATAATGATGGGACTAAATATGATCCACCTTTACCTAGAAGGCGTTCCAAAAATTCGGAGTTTTTAGATCTTGATGCTAAAATTGATAAAAGTGGGATTGAAGAGATCAAAACTCTAGATGTTAATGAACCTACTATTTTGGATTTCAAGGAATTTAATTACGATAGCTGCTCTTTGATATATTGTATTTCCTTGTTGCAATCCGTGCTAAATTCTCGTCATGCTTATAGTCAAAATAAAGCTTTTACCAAACATAGTGTTGATGCTTTGATGCAATTTTATGAAGAAAAACTTGATTTGGAAGTTTCTATCCCTAGAAAACTTTATGATGAGTGGGAACCAACTATTAAAATTAAAATTAAAGATGATGAATGCTACGCTTTATGTGATTTGGGTGCTAGTGTTTCCATGATTCCTAAGACTTTGTGTGATTTGTTAGGTTTCCGTGATTTTGATGATTGCTCTTTAAACTTGCACCTTGCGGATTCCACTATTAAGAAACCTATGGGAAGAATTAATGATGTTCTTATTGTTGCAAATAGGAACTATGTGCCCGTAGATTCTATTGTTCTTGACATAGATTGCAATCCTTCATGTCCTATTATTCTTGGTAGACCTTTCCTTAGAACGATTGGTGCAATTATTGATATGAAGGAAGGAAATATTAGATTCCAATTTCCATTAAGGAAAGGCATGGAACACTTTCCTAGAAATAAAATTAAATTACCTTATTAATCTATTATGAGACCCACTTATGGATTGCCTACCAAAGATGGCAATACCTAGATCTATCCTTGCTTTTTATGCCTAGCTAGGGGCGTTAAACGATAGCGCTTGTTGGGAGGCAACCCAATTTTATTTTTATTCCTTGCTTTTTGCCCCTGTTTAGTAATAAATAATTTATCTAGCCTCTGTTTTGGTTGTGTTTTTTTGTGTTTAATTATTGTTTGTGCCAAGTAGAACCGTTGGGAAGACTTGGGGAAAGTCTTGTTAATCTTGCTGTAAAAAAACAGAAACTTTAGCACTCATGATAACTGCTGCCATTTTTATTTTGAAAGTGATATTTAGTTAATTATTTTTGCAGATGAATAATATATGAATTCCTCACGTCCAGCAATTTATTTTGGAATTTTTGGTGTTACAGATATTGCGTCAGCTACAGATTACTACAGACTGTTCTGTTTTTGGCAGATTCTGTTTTTCGTGTGTTGGTTGCTTATTTTGATGAATCTATGGCTAGTAAAATAGTTTATAAACCATAGAGAAGTTGGAATAAAATAGGTTTAACACCAATATAAATAAAGAATGAGTTCATTACAGTACCTTGAAGTGGTCTTTTGTTTTCTTTCGCTAACGGAGCTCACGAGATTTTCTACTTTAAGTTTTGTGTTGTGAAGTTTTCAAGTTTTGGGTAAGGATTTGATGGATTATGGAACAAGGAGTGGCAAGATATTAAGCTTGTGGATGCCAATGGCACCCCCAATATAATCTATGGACACCTAAAAGCCAAAGCTTGGCGATGCCCCAGAAGGCATCCCCTGTTTCGTCTACTTCTATCAGTAACTTTACTTGGAGCTATATTTTTATTCACCACATGATATGTGTTTTGCTTGGAGCATATTGTATTATTTGAGTCTTTATTTGTTAGTTTACCAAAATCATATTTTCTGTACACACCTTTTAAGAGAGACACACATGATTCGGAAATTATTAGAATACTCTATGTGCTTCACTTATATCTTTTGAGTTATATAGTTTTGCTCTAGTACTTCACTTATATCTTTTAGAGCACGGTGGTGGATTTGTCTTATAGTACTATTGATCTCTCATGCTTCACTTATATTATTTTGAGAGTCTTAAATAGCATGGTAATTTGCTTAAATAATCCTAATATTCTAGGTATTCAAGATTAATAATAAAATTCTCTTATGAGTGTGTTGAATACTATGAGAAGTTTGAAACTTGATAATCGTTTTGAGATATGGAGATGGTGATATTAGAGTCATGCTAGTTGAGTAGTTGTGAATTTGAGAAATACTTGTGTTAAAGCTTGTGATTCCCGTAGCATGCACGTATGGTGAACTGTTATGTGATGAAGTCGGAGCATGATTTATTTATTGATAGTCTTCCTTATGAGTGGCGGTCGGGGACGAGCGATGGTCTTTTACTACCAATCTATCCCTAGGAGCATGTGCGTAATACTTTTCTTTGATAACTTGTAGATTTTTGCAATAAGTATATGAGTTCTTTATGACTAATGTTGAGTCCATGGATCATACGCACTCTCACCCTTCCACCATTGCTAGCCTCTCTAATACCACGCACCTTTCGCCGGTATCATACACCTACCATATACCTTCCTCAAAACAGCCACCATACCTACCTATCATGGCATTTCCATAGCCATTCTGAGATATATTGCCATGCAACTTACCACCGTTCTGTTTATTATGACACACTTCATCATTGTCATATTGCTTTGCATGATCATGTAGTTGACATTGTATTTGTGGCAAAGCCACCGTTCATAATTGTTTCATACATGTCACTCTTGATTCATTACATATCCTGGTACACCGCCGGAGGCATTCATATAGAGTCATATCTTGTTCTAAGATCGAGTTGTAATTCTTGAGTTGTAAGAAAATAAAAAGTGTGATGATCATCATTTTTAGAGCATTGTCCCAGTGAGTAAAGGATGATGGAGACTATGATTCCCCCACAAGTCAGGATGAGACTCCAGACGAAAATAAATAAATAAAAGAGGCCAAAGAAGCCCAAATAAAAAAAGGCCATAAAAAGGCCCAAATAAAAAAATGAGAGAAAAAAGAGAGAAGGGACAATGCTACTATCCTTTTACCACACTTGTGCTTCAAAGTAGCACCATGATCTTCATGATAGAGAGTCTCCTATGTTGTCACTTTCATATACTAGTGGGGATTTTTCATTATAGAACTTGGTTCGTATATTCCAATGATGGGCTTCCTCAAAATGCCCTAGGTCTTCGTGAGCAAGCGAGTTGGATGCACACCCACTTAGTTTCTTTTTGAGCTTTCATATACTTATAGCTCTAGTGCATCCGTTGCATGGCAATCCCTACTCACCCACATTAATATCTATTGATGGGCATCTCCATAGCCCGTTGATACGCCTAGTTGATGTGAGACTATCTTTTCCCTTTTTGTCTTCTCCACAACCACCATTCTATTCCACCTATAGTGCTATGTCCATGGCTCACGCTCATGTATTGCGTGAAGATTGAAAAAGTTTGAGAATGTCAAAAGTATGAAACAATTGCTTGGCTTGTCATCGGGGTTGTGCATGATTTAAATACTTTGTGTGGTGAAGATAGAGCATAGCCAGACTATATGATTTTGTAGGGATAACTTTCTTTAGCCATGTTATTTTGAGAAGACATAATTGCTTAGTTAGTATGCTTGAAGTATTATTATTTTTATGTCAATATTGGACTTTTGCCTTGAATCTTTCGGATCTGAATATTCATACCACAATTAAGAAGAATTACATTGAAATTATGCCAAGTAGCATTCCACATAAAAAATTCTATTTTTATCACTTACCTACTCGAGGACGAGCAGGAATTAAGCTTGGGGATGCTTGATACGTCTCCAACGTATCTATAATTTTTGATTGCTCCATGCTATATTATATTCTGTTTTGGACATTATTGGGCTTTATTATCCACTTTTATATTATTTTTGGGACTAACCTACTAATCGGATGCCCAGCCCAGAATTGCTATTTTTTTTGCCTATTTTAGGGTTTCGAAGAAAGGAATATCAAACGGAGTCCAAACAGAATGAAACATTCGGGAACGTGATTTTTGGAACGAACAAGAACCAGGAGACTTGGACCGTATGTCAAGCAATTAATAGGGAGGCCACGAGGTAGGGGCGCGCCTACCCCCCCCCCCCACCGACGTACTTCTTCCTCCTATATATACCTACGTACCCCCAAATGATCAGATACAGAGCCAAAAACCTAATTCCACTGCCGTAACTTTCTGTATCCACGAGATGCCATCTTGGGGCCTGTTCTGGAGCTTTGCCGGAGAGGGCATCGATCATGGAGGGCTTCTACATCAACACCATAGCCTCTCCGATGAAGTGTGAGTAGTTTACCTCAGACCTTCGGGTCCATAGTTATTAGCTAGATGGCTTCTTCTCTCTTTTTGGATCTGAATACAAAGTTCTCCCCCTCTCTTGTGGAGATCTATTCGATGTAATCTTCTTTTTGCGGTGTGTTTGTTGAGACCGATGAATTATGGGTTTATGATCAAGTTTATCTATGAACAATATTTGAATCTTCACTGAATTCTTTTATGTATGATTGGTTATCTTTGCAAGTCTCTTCGAATTATCAGTTTGGTTTGGCCTACTAGATTGATCTTTCTTGCAATGGGAGAAGTGCTTAGCTTTGGGTTCAATCTTGCGGTGTCCTTTCCCAGTGACAGTAGGGGCAGCAAGGCACGTATTGTATTGTTGCCATCAAGGATAACAAGATTGGGTTTTCATCATATTGCATGAGTTTATCCCTCTACATCATGTCATCTTGCTTAAAGCATTACTCTGTTCTCTTGAACTTAATACTCTAGATGCATGCTGGATAGCGGTCGATGTGTGGAGTAATAGTAGTAGGTGCAGGCAGGAGTTGGTCTACTTGTCTTGGACGTGATGCCTATATACATGATCATACCTAGATATTCTCATAACTATGCTCAATTCTGTCAATTGCTCAATAGTAATTCGTTCACCCACCATAAAATACTTATGCTCTTGAGAGAAGCCACTAGTGAAACCTATGGCCCCCGGGTCTATCTTCATCATATTAATCTTCCAACACTTAGTTATTTTCATTGCTTTTATTTTACTTTGCATCTCTATCATAAAAATACCAAAAATATTATCTTATCATATCTATCAGATCTCACTCTCGTAGGTGACAGTGTAGGGATTGAGAACCCTTATCGCATTGGTTGCGAGGATTTATTTGTTTTGTGCAGGTGTGAGGGACTCACGCGTAGCCTCCTACTGTATTGATACCTTGGTTCTCAAAAGCTGAGGGAAATACTTGAGATACTTTGCTGCATCACCCTTTCCTCTTCAAGGGAAAACCAACGCAGTGCTCAAGAGGTAGCAATAACTGTGCGGGAATCTAGAGATATAACACAAGCTACCATAGGGAGCATTCATTTTCTTGCTATACATTATTTTGCTCTCTTCATGGGTAGATGCATTGATGGTAAAGATGAAGCATGTCACATGTGTGTGCCTGACCTCAGTATTCTTAGGAGTGTTTTGTTAGGAGATAAATCTTATAATTTGGGAGCCATTGTTGCACGTAGGTTGCATCTTAATAGATTTAATGGAGATTTCTTTGATGGAATTTATGCAACCCGCATAGCTAATTTCCTTGGTATAACCATACGTGAAGATGATATTGAGTTGCCTCCTGCTTATTTGGATTATGAGGCTATGGTTCGTCATCAGTTTGTTGAGAGGAACGATCAATTCCTCCAGTACCGACTAATCTTTGACAGACGACGCACCTATCACGTCGCTCTCCCTGCTTCTACTTTCTTTGACTTTCAGGAAAAAGGGAGATATTTTATAACCAGAGAGGAGGCGGAAGAGTATAAGGGGAGGGCTGAGATAGCTCGCCTCCAAGCTGTAGCTCACGATGCAATGACTGCTGCATCACAGTACGACCCCAACTATTATTTTGGATATCCGCCAGGCCAGCCGTGGCCATAGACCAACTTAGGCCAAAAGCCTAAGCTTGGGAGAGTAAGTATTTCTCACCGACATTACATTCATGTTCACACACTCATTTCTAGACGTCGGTGCTCATACTTTTTCATTGTATCATCCATGTTAGTTTATTTTCTTTTTCTTGCTTTCTTCTTGTGTGTTTGATAAACCTTAAGAAAAAAAATAGTTGTAGCCTTTAATTAGTTTATTTTCCATGCTTGTAGTAGTAATTAAAAAGAAAACCCAAAAAGATTTCCTGTTCTTCTTTTGCTTGCTGGGAGCTTTCCCGTGTAAATAGTTTTATTTCTTTTCTTTTCTTTGGGGGTCGATAGGAGAAGACCATGATTAAATTGTTGAAGTGGCTCTTATATGCATTATTGTTGACTTGACAAAAGAGCCCATATTTCCTTGTCTTCTCCTATTTATTGAATGCATGCAGATTCCAACTTAGTCCAATGCACGTGCATTATTATCATTATTCACATCATTCGGTCGTGCAAGTGAAAGGCAATTATGATGATATAAGATGGACTGACTGAGATGAGAGAAGCTGGTATGAACTCGACTTCTCTTGTTTTTGTAAATATGATTAGTTCATCGTTCCTGATTCAACCTATCATGAATAAACATGTTTGCAATGACAATTAGAGATTATAGTTGCTTATGCCATGCTTAATTAGCTAGGAGCTTATAATGGTTTACCTTGCGTGCCAACATGCTATTAAAATGGTTGTGATGTGGTATGATGGGGTGGTATCCTCTTTTGAATGATTTAAGCGACTTGACTTGGCACATGTTCACGCATGTAGTTGAAACAAAATCAACATAGCCTTCACGATATTTATGTTCATGGTGGATTATATCCTACTCATGCTTGCACTCGATGTTCATTGACTTTAATGCATGTTCATGGCTATTGTCGCTCTCTAGTTGGTCGCTTCCCAGTCTTTTGCTAGCCTTCACCTGTACTAAGCGGGAATACTGCTTGTGCATCCAATTCCATAAACCCCAAAGTTACGCCATATGAGTCCACTATACCTTCCTATATGCGGTATCTTCCTGCCGTTCCAAGTAAAATTTTATGTGCCAACCTGTAAACCTTCAAATAAACATTCTGTTTTGTATGCTCGAATAGCTCATGTATCAACTAGGGCTGTCCGTATCTTCCATGCTAGGCGGGTTATTCTCAAGAGGAGTAGACTCCGCTCCGCATTCACGAGAAAATGGCTGGTCACCGGGATGCCCAATCCCATGCTTTATGCAAACTAAATCAAAATAATTGCAAACAAAACTCCCCCTGGGACTATTGCTAGTTGGAGGCACTCGTTGTTTCGAGCAAGCCATGGATTGATGCTTGTTGGTGGAGGGGGAGTATAAACTTTACCATTCTGTTTGGGAACCGCCTATAATGTGTGTAGCATGGAAGATATCGCCATCTCTTGGTTGTTATGTTGACAATGAAAGTATGCCGCTCAAAATATTATTCATTTCTATTTCAAAACCGAGCTCTGGCACCTCTACAAATCCCTGTTCCCTCTACGAAGGGCCTATCTATTTACTTTTATGTTGAGTCATCCTCCTCTTATTAAAAAGCACCCGCTGGAGAGCACCTCTATCATTTGCATTCATTACTGCTTAGTTTACATTGAGTATGATATGATTGGATCTCTTTTACCATGAATTACAATGTCTAGTCAGTCCTTGATCTTTAAAGGTGCTCTGCATTTATGTTTTGCGGTCTCAGAAAGGGCTAACGAGATACCATCTTGTTATATCATATTATGATTGTTTTGAGAAAGTGTTGTCATCTGAGTTTTATTATTATTGCTCGCTAGTTGATTATGCCATTGATATGAGTAAACATGAGACCTGAGTGTTATTGTGAATATGGTTAGTTCATAATCTTTGCTGAAAACTTGAATGTTGGCTTTACATATTTGGAACAACAAGAGAAAACAGAGTTTGTAAAAGTTTTTCTTTATCACTTTCAGTTTATCAACGGAATTGCTTGAGGACAATAAAAGTTTAAGCTTGGGGGAGTTGATACGTCTCCGTCGTATCTACTTTTCCAAACACTTTTGCCCTTGTTTTGGACTCTAACTTGCATGATTTGAATGGAACTAACCCGGACTGACGCCGTTTTCAGCAGAATTTCCATGGTGTTATTTATGTGCAGAATCAAAAGTTCTCGGAATGACCTGAAACTTCACGGAACGTCTTTTTGGAAATAATAAAAAATCTTTGCAAAAGATGAAGACCAGGGGCCCACACCCTAGCCATGAGGGTGGGGGCACGCCTGCCCCCCGGGCACGCCCCCTACCTCGTGGGCCCCCTGAAGCTCCTCCGACCTCGACTCCAACTCTATATATTCACTTTCGGGGAGAAAAAAATAAGAGAGAAGGATTCATCGCGTTTTACGATACAGAGCCGCCGCCAAGCCCTAAAACCTCTCGGGAGGGCTGACCTAGAGTCCGTTCGGGGCTCCGGAGAGGGGAATCCGTCGCCATCGTCATCATCAACCATCCTCCATCACCAATTTTATGATGCTCACCGCTGTGCGTGAGTAATTCCATCGTAGGCTTGCTGGACGGTGATGGGTTGGATGAGATTTATCATGTAATCGAGTTGGTTTTGTTAGGGTTTGATCCCTAGTATCCACTATGTTCTGAGATTGATGTTGCTATGACTTTGCTATGCTTAATGCTTGTCACTAGGGCCCGAGTGCCATGATTTCAGATCTGAACCTATTATGTTTTCATCAATATATGTGAGTTCTTGATCCTATCTTGCAAGTCTATAGTCACCTACTATGTGTTATGATCCGGCAACCCCGAAGTGACAATAATCGGGACCACTCCCGGTGATGACCGTAGTTTGAGGAGTTCATGTATTCACTATGTGTTAATGCTTTGGTCCGGTACTCTATTAAAAGGAGGCCTTAATATCCCTTAGTTTCCATTAGGACCCCGCTGCCACGGGAGGGTAGGACAAAAGATGTCATGCAAGTTCTTTTCCATAAGCACGTATGACTATATTCGGAATACATGCCTACATTACATTGATGAATTGGAGCTAGTTCTGTGTCACCCTAGGTTATGACTGTTACATGATGAACGACATCCGGCATAATTCTCTATCACCGATCCATTGCCTACAAGCTTTCCATATACTGTTCTTCGCTTATTTACTTTTCCGTTGCTATTGTTACAATCACTACAAAATACCAAAAATATTACTTTTGCTACCGTTACCTTTTGCTACCGTTACCACTACTATCATATTACTTTTCTACTAAATACTTTGCTGCAGATATTAAGTTTCCAGGTGTGGTTGAATTGACAACTCAACTGCTAATACTTGAGAATATTCTTTGGCTCCCCTTGTGTCGAATCAATAAATTTGGGTTGAATACTCTACCCTCGAAAACTGTTGCGATCCCCTATACTTGTGGGTTATCAAAGATCCATTTATTCTCTATGGCTTGCCGATCATCAAGCAAGTCAACGAAAGTCCACACTTTGTTCTCATACATGGATCCCATCTCAAATTTCAAGGCCTCAAGCAATTGTGTGGAATCTGGGCTGATCATCGCTTCCTCATAGTTCGTAGGTTCGTCATGGTCAAGTAAGATGACTTCCAGAATAGGATTACTGTACCACACTAGTGCAGATCATACTCTGGTTGACCGATGAGGTTCGATAGTAACTTGATCAGAAGTTTCATGATCATCATCATTAGCTTCTTCACTAATTGGTGTAGGAATCACTGGAACTGATTTCTATGATGAATTACTTTCCAATAAGGGAGAAGGTACAATTACCTCATCAAGTTCTACTTTCCTCCCACTCACTTCTTTCGAGAGAAACTCCTTCTCTAGAAAGGATCCATTCTTAGCAACTAATATCTTGCCTTCAGATCTGTGATAGAAGGTGTACCCAACAATTTCTTTTGGGTATCCTATGAAGACACATTTCTCCTATTTGGGTTCGAGCTTATCAGGTTGAAGCTTTTTCACATAAGCATCGCAACCCCAAAATTTAAGAAACGACAGCTTAGGTTTCTTGCCAAACCACAATTCATATGGTGTCGTCTCAACGGATTTAGATGGTGCCCTATTTAAAGTGAATGCAGCCGTCTCTAAAGCATAACCCCAAAACTATAGCGGTAAATCAGTAAGAGATATCATAGATCGCACCATATCTAATAAAGTACGGTTACGACATTCGGACATACCATTACGATGTGGTGTTCCAGGTGGCGTGAGTTGCGAAACTATTCCACATTGTTTCAAATGAAAAAACAAACTTGTAACTCAAATATTCACCTCCACGATCAGATCGTAGAAACTTTATTTATTGTTACAATGATTTTCCACTTCACTCTGAAATTCTTTGAACTTTTCAAATGTTTCAGACTTATGTTTCTTCAAATAGATATACCCATATCTGCTCAAATCATTTGTGAAGGTGAGAAAATAACGATACCCGCCACGAGCCTCAACACTCATCGGACCGCATACATCAGTATGTATTATTTCCAATAAGTCAGTTGCTCGCTCCATTGTTCCGGAGAACCGAGTTTTAGTCATCTTGCCAGGCATGGTCCGCAAGCATAAGTGATTCATAATCAAGTGATTCAAAAAGCCCATCAGCATGGAGTTTCTTCATGCGCTTTACACCAATATGACCTAAACGGCAATGCGACAAATAAGTTGCACTATCATTATTAAACTTGTATCTTTTGGTTTCAATATTATGAATATGTATCACTACTATCGAGATTCAACAAAATAGACCACTCATCAAGGGTGCATGACCATAAAATATATTACTCATATAAATAGAATAACCATTATTCTCTGATTTAAATGAATAACCGTCTCGCATCAAACAAGATCTAGACATAACGTTCATGCTTAATGCTAGCACCAAATAACAATTATTCAGGTCTAAAAGTAACCCCGAAGGTAGATGTAGAGGTAGCGTGCTGACGGTGATCACATCGACTTTTGAACCATTTCCCATGCGCATCGTCACCTCGTCCTTAGCCAATCTTCATTTAATCTGTAGCCCCTATTTCGAGTTGCAAATATGAGCAACAGAACCAATATCAAATACCCAGATGCTACTACGAGCATTAGTAAGGTACACATAAATAACAATTATATCAAATATACCTTTCACTTTGCCATGCTTCTTATCCGCCAAATACTTGGGGCAGTTCTGCTTCTAGTGACTAGTCCCTTTGCAGTAGAAGCACTCAGTCTCAGGCTTAGGTCCGAACTTGGGCTTCTTCAATTGAGCAGCAACTTGCTTGCCGTTCTTCTTGAAGTTCCCCTTCTTCCCTTTGCCCTTTTCTTGAAACTAGTGGTCTTGGTAACTATCAACACTTGATGCTTCATACGTCCATTTTGCATCATGCTTTTATATCGATATTTATTGCATTATGGGCTGTTATTACACATTATGTCACAATACTTATGCCTATTCTCTCTTATTTTGCAAGGTTTACATAAAGAGGGAGAATGCCGGCAGCTAGGATTCTGGGCTGGAAGAGGAGCAAATATTAGAGACCTATTCTGCACAGCTCCAAAAGTCCTGAAACTTCACGGAAGATGTTTTCCAAATATATAAAAAATACTGAGAGCAAGAACTTCACTAGGGGGCCACACCCTGCCCACGAGGGTGGGGGCGCGCCCTACCACCCTGGGCGCGCCCCCCTACCTCGTGGGCCCCCTGGTGGCCCTCCGGTGGCCATCTTATGCTATATGGAGTATTTCGATGAAAAAAATCATAAGCCATCTTCTCGGACGAAACTCCGCCGCCACGAGGCGGAACCTTGGCGGAATCAATCTAGGGCTCCGGCAGAGCTGTTCTGTCGGGGAAACTTCCCTCCCGGAGGGGGAAATCATCGCCATCATCATCACCAATGCTCCTCTCATCGGGAGAGGGCAATCTCCATCAACATCTTCATCAGCACCATCTCCTCTCAAAACCCTAGTTCATCTCTTGTATCCAATTCTTGTCTCCAAGTCTGGGATTGGTACTAGTAGGTTGCTAGTAGTGTTAATTACTCCTTGTAGTTGATGCTAGTTGGTTTAATTGGTGGAAGATCATATGTTCAGATCTTATATGCATATTAATACCCCTCTGATTATGAACATGTTTATGCTTTGTGAGTAGTTACTTTTGTTCCTGAGGACATGGGAGAAGTCTTGCTATTAGTAGTCATGTGAATTTGGTATTTGTTCGATATTTTGATGAGATGTATGTTGTCTCTCCTCTGGTGGTGTTATGTGAACGTCGACTACATGACACTTCACCATTATTTGGGCCTATAGGAAGGCATTGGGAAGTAATAAGTACATGATGGGTTGCTAGAGTGACAGAAGCTTAAACCCTAGTTTATGTGTTGCTTCATAAGGGGCTGATTTGGATCCATATGTTTCATGCTATGGTTAGGTTTACCTTAATACTTTTGTTGTAGTTGTGGATGCTTGCAATAGAGGTTAATCATAAGTGGGATGATTGTCCAAGTAAGGGCAGCACCCAAGCACCGGTCCACCCACATACCAAATTATCAAAGTACCGAACGCGAATCATATGAACGTGATGAAAACTAGCTTGACGAAATTCCCATGTGTCCTCGGGAGCGCTTTACATCATATAAGAGTTTGTCCAGGCTTGTCCTTTGATACAAAAAGGATTGGGCCACCTTGCTGCACTTTATTTACTTTTGTTACTTGTTGCTTGTGACAAATTATCGTATCACAAAACTATATGTTACCACTTATTTCAGTACTTGCAGAGAATACCTTGCTGGAAACCGCTTATCATTTCCTTCTGCTCCTCGTTGGGTTCGACACTCTTACTTATCGAAAGGACTACGATAGATCCCCTATACTTGTGGGTCATCAAGACTCTTTTCTGGCACCGTTGCCGGGGAGTGAAGCGCCTTTGGTAGGTGGAATTTGGTAAGGAAAAATTTATATAGTGTGCTGAAATTTACTGTCACTTGTTACTATGGAGAGTAATCCTCTGAGGGGCTTGTTCGGGGTATCTTCACCCCGACCAGTAGAGCAAAGAGTTGCTCCTCAACCTACTGAAAATGAAAATGCCTACTTTGAAATTCCTTCGGGTATGATAGAAAAACTGCTAACTAATCCTTTTTTAGGAGATGGAACAAAACATCCTGATGAGCATCTAATATATGTGGATGAAGTTTGTGGATTATATGAGCTTGCAGGTGTACCCGGAGATGTTGTTAAGAAGAAGGTCTTCCCTTTATCTTTAAAGGGAGATGCATCGACAAGATATAGGCTATGTGATGATATGGGGTCTTGGAATTACAAACGATTGAAATTGGAATTTCATCAGAAGTTTTATCCTATGCATCTTGTTCATCGTGATCGCAATTACATTATAATTTTTTGCCTCACGAAGGAGAAAGCATCGCTCAAGCTTGGGGGAGGCTTAAATCAATGTTTTATTCATGCCCCAATCATGAGCTCTCAAGAGAAATGATTATTCAAAATTTTTATGCTCGGCATTCTGATATCAATTGCACCATGCTTGATACTTCTTGTGCTGGCTCTGTTATGATTAATACTATTGAATTCAAATGGGACTTATTGGAAAGAATTAAACCCAACTCTGAAGATTGGTACCTCGACAAAGGTAAGGAGTCAGGTATGACACCTATTTTTGATTGTGTTAAATCTTTTATGGATACCGATGTTTGCCGTAAATTTAGCACTAAATATGGACTTGACTCTGAGATAGTAGCTTCTTTCTGTGAATCTTTTGCTACTTATGTTGATCTCCCCAAGGAGAAGTGGTTTAAATATCATCCTCCCATAGAAGTAAAAGTAGCTGCACCTATTAAAGTTGAAGAAAAGACTATCACTTATAATGATCCTATTGTTCCTACTGCTTATGTTGAGAAACCACCTTTTCCTGCTAGGATAAAGGATCATGCTAAAGCTTCAACTGTGGTTCGTAAAAGCAATATTAAAACATATACACCTCCTGAACAAGTTAAAGTTGAACCTAATATTGCTATTGTTAAAGATCTCTTTTCTGATAATATTGATGGGCATGTTATTTATTTCTATGATGAAACTGCTAGAATTGCTAAATCCTGTGATAAAGATAAACCTAGACCTGTGGTAGACATGCCTATTATTTCTGTTAAAATAGGAGATCATTGTTATCATGGCTTATGTGATATGGGTGCTAGAGCTAGTGCAGTACCTTATTCCTTATACAAAGAAGTTATGCATGATATTGCACCTGCTGAGATGGAAGATATTGATGTCACAATTAAACTTGCCAATAGAGATACTATTTCACCAATGGGAATTGTTAGAGATGTTGAAGTCTTGTGTGGGAAAACTAAATATCCTGCTGATTTTCTTGTTCTTGGTTCCCCACAAGATAGCTTTTGTCCCATTATATTTGGTAGACCCTTCTTAAATACTGTTAATGCTACCATAGATTGCAAAAGGGATGTTGTTACTATCAGTTTAGATGATATGACTCATGAATTTAATTTCTCTAAATTTAGTAGACAACACCGTGAAGAAGAATTACCTAGTAAGGATGAAATTATTGGTCTTGCTTCCATTGCCGTACCTCCTAGTGATCCTTTAGAACAATACTTGCTAGACCATGAAAATGACATGTTTATGAATGAAAGAAGGGAATTAGATGAAGTATTCTTTAAACAGGAACCTATTCTGAAAAACAATTTACCTTTTGAAATCCTAGGGGATCCTCCTCCACCCAAGGGTGATCCCGTGTTTGAGCTTAAACCGTTACCTGATACTCTTAAATATGCTTATCTTGATGAGAAAAAGATATATCCTGTTATTATTAGTGCTAACCTTTCAGAACATGAGGAAGAGAGATTATTGAAAACTCTGAAGAAGCACTGTGCTGCTATTGGGTATACTCTTGATGATCTTAAGGGCATTAGTCCCACTCTATGTGAGCATAAAATTAATTTGGAAGAAGATGCTAAACCAGTTCGTGATCATCAACGCCTCCTGAACCCTAAAATGAAAGAAGTGGTAAGAAAGGAAATACTAAAGCTCGTTGAGGCAGGTATAATTTATCCCGTTGCTGATAGTCAGTGGGTAAGCCATGTCCATTGTATCCCTAAGAAGGGAGATATTACTGTTGTTCCTAATGATAAAGATGAATTGATCCCTCAAAGAATTATTACAGGTTATAGGATGGCAATTGATTTCCGCAAATTAAATAAGGCTACTAAAAGGATCATTACCCCTTACCTTTTATCGATCAAATGCTAGAAAGATTATCCAAACATACACATTTTTGCTTTCTAGATGGTTATTCTTGTTTCTCTCAAATACCCGTGTCAGCTAAAGATCAATCAAAGACTCCTTTTACATGCCCTTTTGGTACTTTTGCTTATAGACGTATGCCTTTTGGTTTATGTAATGCACCTGCTACCTTTCAAAGATGCATGATGACTATATTCTCTGACTTTTGTGAAAAGATTTGTGAGGTTTTCATGGACGACTTTTCCATCTATGGATCTTCTTTTGATGATTTCTTGAGCAACCTTGATCGAGTTTTGCAGAGATGTGAAGAAACTAATCTTGTCTTGAATTGGGAAAAGTGCCACTTTATGGTTAATGAAGGTATTGTCTTGGGGCATAAAGTTTCTGAAAGAGGTATTGAAGTTGATAAAGCCAAAGTTGATGCTATTGAGAAGATGCCATGTCCCAAGGACATCAAAGGTATAAGAAGTTTCCTTGGTCATGCCGGTTTTTATAGGAGGTTCATTAAGGACTTCTCAAAGATTTCTCAGCCTCTGACTAATTTATTACAAAAAGATATACCATTTGTCTTTGATGATGATTGCGTAGAAGCATTTGAAATACTTAAGAAAGCATTGATCTCTGCACCTATTGTTCAGCCACCTGATTGGAATTTACCCTTTGAAATTATGTGTGATGCTAGTGATTATGCTGTAGGTGTTGTTCTAGGACAAAGAGTTGATAAGAAATTAAATGTTATTCAATATGCTAGTAAAACCCTAGACAATGCTCAAAGAAATTATGCTACTACTGAAAGGTAATTCTTAGCGGTTGTATTTGCTTGTGATAAGTTCAGACCTTATATTGTTGATTCTAAAGTAACTATTCACACTGATCATGCTGCTATTAAATATCTTATGGAAAAGAAAGATGCTAAACCTAGACTTATTAGATGGGTTCTCTTGCCACAAGAATTTGACGTACATATTGTTGATTGAAAGGGAGCTGAGAACCCCGTTGCAGACAACTTGTCTAGTAGAAAATGTGCTTGATGACCCACTACCTATTGATGATAGTTTTCCCAATGACCAATTAAATGTCATAAATGCTTCTCATACTGCTCCATGGTATGCTGATTATGCTAATTACATTGTTGCTAAGTTTATACCACCTAGTTTCACATACCAGCAAAAGAAAAAGTTCTTCTATGATTTGAGGCATTACTTTTGGGATGACCCACATCTTTATAAATAAGGAGTAGATGGTATTATTAGGCATTGTGTACCTGAGCATGAACAGGAACAAATCCTACGCAAGTGTCACTCCGAAGCTTATGGAGGACACCATGCTGGAGATAGGACTGCACATAAGGTATTGCAATCTGGTTTTTATTGGCCTACTCTCTTCAAGGATGCCTGTAAGTTTGTTTTATCTTGTGATGAATGTCAAAGAATTGGTAATATTAGTAGACGTCAAGAAATGCATATGAATTATTCACTTGTTATTGAACCATTTGATGTTTGGTGCTTTGACTATATGGGACCCTTTCCTTCCTCTAATGGATATACACATATTTTAGTTGTTGTTAATTACGTTACTAAGTGGGTAGAAGCTATTCCAACTAGTAGTGCTGATCATGACACTTCTATTAAAATGCTTAAAGAAGTTATTTTTCCAAGATTTGGAGTCCCTAGATATTTAATGACTGATGGTGGTTCACATTTTATTCATGGTGCTTTCCGTAAAATGCTTGCTAAATATGATGTTAATCATAGAATTGCATCTCCTTATCATCCACAGTCTAGTGGTCAAGTAGAATTGAGTAATAGAGAACTCAAATTAATTTTGCAAAAGACTGTCAATAGGTCTAGAAAGAATTGGTCCAAGAAACTTGATGATGCATTATGGGCCTAGAGAACTGCATATAAAAATCCTATGGGTATGTCTCCGTATAAAATGGTTTATGGGAAAGCATGTCACTTACCTCTTGAACTAGAACACAAGGCTTATTGGGCTATTACGGAACTCAATTATGATTTTAAACTTGCTGGTGAGAAGAGGTTATTTGATATTAGCTCACTTGATGAATGGAGAACCCAAGCCTATGAAAAAGCCAAGTTGTTTAAAGAAAAAGTTAAAAGATGGCATGATAAAAGGATACAAAAGCGTGAGTTTAATGTAGGTGATTATGTATTGCTATACAACTCTCGTTTAAGATTTTTTGCAGGAAAACTTCTCTCTAAACGGGAAGGTCCTTACATTATCGAGGAGGTCTATTGTTCCGGTGCCATAAAAATCAACAACTTCGAAGGCACAAATCCGAAGGTGGTGAACGGTCAAAGAATTAAACATTATATCTCAGGTAATCCCATAAATGTTGAAACCAATGTTATTGAAATCGTAACCCCGGAGGAATACATAAGGGACACTTTCCGGAACATTCCAGACTCCGAAAAGTAATAGTATGTGGTATGTTAAGTAAACCGACTCCAAAACAATTTTTAAGGCAATATTTCTCCGTTTTGGAATATTTAGAAAAATAGAAAAATAAGAAGCAGTACGGGAAGGACACAAGGGCTCCACGAGGGTGGAGGGCGCGCCCTACACCCCTGGGTGTGCCCCCCTACCTCGTGGGCACCTCGTGTGCTCTCCGGACTGTGTTTTCTTACACGACACGTATTTTGGTCGGTAAAAATTCATTATATAATCTCCCGGGGGTTTTGACTCCCGTAGCATGCAAAAATCTCGTGTCTATGTTTCGAGCAGTTTTCTGTCAGGGTTGTCAAGGCCAGGCACTATGTCGTCTCCCTCCTCCTCCAACCATGAGGGCAACAATGCCTGGCTAATGAAGATAGAGCTGAAGAGAGAAGAACCCATGGAGATCAACAAGGATGAAGGGATCAATAAGGCCATGGAGGACCAAGTTCCGGCTACAGAAGACACCCTTCAACTAGATCACAATCTTCTCACCCCAACAGAAATCGAAGCTTTCAAGATGATTGAGTTAGCTCATATACAAAATAAGTATCTCACACGTGAAAATATTTTGTTGAAGGAGCATATCATCGCACTCAAGGGCATTATCCGCAAATTAGAAGATCTCCTACGCTCGATGTGCGACTATCCATCATCAACAACTCCACCTTCTTTACCAACAAAGGAGACATAATCACATGGGTATGGGCACTCCCCTTGGCAACTTCCAAGCTTGGGGGAGTGCCCCGGTATCGTATCATCATCACTTTTATATTTACCGTTTTTCTTAGTTCGATCCTTTTGGTAATATCTTGATCTAGTAGAATAAAAGTTCTTAGTATGATCTAGTCGTGAGTTTTGCTTTATTATCCTTCTATGTAATCGAGTCCGTGAGCTATATAATAAAGATTAGTGTTGAGTCGAGGGCTTGATTATTTTGCCATGATCCTAAGCGAATAAAAGAAAAGAGAAATAAATAAAAAGAAACAAAGAGATCATGTGAGTCTTATGGAGAGTAATGAGCTCACATAGAAAAAGTATGATGAATAAAAGTTGTTGAGGGTTGACAAACATAGTTTTGGTCATCGTTGCAATTAATAGAAAGTAATAAAGAAAGATAGGTCTTCACATATAGATACACTATCTTGGACATCTTTTATGATTGTGAGCACTCATTAAAATATGACATGCTAAAAAGGTTGACATTGGACAAGGAAGACAACGTAATGGGTTATGTTTTCTTACATTAGAGATAAATTATATTGTCTTGGATCCTCCAACATGTTGAGCTTGCCTTTCTCCCTCATGCTAGCCAAATTCATTGCACCAAGTAGAGATACTACTTGTGCTTCCAAATACCCTTAAACCAGTTTTTGCCATAAGAGTCCACCATACCTACCTATGGATTGAGTAAGATCCTCTAAGTAAGTTGTCATCGGTGCAAGCAATAAAAAATTGCCCTCTAAATATGTACGACTTATTAGTGTGGGACAAAATAAGCTTTATACGATCGTGTGATATGGAAGAAATAAAAGCGACAGACTGCATAATAAAGGTCCATATCACAAGTGGCAATATAAAGTGACATTCTTTTGCATTAAGATTTTGTGCACCCAACAATAAAAGCGCATGACAACCTTTGCTTCCCTGTGCGAAGGGCCTATCTTTTACTTTTATCTCCTACATTGCATAAGAGTCATGGTGATCCTCACCCTTCCTTTTTAATTTTATCCTTTTGCAAGCGCGGTATGTTGGAAAGATCCTGGTATATATGGCTAATTGGATGTGAGTTTTCATGAACTATTACTGTTGACATTACCCTTGAGGTAAAACGTTGGGAGGCAAAACTATAAGCCCCTATCTTTCTGTGTGTCCGATTAAAACTCCATACCCATAAGTATTGCGTGAGTGTCAGCAATTGTGAAAGACTATATGATAGTTGAGTGTGTGGACTTGCTGAAAAGCTCTTATACATTGACTCTTTCCTATGTTATGATAAATTGTAATTGCTCCAATGACTGAGATTATAGTTTGTTAGTTTTCAATGAAGTTTACTATTCATAGTTGAGATTGTGATTGAATTATTACTCTAGCATAAGAAATCATATGGCAAGAATTATATAAGTTGCTGTTCTAAGAACGATCATGATGCCCTCATGTCCGTATTTTATTTTTATCGACACCTCTATATCAAAACATGTGGACATATTTTTCGATTTCGGCTTTTCGCTTGAGGACAAGCGAGGTCTAAGCTTGGGGGAGCTGATACGTCCATTTTGCATCATGCTTTTATATCGATATTTATTGCATTATGGGCTGTTATTACACATTATGTCACAATACTTATGCCTATTCTCTCTTATTTTGCAAGGTTTACATAAAGAGGGAGAATGCCGGCAGCTGGGATTCTGGGCTGGAAGAGGAGCAAATATTAGAGACCTATTCTGCACAGCTCCAAAAGTCCTGAAACTTCACGGAAGACGTTTTCCAAATATATGGAAAATACTGAGAGCAAGAATTTCACCAGGGGGGCCACACCCTGCCCACGAGGGTGGGGGGCGCGCCCCCTACCTCGTGGGCCCCCTAGTGGCCCTCCGGTGGCCATCTTCTGCTATATGGAGTCTTTTTATGGAAAAAAAATCATAAGCCATCTTCGCGGACGAAACTCCGCCGCCACGAGGCAGAATCAATCTAGGGCTCCGGCAGAGCTGTTCTGCCAGGGAAAGTTCCCTCCCGGAGGGGGAAATCATCGCCATCGTCATCACCAACGCTCCTCTCATCGGGAGAGGGCAATCTCCATCAACATCTTCATCAGCACCATCTCCTGTCAAAACTCTAGTTCATCTCTTGTATCCAATTCTTGTCTCCAAGTCTAGGATTGGTGCTAGTAGGTTGCTAGTAGTGTTAATTACTCCTTGTAGTTGATGCTAGTTGGTTTAATTGGTGGAAGATCATATGTTCAGATCCTATATGCATATTAATACCCCTCTGATTATGAACATGTTTATGCTTTGTGAGTAGTTACTTTTGTTCCTGAGGACATGGGAGAAGTATTGCTATCAGTAGTCATGTAAATTTGGTATTCGTTCGATATTTTGATGAGATGTATGTTGTCTCTCCTCTAGTGGTGTTATATGAACATCGACTACATGACACTTCACCATTATTTGGGCCTAGAGGAAGGCATTGGGAAGTAATAAGTAGATAATGTGTTGCTAGAGTGACAGAAGCTTAAACCCTAGTTTATGTGTTGCTTCGTAAGGGGCTGATTTGGATCCATATGTTTCATGCTATGGTTTGGTTTACCTTAATACTTTTGTTGTAGTTGCGGATGCTTGCAGTAGAGGTTAATCATAAGTGGGATGCTTGTCCAAGTAAGGGCAGCACCCAAGCACCGGTCCACCCACATACCAAATTATCAAAGTACCAAACGCGAATCATATGAACGTGATGAAAACTAGCTTGACGATATTCCCATGTGTCCTCGGGAGCGCTTTACATCATATAAGAGTTTTTCCAGGCTTGTCCTTTGCTACAAAAAGGATTGGGCTACCTTGCTGCACTTTATTTACTTTTGTTACTTGTTGCTCGTTACAAATTATCCTATCACAAAACTATCTGTTACCACTTATTTCAGTACTTGCAGAGAATACCTTGCTGGAAACCGCTTATCATTTCCTTCTGCTCCTCGTTGGGTTCGACACTCTTACTTATCTAAAGGACTATGGTAGATCCCCTATACTTGTGGGTCATCAATGCTCCTTCTTAATTTCTACCTTCCGCAGCCTTTAGCATTGCGAAGAGCTTGGGAATTGTCTTATCCATCCCTTGCATATTATAGTTCATCACGAAGCTTTTGTAGCATGGTGGCAGTGATTGAAGAACTCTGTCAATGACACTATCATCAGGAAGAATAACTCCCAGTTGAGTCAAGTGGTTGTGGTACCTAGACATTCTGAGTATATGTTCACTGACATAATTATTCTCCTCCATCTTGTAGCCATAGAACTTATTGGAGACTGAATATCTCTCAATTCGAGAATTTGCTTGAAGTATTAACTTCAACTCCTAGAACATCTCATATGCTCCATGACATTCAAAACATCTTTGAAGTCCCGATTCTAAGCCGTAAAGCATGGCACACTGAACTATCGAGTAGTCATCAGCTTTGCTCTGCTAGACGTTCACAACGTCCGGAGTTGCTCCTGCATCGGGTCTTGCACCTAGCGGTGCTTCGAGGATGTAATTCTTCTGTGTAGCAATGAGTATAATCCTCAAGTTACAGACCCAATCCGTGTACTTTCTACCATCATCTTCCAACTTAGCTTTCTCTAGGAACGCATTAAAATTCAAGGGAACGGTAGCACGTGCCATTGATCTATAATAACATAGACAAGCAAATACTATCAGGTACTAATTTCATGATAAATTAAAGTTCAATTAATCATATTACTTAAGAACTCCCACTTAGAGAGACATCCCTCTAGTCATCTAAATGATCACGTGATCCATATCAACTAAACCATGTCCGACCATCACGTGAAATGGAGTAGTCTTCAATGGTGAACATCACTATGTTGATCATATCTACTATATGATTCATGTTCGACCTTTCGGTCTCAGTGTTCCGAGGCCATATCTGCATATGCTAGGCTCGTCAAGTTTAACTCGAGTATTCTGCACGTAGAGCTTATCACACCCGATCATCACGTGGTGTCTCGGCATGACGAACTGTAGCAACGGTGCATAATCAGGGAGAACACTTATACCTTGAAATTTAGTGAGGGATCATCTTATAATGCCACCGCCGTACTAAGCAAAATAAGATGCATAAAGGATAAACATCACATGCAATCAAAATAAGTAATATGATATGGCCATCATCATCTTGTGCCTTTGATCTCCATCTCCAAAGCACCTCCATGATCACCATCGTCATCGGCTTGACACCTTGATCTCCATCGTAGCATCATTGTCGTGTCGCGAACTATTGCTTCTACGACTATCGCTACCGCTTAGTGATAAAGTAAAGCAATTACATGGCGATTGTATTTCATACAATAAAGCGACAACCATAAGGCTCCTGCCAGTTGCCGATAACTTTTACAAAACATGATCATCTCATAGAACAATTTATATCTCATCACTTCTTGACCATATCACATCACAACATGCCCTGCAAAAACAAGTTAGACGTCCTCTACTTTGTTGTTGCAAGTTTTACGTGGCTGCTACGGGCTTCTAGCAAGATCCGTTCTTACCTACGCATCAAAACCACAACGAGTTTTCGTCAAGTGTGTTGTTTTAACCTTCAACAAGGACCAGGCGTAGTCAAACTCGATTCAACTGAAGTTGGAGAAACAGACAGCCGCCACCACCTGTGTGCGAAGCACGTCGGTAGAACCAATCTCATGAACGCGGTCATGTAATGTCGGTCCGGGCCGCTTCATCCAACAACACCGCCCAATCAAAGTAAGACATTGCTGGTAAGCAGTATGACTATTTTTTCCCACAACTCTTTGTGTTCTACTCGTGCATATAACATCTACGTATAGACCTGGCTCGGATGCCACTGTTGGGGAATGCAGTATTTCAAAAAAAAACCTACGATCACGCAAGATCTATCTAGGAGATGCATAGCAATGAGAGGGGAGAGTGTGTCCATGTACCCTCGTAGACCGAAAGCGGAAGCGTTTAATAACGCGATTATGTAGTCGAACGTCTTCACGATCCAACCGATCCAAGAACCGAACGTACGGCACCTCCGTGTTCAGCACACGTTCAGCTCGATGATGTCCCTCGAGCTCTTGATCCAGTTGTGGACGAGGGAGAGTTTCATCGCCACGATGATGTTTTGACAGTGATGATGAAGTTACCGGCACAGGGCTTTGCCTAAGCACTACAACAATATGATTGAGGTGTGTAACTGTGGAGGGGGAACTGCACACGGCTAAGGGAAGACTTGGTGTGCCTTTGGGGTGCCCCCCTCCCACGTATATAACGGAGGCGGGAAGAGGAGGCCGGCCCTAGAGGGGGTGCGCCAAGGGGGGAGTCCTACTTGGACTCCTGATCCAAGTAGGATTCACCCCCCCTTTCCTATTCCAACTAGGAGAAGGAGGGAAGGAGGAAGAGGGGAGAAGGAAGGAAAGGGGGGCGCCGCCCCCTCCTAGTCCAATTCGGACTAGCCCTTGGGGGGGCGTGCGGCCACCCTTAAGGCCCTTCTATCCTTTCCACTAAATCCCATTAAGGCCCATTACTTCCCCGGGGGGTTCCGGTAACCTCCCGGTACTCAGGAAAATATCCAAAACACTTCGAAACCATTCCGGTGTCCGAATACAACCTTCCAATATGTTGATCTTTACCTCTCGACCATTTCGAGACTCCTCGTCATGTCCGTGATTTCATTCAAGACTCCAAACAATCTTCGGTCATCAAATCACATAACTCATAGCACAAATCGTCATCAAATGTTAAGCGTGCGGACCCTACGGGTTTGAGAACTATGTAGACATGACCGAGAGACATCTTCGATCAATAACCAATAGCGGAACCTGGATGCTCATATTGTCTCCTACATATTCTACGAAGATCTTTATCGGTTAAACCGCATAACGACATACATTGTTCCCTTTGTCATCGGTATGTTACTTGCCCGAGATTCGATCATCGGTATCATCATACCTAGTTCAATCTCGTTTACCAGCAAGTCTCTTTAATCTTTCCGTAATGCATCATCCCGTAACTAACTCATTAGTCACATTGCTTGCAAGGCTTATAATGATGTGCATTATCGAGAGATCCCAGAGATACCTCTTCGATACACGGAGTGGCAAATCCTAATCTCGATCTATGCCAACTCAACAAACACCATCGGAGACACCTATAGAGCATCTTTATAATCACCCAGTTACATTGTGATGTTTGATAGAACATGTATAAGTCATGAAGAAAGCAATAACAATAAAACTAAAAGATCATTATGCTAAGCTAACAGATGGGTCTTGTCCATCACATCATTCTCTAATGATGTGATCCCGTTCATCAAATGACAACACATGTCTATGGCCAGGAAACTTAACCATCTTTGATTAACAAGCTAGTCAAGTAGAGGCATACTAGGGACACTCTGTTTGTCTATGTATTCACACATGTACTAAGTTTCTGGTTAATACAATTCTAGCATGAATAATAAACATTTATCATGATATAAAGAAATATAAATAACAACTTTATTATTTCCTCTAGGGCATATTTCCTTCAAGAGAAAGGCATAACACTAACACCAGCTCCTAAATCACACAAAGCAGTTTTCACATAATTCTTTTTGATGGAGTAGGCTATAGTTGGTATTCCCAGATCTCCAAGTTTTTTAGGTACTCCATCTTTAAAAGTGTAATTAGCAATCATAGTGGAGATTTCAGCTTCCGATATTTTTCTCTTATTTTTGATGATGTCTTTCATATACTTTGCATAAGGAGGCATTTTCAAGATATCGGTCAAGCGAGTACGCAAAAAGACTGGCCTCAACATTTCAGCAAAGCGTTCAAATTCTTCATCATCATTCTTTTTAGTTGACTTAGGTGGAAAAGACATATATTTTTGAACCCATGTTCTCTTTCTTTAACGTGTTTTCTAGCAATGAAGTCTCTTTTATCATACCTTTTATTCTTAGGTTGTGGGTTATCAAGATCAACTGGTGGTTCTATCTCAACATCATTGTCTAGTTCTTTATTATTTGGTTGAGTATTTTCATGTACATCAACATTATCTTTTTCATTATCACTAGGTGAGTTTTCATTACCAGACTGAGTTTCAACATCTGAGATAGAAGTTTCATTATCATTATCAGGAGGTTTTTCTATTTTAGGTTCACTAGAAGTGTGCAAAGTCCTCTCATTTTTCTTTTTCTTTTTTGTTTTAGAAGGACTAGGTGTAGTGATGTTGTTCCTTTGCGAATCCTGTGCTATTCTTTTTGGGTGTCCCTCGGGATAAAGTGGTTCCTGAGTCATTTTACCTCCTCTAGTTGCAACTCTAATAGCAAAGTCAAGTATATTATTATTCATTTCATCAAGCAATTTTCTTTGTGATTTAGCAACTTGTTCTAACTGAGTTTGAACCATAGAAGCATGCTTTCCAACATGTCTAACATCATTTGATATTCTAAATAACAAGTCACTCAAGCAAGAAATCATATCAGAATTGTATTTCAATTGTTTCATAACATTTGCATTGAAGTGATCTTGTTTTCTAATGTAGTTTTCAAACTCATAAAGGCATTGACTAGGATGCATATTGTGAGGATTGTCATTATCATTAAACTTCATAAGAGAATTTACCTCTACCACCTTAGGAGGTGGCGGTGTATTAAGCCCATGTATTTCTTCAATAGGAGGTAAATTTTTAACATCCTCAGCTTTAATACCTTTTTCCTTCATAGATTTCTTTGCCTCCTGGATATCTTCAGGACTGTGATATAATATACCCCTCTTCTTTGGAGTGGGTTTAGCCGGTGGTTCAGGAAGAGTCCAATCATCAAAAAAATTCAATATGTTATTCAATAATTCTTCAGCTTGTCCAACAGTTCGTTCCTAAAAACACAGCCATCACAACTATCTAGAAAATCCCTAGAAGCATTGGTTAGTCCATTAAATAAGATATCAAGTATTTCATTTTTTCTTAAGAGGATGATCAGGCAAATAATTAAGTAATTGGCAAATCCTCCCCAAGCTTGTGGGAGACTGTCTTCTTTAATTTGAACAAAGTTAGATATTTCCTGCAAGGCAGCCTGTTTCTTATGAGCAGGGAAATATTTTTCAGAGAAGTAATACATCATATCCTGGGGACTACGCACACAACCAGGAGCAAGAGTATTGTACCAAGCTTTAGCATCACCATTTAATGAGAAAGGAAATAATTTGAGAATAAAGTAATAGCGAGTTTTCTCATCATGATTAAAAAGGGTGGCTATGTCATTCAACTTAGTAAGATGTGCCACAACAATTTCAGTTTCATAACCATGGAAAGGATCAGATTCAACCAAAGTAATTAACTCTAGGTCAACAGAGAATTCGTAATCCTTATCATCAATAAAGATAGGTGAAGTAGCAAACTTAGGATCATATTTCATTCTAGCATTCATAGATTTGTCTTTATCCTTGCATAATAATTTCTCAAGATCATATCTATCTCTGCAAGCAAGAATATCTCTAGTTGTTTCTTCACTCATAACATAATCTTCCACTACCTTAGGCAATTCATATCTAGGAAGACTAGTTCTAGTAAGGGTTTCAGTTTAAGGCTCATCATCAGATTCAACGACATCATGTTGTATTACTCTAGCAATTTGTTCATCAAGAAATTCACCAAGTGGCACCTCATCATTATCAAGCAAGGTACTAGCATCATCATAAGCATTATCCATAGCAGAAGTAGCATCATCAATAACTTGCGACATATTAGAATTGATAGCATGTGGTGGTGTTGCAAGTTCACTTAGAACACAAGGTGAATCTAAATCAGAACTGGATGGAAGTTCCTTACCTCCCCTCGTCTTTAAAGGAAAAATCTTAGTCTTAGCATCCTTCAGATTCTTCATAGTGATAAATTGATAATAATCCCAAGTGACTCAAAAAATATAACTATGCTCCCCGGCAACGGTGCCAGAAAAAGGTCTTGGTAACCCACAAGTATAGGGGATCGCAACAGTTTTCGAGGGTAGAGTATTCAACCCAAATTTATAGATTCGACACAAGGGGAGCCAAAGAATATTTGAAGGTATTAGCAGCCGAGTTGTCAAGTCAACCATGCCTGGAGATTAATTATCGTCATCAAAGTGATCAGTAGCAAAGTAGTATGATAGTTTTGATAATAGTAGCAATAGTAACAATAACGGTAACAATGATAGCAATTTTGTAGCAAGTGTAACAGTGATGATAGCAGTAGTAACTTAGCAAGAACAATATAAGATAAATTTGTAGGCATTGGATTGGTGACTTGTTGGATGGTATTCATCATGAGACAGTTATAACCTAGGGTGATACGACACTAGCTCCAGTTCGTCAATATAATGTAGGCATGTATTCCGTAAATAGTCATACATGCTTATGGAAAGAACTTGCATGACATCTTTTATCCTACCCTCCCGTGGCAGCGGGGTCCATATTGGAAACTAAGGGATATTAAGGCCACCTTTTAATAGAGAACCGGAACAAAGCATTAACACATAGTGAATACATGAACCCCTCAAACTACAGTCATCACCGGGAGTGGTCCCGACTATTGTCATTCCGGGTTTGCCGGATCATAACACGTAGTGGGTGACTATAAGTTTCAAGATCGGATCTAGAACATGGATATAATGGTGATAACATTAACAGTTCAGATCTGAAATCATGGCACCCGGGCCCAAAGTGACAAGCATTAAGCATGGCAAAGTCATAGCAACATCAATCTTAGAACAAAGTGGATAATATGGGATCAAGCCCTAACAAAACTAACTCGATTACATGATGAATCTCATCCAACTCCTCACCGACCAGCGAGCCTACGAAGAAATTACTCACTCCCAGTGGGGAGCATCATGGAATTCACGGTGGAGAAGGGTTGGTGATGACGAAGAATGAAGATCCCCCTCTCTGGAGCCCCAAACGGACTCCAGATCTGGCCTCCTGATGAAGAACATGAGGTGATGGCAGCTCCGTCTCGTGGATCGTGATAATTCTTTCTCCATGATTTTTTTCTGGAAAAATAGGATTTTATAGCGTCGGTTTCAGGGTCTGCGGGGCCACCAGGTGGGGACAACCCACCTGGGCGCGCCAGGAGAGGGGCGCGCCCATGTGGGTTGTGCCCACCCAGGTGCCCCTCTCCGATAGGTCTTGGCTCTAGAAATTCTTATTTATTGTATAAAAATTCCTCGCAAAGTTTCATTCCATTTCGAGAACTTTTATTTCTGCACAAAAACAACACCATGGTAGTTCTGCTGAAAACATCGTCAGTCTGGGGTTAGTTTCATTCAAATCATGCAAATTAGAGTCCAAAACAAGAGGAAAAGCATTAGGAAAATTAGATACGTTGGAGATGTATCACATACCGAGCAACAATCCCCCGAAACAATTTCAGAAACGGAGCTTCGAGCAAAGAGATCGAAATCCGCGGGTTTGAGAGCAAGAACACGGGAGAGAGAGCAATGGAGATTTTTCTGGAGGTAAGTGATGATGTGGTATGAAGAGATAAATGAGGGGGCCCATGTGGGGACCACAACCCACCAAGGTGCGCCTGGGGGTCCTGGCATGCCCAGGTGAGTTGTGCCCACCTGGTGCACGTCCCTCTGATATTATTTGCACCAGAAATTCAGAAATATTCAGAAAAAAATCGTATTAAATTTTCAGGGCATTCTGAGAACTTTTATTTTTGGTCATTTTTTATTGCACGGGAAAATCAGAAAAGAGACGAAACATGGCATTTTATTTTATTTAACTAATAAAAACAGAAAACAAAAGGTAGGGACAGAAGGTAGTGCTTACTAAATTCATCAACTTCATACCTTTAAAAAATGATCCATTAATAAGGTTGATCAGGTCTTATTCACAACCACTTTTGATTAGTATGAAACCGAAGAATTTTCGTAAATCACTAAGTTACCTCAATGGGGTTATGAATGTGCCCAACAATAAGCATTTCATATTTCTTTTTGATAGTGGGTAGAGGTATTTGAAAACTTCCAATAGTGATTGTCGGAGATTTTTCAATAACATTAATACCATTACTTGGAATTGTTTCTTTGCAAAGTGCACCGTATGCTCATTACCATTGATATGAAAAGTGACCTTGCTTTTATTGCAGTCAATAATAGCCCCTGCAGTATTCAAGAAGGGTCTACCAAGGATAATTGACATGTTGTCTTCCTCGGACATCTCAAGTATAACAAAGTCAGTCAAAATAGTAACATTAGCAACAACAATGGGCACATCCTCACAAATACCGATAGGTATGACAGTTGATTTATCAGCCATTTGCAAAGATATTTCAGTAGATGTGAGTTTATTCAAATCAAGTCTTTTACATAAAGATAAAGGCATAACACTAACACCAGCTCCTAAATCACACAAAGCAGTTTTCACATAATTCTTTTTGATAGAGCAAGGTATAGTTGGTATTCCCGCATCTCCAAGTTTTTAGGTACTCCATCTTTAGAAGTATAATTAGCAAGCATAGTGGAGATTTCATCTTCCTATATTTTTATTTTATCAGTGATGATGTCTTTCATATACTTTGCATAAGGAGGCATTTTCAAGATATCAGTCAAGCGAGTACGCAAAAAGACTGGCCTCAGCATTTCAGCAAAGTGTTCAAATTCTTCATCACCATTCTTTTTGTTGACTTAGGTGGAAAAGGCATAGGTTTTTGAACCCACGGTTCTCTTTCTTTACCGTGTTTTCTAGCCACAAAGTCTCTTTTATCATACCTTATATTCTTAGGTTGTGGGTTATCAAGATCAACAGGTGGGTCTATCTCCACATCATTGTCTGGTTCTTTATTATTATTATTATTAGGCTGAGAGCCTTCATGAACCTCATTATTATCTTTTTCATTATCACTAGGTGAATGTTCATTACCAAACTGAGTTTCAGCATCAGAGATAGAAGTTTCATTATCATTATCAGGAGGTTTCTCTATTTCAGGTTCACTGGGAGCATTCAAAGTCCTATCAATTTTCTTCTTCTTTTTCTTTTTAGAAGGACTAGGTGCAGTGGTGTTGTTCCTTTGTGAATCCTATTCAATTCTTTTTGGGTGTCCCTCAGGATAAAGTGCTTCCTGAGTCATTTTACCTCCTCTAGTTGCTACTCTAACAGTAAAGTCATGTATATTATTATTCATTTCATTAAGCAATCCTCTTTATGATTTAGCAACTTGTTCTAACTGGGTTTGTACCATAGAAGCATGCTTTCCAAAACCTCTAACATCATTTGAGATTCGAAATAACAAGTCACTTAAGTGAGCAATCATATCATAATTGTATTTCAATTGTTTCATAGCATTTGCATTGAAGTGATCTTGCTTTCTAATATAGTTTTCAAACTCATAAAGGCATTGGCTAGGATGCATATTGTGAGGATTGTCATTATCGTTGATTTTCATAAGAGATTTTACCTCTACCTCCTTAGGCAATGTTGGTGTATTAAGCCCATGTATTTCTTCGATAGGAGGTAAATTTTTAACATCCTCAGCTTTAATACCTTTTTTCCTTCATAGATTTCTTTTTCTCTTGCATATCTTCAGGACTGAGATACAATATACTCCTCTTCTTTGGAGTGGGTTTAGGCGGTGGTTCAGGAAGAGTCCAATCATCATATTTTTTCAATATGTTATTCAATAATTCCTCAGCTTGTCCAACAGTTCGTTCCCTGAAACCACAGCCAGCATAACTATCTAGGAAGTCCCTAGAAGCATCGGTTAGTCCATTATAGAAGATATCAAGTATTTCATTTTTCTTAGGAGGATGATCAGGCAAAGCATTAAGTAACTGGCAAAGCCTCCCCCAAGCTTGTGGGAGACTCTCTTATTTAGTTTGCATAAAGTTAAATATTTCCTGTAAGGCATCTCGTTTCTTATGAGCAGGAAAATATTTTTCAGAGAAGTAATAAATCATATCCTAGGGACTACGCACACAACCAAGAGCAAGAGTATTGTACCAAGCTTTAGCATCATCCTTTAATGAGAATGAAAATAACTTGAGAATAAAGTAGTAGCGAGTTTTCTCATCATGAGTAAAAAGGGATGCTATGTCATTCAACTTAGTAAGATGTGCCACAACAGTTTCAGTTTCATAACCATGGAAAGGATCAGATTCAACCAAAGTAATTAACTCTGGGTCGACAGAGAATTCATAATCCTTATCATCAATAAAGATAGGTGAAGTAGCAAACTTAGGATTACATTTCATTCTAGCTGTCAGATTCAGGGCTCCGCAGACCCTTGAGAGGTTCGAACACTGGGGTGCGTATGAAGAACTCCTACTCCCCGACTCGCCGGCCCAACGATTCCACAGCTTGACTCGACGAACCCAAAGAATGAGAGACACAAAGATTTATCCTGGTTCGGGCCACCTTGCGGTGTAATAGCCTACTCCAGCTTTGTGGTGGATTGCCTCGAGGGGCTGAGGATGAACTATTACAATGGACGAATAGCCTCGGGAGGTGAGGTGTTCTTGAGCTCGATGAGCTGGTGAGCTGGTCAGGGTGGAATGGATCCAATGCGAGATGCCCCGCTATGGTGGTGGTGGAGTCCTATTTATAGTGGCCTCGTTCCTCTTTCCAAATGTTAGGCGGGAAGGGATCCCACAACGGCCAAATTCTAAGGGAGACAACTAGTACAAGTTATCCTAACAAAAGTAGTCTTCGCCTGCAAAAGGATCTGGTGGTGACGTTGCCATGGGCTCCGCGATGACCTCTGTCCTGCCGTCCTGGCATTCTTGGTCTTGTTGCATCGATATGTAAACATTTGCTTGATTCCTCGGGACTCCGCGCCTGCGCTTGCCCCCTTAACACCAAAAAGGAAACTGGTACACTGCGCCTGCTAGCACCCGCCTGGCCTTGGTCGTCATGGCTCACGTCATGTGAACCTCGCGAGGTGCGCCTTCCTTGATATCTCCGCTCCTCGGGAGCCAGCCTAGCGAGGCCGCCCCCAAGGAGGTCTTGGTGTCGTCTGCCTCGCGAGGCTTGGCCCCTCGCGATGGTCTTGAGTTGTTACCACTGGAACTGGGCCGTACAGGGCCGCTAATGGAACCATGCCACGGGCTGCAGGCAGGAATGTCTGGGTACCCCGGTCCCAGAATGCTGACAGTAGCCCCTGGGCCCAAGGCGTGCTCGAGCTTAGCTTTGAGGCGAAGCCAAGGGGCAAGTGTGGAGCGCTGCGGGCCCCAACCACATGCAGTATCGGTGGACGCGTGGCGATTGATGGGACGTGGGCGCCTCCGCTTCCCCATGCTGCCTTGGTAACTGTCCAATTTGATGAGACTCCGTTGCATGCAGAGGGAAATCATCATTACGTGCGATTGTGCTGACCAGCGATTGGCTTCCTCCTGGCTATAAATGAGGGAAGGGGCAGAGCCCACTCGCTCGTCTCTGCCTTCCCGCTGTTCACTCCTTCTTCCTCTTCTTGGTCCTCGCCGCCTTGCCATAGCCCCCATGGCGCCAACAAAGAGGTTTCGGCCGCAGAGAAGGGGAAAGCTCGCTAGGAGGGGCCTGGCTCGCCGTCGCCCAAGAGGGGGCAGGGCATCCCCCACAAGAACGCCGCGACTCCTGTTGTATCCCCTCGGGGGCACGGGCGTACTCCTTCGGGGACTGGTGTCGTCCTCGGCGGCCGCAGCGGTGCCTCCTCTCATGGCGGGGGCCACTTGAGGCGAGGCAGTCCTTATGCCGAGGGGAGGCTGATACGTCTCCAACGTATCTATAATTTCTGATTGTTCCATGCTATTATATATTCTGTTTTGGATGTTAATGGGCTTTATTATTCTGTTTTACACTTTTATATTATTTTTGGGACTAACCTACTAACCCAAGGCCCAGTGCAAATTGCTGTTTTTTTTCATATTTCAGTGTTTCACAGAAAAGGAATATCAAACGGAATCCAAACGGAATGAAACCTTCGGGAGAGTTATTTTTGGAACAAACGTGATCCAGAGGACTTGGAGTGGACGTCAAGCAACCAACGAGGCGGTCACAAGGCAGGGGGCGCGCCTACCCCCTGAGCGCGCCCTCCCCCCTCGTGGATCCCTCGTGGCTCAACCGACCTACTTCTTCCTCCTATATATATCCATATACCCCGAAAACATCCAGGAGCACCACGAAAACCTATTTCCAGCGCCGCAACCTTCTGTACCCAAGAGATCCCATCTTGGGGCCTTTTCCGGAGCTCCACCGAAGGGGGCATCAATCACAGAGGGCCTCTACAGCAACTCCATGGCCCCTCTGATGATGTGTGAGTAGTTTACTTCAGACCTTTGAGTCCATAGTTATTATCTAGATGGCTTCTTCTCTCTCTTCGGATCTCAATACAATGTTCTCCTTGATCTTCTTGGAGATCTATTTGATGTAACTCTTTTTGCGGTGTGTTTGTCGAGATCCGATGAATTGTGGGTTTATGATCAAGTTTATCTATGAACAATATTTGAATCTTCTCTGAACTCTTTTATGCATGATTGGTTATCTTTGCAAGTCTCTTCGAATTATCAGTTTGGTTTGGCCTACTAGATTGATCTTTCTTGCAATGGGAGAAGTGCTTAGCTTTGGGTTCAATCTTGCGGTGCTCGATCCCAGTGACAGAAAGGGAAATGCCACGTATTGTATTGTTGCCATCGAGGATAAAAATATGGGGTTTATATCATATTGCCTGAGTTTATCCCTCTACATCATGTCATCTTACCTAATGCGTTACTCTGTTCTTATGAACTTAATACTCTAGATGCATGCTGGATAGCGGTCGATGTGCGGAGTAATACTAGTAGATGCAGGCAGGAGTCGGTATACTTGTCACGGACATGATGCCTATATAAATGATCATGCCTAGATATTCTCATAATTATTCGCTTTTCTATCAATTTCTCTATAGTAATTTGTTGACCCACCGTAATACTTATGCTATCTTGAGAGAAGCCACTAGTGATACCTATGGCCCCCGGGTCTATTCTCCATTATATTAATCTCCCGTTATCAAGTTATTCCTTGCACCGTTTATTTTGCAATCTTTACTTTTAATATTTATCATAAAAATACCAAAAATATTATCTTATCATATCTATCAGATCTCACTCTCGTAAGTGACCATGAAGGGATTGACAACCCCTTTATCGCATTGGTTGCGAGGTTATTATTTGTTTGTGTAGGTACGAGGGACTTGCGTGTGGCCTCCTACTGGATTGATACCTTGGTTCTCAAAAACTAAGGGAAATACTTACGCTACTTTGCTGCATCACCCTTTCCTTTTCAAGGGAAAACCAATGCAATGCTCAAGAGGTAGCAAGAAGGATTTCTAGCGCCGTTGCCGGGGAGTCTATGCACAAGTCAAGACATACCAAGTACCCATCACAAACTCTTATCCCTCGCATTACATTATTTGCCATTTCCCTCTTGTTTTCCTCTCCCCCACTTCACCCTCGCCATTTTATTTGCCCTCTTTTTTCTGTTCCCTTTCTCTTTTCTAGTTCGTCTCTTTTTGGTTACTTCTTGTTTGCTTGTGTGTTCGATTGCTTGCTTGTCACGATGGCTCAAGATAATACTAAATTGTGTGACTTTTCCATTACCAAAAACAATGACTTTCTTAGCACTCCGATTGCTCCTCTTACCGATGCTGAATCTTGTGAAATTAATGCTGCTTTGCTGAATCTTGTCATGAAAGATCAATTCGCCAGCCTTCCTAGTGAAGATGCCGCTACCCATCTAAATAGCTTTGTTGATTTATGTGATATGCAAAAGAAGAAAGATGTGGACAATGATATTGTCAAACTAAAGCTATTTCCTTTTTTGCTTAGAGATCGTGCTAAATCTTGGTTTTCGTCTTTGCCTAAAAATAGTATTGATTCTTGGAATAAGTGCAAAGTGTTGGGGATCGTTGCAGAAATTAAAAAACTTCTATGCTTCACCAAGATCAATCTATGGAGAGACTAGCAATGAGAGAGAGGGGAGTGTATCTTCATACCCTTGAAGATCACGAAACGGATGCGTTACAAGAACGCGGATGAAGGAGTCGTACTCGCAGTGATTCAGATCGCGATTGATTTCGATCTAAGCGCCGAACAACGGCGCCTCCGTGTTCAACACACGTACAGCCCGAGGACGTCTCCTCCTTCTTGATCCAGCAAGGGGTAAGGAGAAGTTGGGGAAGAACTCCGGCAGCACGACGGCGGGGTGGTGGAGCTCGTAGTTCTCCGGCAGGGCTTCGCCAAGCTCAAGGGAGGAGGAGGGGTGTTGGAGAGGGGGAGGGCTGCGCCTTGGATGAGGTTCTGCTGTCCTCCCTCCTCCCCTCTATTTATAGGGAGAAGGGGAAGAGGGCCGACCCCTCTAGATGAGATCTAGAGGGGGGGCGGCGGCCAAGGGGGGAAATGCTTGCCCCCCAAGCCAAGGGGGGCGCCCCCTTTAGGGTTCCCCCCAACCCTAGGCGCATGAGCCCTAGGGGGGAGGGCGCCCAGCCCACTTAGGGGTTGGTTCCCTTCCACATACAGCCCATAGGGCCCTCTAGGGCAGGTGGACCCTCCCGGTGGTCCCGGTACAATACCGGCAAACCGCCGAATACTTTCGGTGACCGTATGGTGACTTCCCATATATAAATCTTCACCTCCGGACCATTCCAGAACTCCTCGTGACGTCCGGGATCTCATCCGGGACTCCGAACAACATTCGGTTACCGCATACTAATTCCCATAACAACTCTAGCGTCACCGAACCTTAAGTGTGTAGACCCTACGGGTTCGGGAACCATGCAGACATGACCGAGACATCTCTCTGGCCAATAACCAACAGCGGTATCTTGATACCCATGTTGGCTCCCACATGTTCCATGATGATCTCATCAGATGAACCACGATGTCGAGGATTCAATCAATCCCGTATACAGTTCCCTTTGTCAATCGGTACGTTACTTGCCCGAGATTCGATCATCGGTATCCCAATACCTCGTTAAATCTCGTTACCGGCAAGTCACTTTACTCGTTCCGTAATGCATGATCCCGTGACTAACTGCTTAGACACATCGAGCTCATTATGATGATGCATTACCGAGTGGGCCCAGAGATACCTCTCCATCATACGGAGTGACAAATCCCAGTCTCGTTTCATGCCAACCCAAAAGACACTTTAGGAGATACCCGTAGTGCACCTTTATAGCCACCCAGTTACGTTGTGCCGTTTGGCACACCCAAAGCATTCCTACAGTATCCGGGAGTTGCACAATCTCATCACTACAAAAAATACACATCCGTGACATTTTGGGCCGAACGAATTTTTGTTTGTCATACATATTACACTTCTATGATGATAATTGTGACAAAACCCGGTATCATCATAGATGTGGTGGGATCCTACTTCTATGACAAAAAATCATGACAGAAAATGGGTTTTTCGTCTTGGGCGGGCCAGAGACGCAGCTGCATGACATTCTTTGGGCCATCCATGACGGAAAAAACCATGGTAGAAGCGAGGGCAAGGAAAATTTCGGGGAGTTCCCGGTTACGGTGGGAGGTTGGGGGCCGAGCGATGCGCGTTTCTCTCGTACACGTACGCGCGTGTGTGCGAGGCGTTGGCTCTAACTGAACCCGAGCGTGGCGTTGGGCTCTAACTGAACCCGAGCGATTGCACTGCAGGCTACGCGTTACTGAACCCGAGCAATCGGTCGATGGCTGTTAACTGAACCCGATCGAGCGATTCCTTTGCTACTGCTGCTAACTGAAGCTGATCGATGCTGCCTCTGGGATGAATAGTGAGCGTTGCGGGGGGGGGGGGGGGGGGGTTGGATGAACAGTGAGCGGTGGCGTTGCCTCTGGATGAACAGGGCCCCGTGGTGTGGAGGGCTGTATCAACAGTAGACGGTGGAGGGGTGCCCGTGGAGGGGTGGTTGAACAGGACCCCGTGGTATGGAGGGCTGGATGAACAGTAGTCGGTGGAGGGGTGGTTGAACAGTAGCCGGTGGAGTAGCGCGCGGTGGAGGCTAGATGAACAGGAGCCCGTGGAGGCTGGAGGAGGTCGACGGTAGCACGTGGAGGCTAGAGGAGGTCGACGGTGGAGATGAACAGTATCCTGTGGAGTCCCGTTTTGCGGTACACCACACCACTCCCGATGAACAGGACCCCCGTTTCGACCGTAGCGCTCCAACACAAGTCCGTTTCGTCCGTTTTGCAGTACGCCACACCCCTCCCGATCAACAGGACCCCCGTTTCGACCGTAGGAGGTCTGTTTCGTCCGTTTTGCCGTACGCCAGACCCCTCCCGATGAACAGGATCCCGTTTCGAATGTGGCCGGTCGAACACAAGGCCGTTTCCTCCATTCTGCGGTACGCCAGGCCTCGTTTCCATCGGCTGTTCCGTCCAAGCCCTCCCGATGAACACGACCACGCATTCCGTTCCAACCCAGCCGGTTGGCTCCCACGCGTTCTGTTGCCTCCCGATGAACACGGCGCATTCCGTTTCCTCCCCATGAACATGACGCATTCCGTTGCCTCCCCATGAACACGACAACGATGCTGTTTCTCCATTCCGACCCAGCCATGTCAACGAGCCCTGGCCGTACGTATGCGCGAGTAGGCATTCGAGACCCCGCCCGTATGTACACATACGTGGCCGTATTTTCTTTCTTGCACCCTGGCCGCTCTACATACGTGAACATGCTATGTGCGCGCCTCTACTACGACACGTGCGCGCCTCTACATCCACCAGTATATATGTACGTACACGTTCGCGACCAGAATGACAACGCTACGTATGCTTCGACTAGGTGGGTCCCAACTGTCAGGCACTTCCTTGCGTGCGAAGATGTAGCTGGTGGGTCGTCAGGGGGGCGAATCGTTTTGTTTTTTTGCCCGGACGCACTTCCTTGTGTGCGAAGGTGTAGCTGGTGGGTCCCAGCAGTCAGGGAAGAAACGTTTTTTTGCGAAATATGGTGGCCCGTCCGGTGGGTCCCACTGTCAGGTGGAGGAATAATTGTTTTGCGCCTAATAAGGAGGCACTTCCTTGCTGCGGCCGTGGACCCAGCTGTCAGCGTCTCCACGCACAGTACTCTTCCGATGGAAGTCGGTCGTTGACCACATTGACCACGCCGCGCCGAGAGCACCATGGCGGTGGACGACGGCGAGACCTAGGAAGGGGACGACACGGAGGCAGGGAAGACTCGGCAGTTGTTTCCCACGCGGAGGGGAGTACGACTGTACGAGGGTTTACTGGTTCGTCTGCCGTCGCCGGAGAATAACAACAGGTGTGGGTGAGCAGAGGGATGGCTAGGCCAGCGATGGGAGTATGGTGGGGCGGTGAGGCCTGCGCGGCAGCATAGCCGGCCGCGGGGTGGAGGGAGCAGGCAGTCCCGCCGGCGCTTGTTTGAGCGGCTGGAGCAGGAAGAGCAGAGATTGAAGAAGCACGACGGCCGTTGGATGGACATCCAACAGTCAGTGCTTGTGCGTCAACCTTTTTTTAGGAAAGCCTCAAATCTGTAGAAAATAGCATACAACCCATCTGCCATTATTTCAAATAATTTACAGCCCATTTGCTAATTCTTAAGGATTTTTTTAGAGCCCATATTCTTTTTGTTAGCATTACAGCCCATATTGTGGCCACAATTAAAAAATTATACGAAATTTTGCATATTTCGGTGCGGTCCGAACTGTTTTTAATCCCAAAATTTCGACTCACATTCAAACTGATTTTAAAAATAAATGTATATTAATATAAAATCCAACAAATTCTCCACGCATAAAAATTAATGTAATTTAAAATCGTGAAATGAAAAAAAGATATTTGAAACTAATTGCCAGTTTGATGTGTTTTAAAAATGTACAGCCCATTTCTCATTACTGATGGGCCATTTTATCGGCCAGCCGAATGAAAGCTCTCCTCGTCTTGAAAGATTTGCAGCCCAACAGGCCTGACAAAGAGACTTACTTGGCAAATCACAAAAAAACTGGGCTGTGGCCGTAGACCCAGCTGTCAGCCTCTCCACGTACAGTACTCTTCCGATGGAAGTCATTCCTTGACCATGTTGACCACGCCGCGCGGAGAGCACCACGGCGGTGGACAACGGCGAGGCCTAGGAAGGGGACAACGCGGAGCCGGGGAAGACGCAGCAGTGGAAGCCCGCGCGAAGAGGAGTACGAGGGTTCACCTGTTTGGCTGCGGTGTGAGGCTGCCGTCGCCGCAGGGCCTGGCCAGTGGTGGGAATAGTTGGGGGCGGTGAGGCCTCTGCGGCAGCACAGCCGGCCACGGGAGGCAGGAGCATGCGGCACGACCGGCGCTGCTTTGGGCGGCTGAAGCAAGAAGACCAGAGGTTGAAGAAGCACTACTGCCATTGGATGGACATCGTACGGTCACTGGAGCTAGAATCGTTCATATTGACTAAGTAGACAAAGCCCTTCGTCCCTGTCAACTTAGTAGGCCACAAGTCAGCCTCCCACCAAGGTGGGTCCCAGCTAGCCAGAGGAGTATTCATTTTTTTGTGCGTAATAAGGAGGCACTTCCGGTGGGTCCGAGCTGACAGCGGGGGGGGGGGGGGGACGTTTTTTCACAAAATATAGTGGCCCATCCGGTGGGTCCCAGCAGTCAGGGGGAAACGATTTTCCCCAAAATACTGGTGGCCCGTCCGGTGGGTCCCTGCTGTCAGGTGGAGGAATAATTATTTTCTACGTAATAAGGAGGCACTTCCTTGCGGCTGCAGTGGACCCAGCTGTCAGCCTCTCCAGAGTATAGTACTCTTCCGATGGAAGTCGGTCGTTGACCACATTGACCATGTCGTGCCAAGAGCACCACGGCGGTGGACGACGGCGAGGCCTAGGAAGGGGACGACGCGGAGCCGGGCAAGACGCAGCAGTGGATGCCCACGCGAAGAGGAGTACGAGTGTTCGCTAGTTCGGCTGCGGTGTGAGGCTGCCGTCGCTGCAGAATAACAGGGGGTGTGGGTGAGTGGAGGGATGGCCTGGCTAGTGGTGGGAGTAGTATGGGGGCGGTGAGGCATCCGCGGTAGCAAAGCCGGCCACCGGAGGCAGGAGCAGGCGGCACGACCGGCGCTGCTTTCGGCGGCTGGAGCAAGAAGACCAGAGGTTGAAGAAGCACTATGGCCGTTGGATGGACATCTTACGGTCACTGGAGTATTGACTAAGTTGACAAAGCCCTCCGTCCCCGTCAACTTAGTAGGCCCACAAGTCAGCCCAACAATATGGTGGGTCCCAGCTAGCAGGGGTATTCATTTTTTGGGCGTAATAAGGAGGCACTTCCTTGCGTGCGAAGATATAGCTGGTGGGTCCGACCTGTCAGTGGGGGGAACATTTTTTTCGCGAAATACAGAGGCCCTTCCTGTGGGTCCTAGCTGTCAGGTGGAGGAATCATTATTTTGCATGTAATAAGGAGGCATTTCCTTGCGTGTGGCCATGGACCCAGCTATCAGCCTCTCCACGTACAATCCACTTCCAATGGATGTCGTTCATTGACCATGTTGACCAGGCCGCGCCGAGAGCACCAGGGCGGTGGACGACGGCGAGGCCTAGGAAGGGAACGACACGGAGCCATGGAATACTCGGCAGTTGTTTCCTACGTGGAGGAGTACGAGGGTTTACTGGTTCGTCTGCCGTTGCTGGAGAATAATAGCATGTGTGGGTGAGTAGAGGGATGGCTAGGCCAGCGATGGGAGTACGGTGGGGTCGTGAGGTCTGTGCGGCAGCATAGCCGGCCGCGGGAGGGGGGAGCAAGCAGTCCCACCGGCGCTTGGTTGAGCGGCTGGAGCATGAAGAGCAGAGATTGAAGAAGCACGACGGCCGTTGGATGGACATCCAACAGTCACTGCTCTCGTGTGTTGACTAAGTTGACAGGGCGTTGCATGTGCGTCAACCTTTTTTTTATGAAAGCATATGCATCAACCAGTAGTAGGCGCACAAGTCAGCCTCAAAATATGTGGAAAACAGCATACAACCCATCTGCCATTATTTCTAATAATGTACAGCCCATTTGCTAATTCTTAAGAATTTTTTTGGACCCCATCTTCTTTTTGTTAGCATTACACCCCATATTGTGGCCACGGTTAAAAAGTATACGAAATTTTGCATATTTCAGTGTGGTCAACTGTTTTTAATCTAGAAATATTGATTCACATTCAAACTATTTTGAAAAATAATTTATATAAATATAAAATCCAAATAATTGTCCACGCATAGAAATCAATGGAATTTATGATCTTGTAATGAAAAAAAATTGAAACTAATTCCCGGTTTGATGTGTTTTAAAAATGTACGGCCTATTTATGGGCAAACCGAATGAAACTCTCCTCGTCTTGAAAGATTTGCAGCCCAGCAGGGCCGATAAAGCAAGTAGGCCTTGTTTGGGTATTTCTTTAAAAAAAATAAAACTGGGCTAGCCATTTTCAGCAAGAAAAAAACACAACTGGGCTCATGATGTGGTAAACATAAATAAAACCCTGGCTAGACGGGCCACAGCCCCCGCACAGGGCTAGCCATTTTCAGCAAGAAAAAAACACAACTGGGCTCATGATGTGGTAAACATAAATAAAACCCTGGCTAGACGGGCCACAGCCCCCGCACAGCCCCGTTGTTACCCTGATCCATCGCTAAAACTAGTATAAATAACAGCTGCTTGTTCCTTAAAAAAAACTGCGCAATTTGTTGGGTCCCTGGTGTCAGTCGCTCGTAGTGTAATTCTCTCGTTTATTGACTACGTTGACAATGGCGTGAGCCCCAGATGTCCAACCATTAGGAGGAACCATATTTTGGGCTTGTACTATAGAGGCACTTGCTTGTGTACTGCCATGACGCTGGTGGGTCCCTACTGTCATGCTCTCCACGTATAATCATCTCCTTGTTCCTCTCGGTTGTTGACGACGTTGACAACGCAAGAGGGCGGCGCACCATGCACGGCGAGCGAACCAAGGCCGCAAGGTGGAGGACGACGGCAAGGCCTCGGACGGAACGAACAGGAGCCATTGAAGATGCGCCAGTTCAGTCACAGGCGGAGGGGAGTACGAGGGTTGACTGGTTCGGGCGCGGGTGCGTGTTGGGGCTGACGTCGCCGGAGAATAACAGGACATGTGGAGGAATAGAGGGAGGGACTGGCCAACGTTGGAGGGTACGTATGGTAGGGCGGCGGAGGCGCAGCCAGCCATGGGAGGCGGGAGCAGGCGGAGCCGACAGGGTGGTTTGGTTTGGGCGGCTGGAGGAAGAAGAAGACAAGAGATAGAAGATACACGACAGATGTTGGATGTCAATCCAACGGCTGGTAGGCAGAATCGTTTGTTGACTGGCTAGTAAGTCGACACCACCTTGGATAGGCTATTTCCCCGCGGGTCCCAAATGTCAGAATCGAAATCTGTCACGGTCATGCAGCCTTTCCTATAAAAATTTATAGCCCATTTGATGTGCTAGTTCGAAATAGGTTTGTGAGTGCTGGTGGGGGCTAATCACTTGGCTTCTATAATGCACAGTGAGCTCAAGCAGCCGGCGAGAGTGATGTTATTTCCCTTGGTTGGGATTTGTTACAATATTTCACTCTAAATTAAACGAATGGCAAGCCATTTTCCTTGTTTCAAAGAAAATATGACAGTCACAACCGAGTTGAAAGGGCAGGAACATCTAACTCCAGCTTACAAACTGTACAAAAGCACGAGGGTTAATTGTTCATCAGGTTTACAAAAAAACAGATTGAAAAGGGCAACAACATCTAACTCCAGCACTGTTTTCGGCAGTAACAGTCAAATGGATCGGTTAGGTCCATAGAATGAACATCCTGGGTCATAAAATTTACTGGATTATGACCACAATATGTTGTAAATAGAAGCCTGGCACATTCAGAAGCTCTTTTGCCCACCTGAAACTCCTTTTTTTGCTCTTCGACATACCCATCCGTCAAAACCATGCTGCTGAGAAACTTAAGCCTGATGGACAATAGTAACCTCGCATTCTGTAGGAGTGAGGAAGAAGGGGAGCTGGGGTTTTCTGTAGGAGTGAGGTGAGGAATTTGGGGGTACGAGTGGAGCGAGCCGACGTGAGATGGATGGGAGCGAGGAGGAAGAAGAGCACCCAGGTTTTTTTTGGGGGGGGGTGTGCTGGGTGTGGGCAGCGCCTCTCATTCAGTAAATATATGGGCTTTTAAATTGATTTGACTATTTACTAGTGTGCATGGGCTGTTTTGTCTTGGGCCCAGAGAAACAAATACTACTAGTACAGTGGAGACACTCTACAGCTACCCAGAAAAAAATTACTACTAGTACAATGGAGACACTCTACCGCTTCTGGCTCCTCGTAGGTCATTGAAACATCTCCCTCTACTGAATGTCGTTATACTTTTGTTCACCGACATGCGGGCAATGCAGCGCGCGGGCCCAAATGCCATCCACCAAATTAGAAGGCAGTATGCAGGCGGAGAGTCACCCCGGTCGTAGCGCGGCAGTAACGAGCCGTCGTATCACAAAACCCCACCTCCCCGCAGTCTAAGTTTGACGGATGAAGCAACCATCATTTCACTCTTCATTGAATCCCCTTCTCCCTCACCGTCTTCAAGAAAGGCAACACTTGCATCTGCCACTGTTCTTCTCTCTGAACAAAGGGAAGGTAAGCAGATCCGTGATGTTGGTATATTTTCGTTCAGGGAAAAAGAACCTTTTGCAAAGCAGTAACCGATCCTCACTCTCTTTTTTGTTTCATTGTCATTGCGATTGTGTTTTCCTTTCAGTGGTCTCCTAGTATTCGTCAGTTTCATGATGGACCAAGGAGAACCAGGCAAAGATCTGCCGATATTGGAGTAGACGCGGGAGGCTGATCCCCATGAGACAGAGAGCTCCTAGAAGATGGAGGCAACCACCAAGCCGACCCCATATACGCTCACGGCCACTACTGAGATGGACAACGCCCCGTTTGAGGTTACAGCCCCCGTGGCACTGCAGGAGCAGTTTTCCCCCATCGAGGATGTGTCCCCCCCCCCGCTAAGCTACCCAAGGTGATTTCCTTCTTTGCCAATCTCGATTGTGGTTTTTCATCTAAGTATGTGGTAATTTTTTTTAGAAAAGGAAGTATGTGGTGACTAATAATGCAAAATTTTATTAGCTTTGATGCCATGATATACATAGTGGTTTAAATAACTTGTGTTTCTTATACAGAAAAGTAGTTCAGAATTTGTTTCTGTTTCAATTAGAGCCCTGATGCAGACAAGGATTGTGTGGTTGTACATGTCACTCGCTATGAGGCGGACGACCTGAATATACGCACTGGGAAAACAGAGTTCTTAGGATGTTGGATCCTGGAAGCCATTTGCGGTTATACCAATGAAGAGTTGTATTCCAGCCTCACTGTTGTCAGGCGTGTTGTCCAGGGTGTACTGAAGCACAAGAAGTTGAAAGCTACTCCTTCGTTTGTGAGGCATACTGTTCTTGTCAAGCTTACGCAGGAAGATGACGTGGCATGCCTCCACAAACAAGTTTATCAGTGGCAAGGCCACAAGGTTGTCTTCATGAAAGTTCACAGGATTGAGCTGCTGCGGGACGTCCTCGATGATGTTCATGGCAAGGTCCGTCTTGTGTCCAACCCAAATTAGATCGAGGCATGAAATAGTTGCCCGAGCTAGTGTTTAATAGTAGTTTGGATTGTGTCTAATTATCCGAACCTTGCCTGTTATCGACCCCTCTGGGGCTAGTACTCTATTTGAATCCGTCTATGGGAACTGCTACTACTTTTGTGTGCCCGTGAATCAAGAACCATCATAATTGTTGCCGAAATAGATGCGTCCTCACTAGTGTCGGATTTCGGGTTCCGGCAGACCCTTGAGGTTCGAACACTGGGGTGCGCACGAAGATCTCTCCCCTACCGATCTACATCAAATCTCCTCGCGTGATTTAAGTTTGAAAACAACGAACAACACAAGGGACATGAGGTTTATACTGGTTCGGGCCACCGTTGTGGTGTAATACCCTACTCCAGTGTGTGGTGTGGTGGATTGCCTCAGGGGCTGATGATGAACATTACAAAGGAAGAGCAGCCTCGCAAGAGGTGTTCTTGAGCTGGTGCGATGAACTGCTAGGGTGAGTTCAGTCGCCTCTCTCTCTCTCTCTGCTAGGGCTCTACCAGATCTCTGGGTGTTTTTCTAGATGTCCCTACTCTGTGGTGGCTAGCTCTATTTATAGAGGCCCTGGGCCTCTCCCCAAATAATGAGCGGGAAGGGCGCCAACAATTGGGCATTTCGAAGGGGAACATGTAGTACAAGTTATCCTGACCAAAGGTGGTCTTCGGCTGCCAAAAGCATTGGTGATGTCGCCGTCTTGGGCTCCACGGTGACCTCCGTCCTGCCGATCTACTGGTCTTGGTCTTGTTGCACCGGAATGGCAACCTTTGCCCGATGCCTTGGCCTGCGCTTGCCCCCTTTGCACCAAACGGGAAACAAGGACACTGCGCAGGCCGACGCCCGCCTGGTCTCGATCGTCATGGTTTGCGTCACGGGTTCGTCGCGAGGTACCCCTGCCTTGATCTCTCTGCCTCCTCGCGAGCCTGCCTGACGAGGCTGCCTCTGAGGAAGCTTCCTGTCGTCCGCCCCGCGAGGCTTGGCCCCTCACGAGGGTCTTGAGCTTGAGCTGATGAAGATGGGCCGCGCTGGGCCCCCACTTGAGCCACGCCGAAGGCCGCAGGCAGGCAAGTCTGGGGACCCCCGTTCCCAGAACGCCGACAGTAGCCCCCGGGCCCAAGGCGCGCCCGGGCTTGTCCTAGCAGGAAAGCGAAGGGGCAAGCGCGAAATGCCGCGGGCCCTAATAGCCTGCGGCCTTGGGAGCCACGTGGCGATTGATTGGACATGGGCGTCTGCGCTTCCCCACGACGCCTTGGCAACTGCACGACTTGACAAGTCCCTGCATGCAGAGAAAAAAGTCATGATTACCTGCGATCGTGGTGCTCGGTGGTTCCTCTGACTATAAGTACGGGGCTGGGCGAGCCCCTTCAGTCCATCCCTTCTTGTTTCTCCTTTCCTTCTCCTTCCTTGCTCTTGCTTCTCCTTACGCCAATGGCACCAATCCGCCGGTTCTCTGCAGAAGAGAAGGGAAAGGCCCCCCGAGAGGGTCCTGACCCACTTCCGCCGAAGAAGCGGCTGGTCCTCCACCACCGAGATGAGGGTGCTCAGCAGGAGGCACCGAGGCCCTGGTATGAGCGGCCGCCGCCTGGGTATCCGCTACCCTTGCACGCCCGCGTCGTAGGTCCTGCGGGAGGAGGCGTCGAGCAACACCGACGGTGCCACCGTCGACACCGGCGAGTCACGGTGGTGCGCGTTGTTCCTCCTGGGGTCCATGCCGAACACTCCTCTCGCGAGCTCGTGCGCCACGCCGCCATGCCTCCAAGCTCTTGGATTCGCCTCCCTCCTTCCTTCGCCTTCGAGATGCCGCCGAGCGGGGCTCTGGAGCTCTGGCTGCAGCACGCTGACTGCAGCACCCTTGCGACCAGAGCGGAGGTCGCGGTCGTCGCTCCGGGCAAGGTCTTCATGACCCGGGGCTGGGGCGAAATCGCCCGGGTCTGCCGGACGGTAGGCGCCCTCGTAATTCATCTTGAATTCAACGGCGTCTCCCTGATGCTCTTCAAGGTCTTCGATGCTGAAGGAAGCCGGCTGGAGTGCTGCCCCAGGGAGAGCGGCCGGGGCGATGACCCGTCGAGGACCTGGCCTGCCCGTCGGCCCTCAAGTAGCTCCTCAGGCAGCAGCGGAGGAGCTGGGGAATTCAGCGGCTCCCCTGAGCTTCTCGCGACTCCGGAGACGGGCGATGACAGCTACGAGCCCCCGAGCTTGCGCGGTGCTCGAAGAAGGGCAGCTGCGTCCAGCCGCCGGTGCCACTGATCTGGATGGGGTTGGCGTCGACGTTGGGCAGCCCACTTTTGATGATGGCGTCCCTTGCGGCGGTGCGGGCGATCAGCGTTCCTTAGGATTAGAACTCTCGTTCCCTGCGAGGAATCGAAGCAACACCCCGTGGGGGTATGTAAGGCGTTTGCCATGTCTTTTGTGAATATTATATCCTTAATATGAATCAAGGCGAGGTGCTTGTCCTGTCTCAGCTCGGCTACCCCTTTCTATCCTCGCGAGGACTTGGCGCTCTACGCTGACAGGTCCCAGTCCCCAGGCAGGCTTCAGCCGTCGCTGGTATGCCAGGTCGCGATGCCGTGGTCAAGGCCAGGAGGTGAGCGGCCCGAGGTCCGGTAAGAGCCCCCGAGTTGCGATGCTCGAGAGGTCCCCTTTAGCGCTCAAGCAGCCCTCGCGGGGCGAGAAAGGAAGGTAACGTCGCTGTGACAGAGCCGCACTGGGCGAGGGTTTTGCACGGCATTGGTCCAATTCTTGTAAGGGTGTGACTTATCTCTTGAGTTAGGTGTAGTTCCTCGATGAAGCGCCTGGCCCGAGTGATGGCAGCTGAGGCACTGCTGGGTTAGGTCCTCGTGAGCTTCTTCCCACTCCCCCGCACTTTCCTTAATTCTCTACGTCCTCAGGTCCCGGCCCTCGAGCGAGCTCAGCCGCCGCTGGTATGACAGGTCGTGATGCCATGGGTCAAGGCCAGGGCTGAGGGCTGGAGAGCTAGTAGGAGCCCATGACTCGCGATGCTCAGGCGCCCCCCTTTTAACATGCAAGCGGTCCGCGCCGGAGAGAGGGAGAGACAGCTCATGATGTCCCTAGTGTTGCTCCTAGAGTAGGTCCTGCACACCAGTCATAAAGAGAAACAAGACCTATTGTTACGGTTGCCAGCCAACCTTTGGTCGCTCCGGGGGAGTGATTGGGGCACTGAGGGCCTGGTGAGGTGGCGCCTTGCGGGGCTGCCGTGGCTAGAGCTCGACCACTCAGATTTTTTGGCGTTGCAGGGACGGACCCGTGCGCAGATGCGTGCCAGAGCGAGCGACTCTATAGGTAGGCGTCTATCGAGCAGGCGATTAGGTTGGGTATGTTAAGCACGCAGAAGGAAATTCATTTTAAGTAGACGCGGGAAAAGCAGACGCCGTAGGGCCAGGCCCGAGCAGCTCGGGGATGATGCAGCCCGAGGGGCGCCCCCGATAAGGTAAGTAAAGAGCATAAGCAAAACGGATACATGCCGCAGGGACGGACCCATGCGGCTTGGGAATGATGCAGCCCTATGGGTGCTCCCAGCTAAAAATGGAACTTGGAAAGATGTCACCTGGTGCCGTTGAAGATTAAGTGATGCTGAAGAAGCGGGCCATGCGCGCTGAAGACGTCGACCCTCATGAGCCCCCAGGCCCAGGAACCTCGGGAGGCTCCGGGGGCACAGGTGGGTCTCCGAGAGCCATCTCCATCTCCGCCAAGACCGAACCATGCCTGACCTCCTGAGCCTCTAGAATGCTTCTCAGCAGGCGCCGATGAGCGGCGATCGCGTTTGGCAGGCCGAAAGGCATGCGAACGTAGCTGTGAGGTGGTCCCTCGTAGCGCCCCACGTGCAAAGGCCAGAGGCGCTCCTGAGACGCGCCTCGATTGAGCCCTGGTACGTCGACACAGACGCGCAGCCCACCATCCTCGCCTGGATGTGGGGCCATGGCGGACAAGCAGCGGCTGCCGCACATGACTCTCGACTCCTGTAGCTCCTGAGTGTTGCTTGCGATGAACTCCTAAGGGTTTGGTCTTCCTTGCCTTGTACCTTCCTGAGGGAAATGTGCCTGGAAGCACCCCTCCAAATGGTGCCCGAGCGCCTCCCTCGCGACCTTGGCAAGGTCGGTGGCTGTCCAAGAAAGATCCCCCGAGCCCTGCCTAAGGAGGGCGCCGGGCGTGCCTTCCTATGTGAGAGAGGGTGGCGCTCCCTGATTGGGCGCAGATCCTAACCCAACACCTCCGGAGGTGCCTGCCTCCTGATGGCTTGGGCCAGGCGAAGCCTTCTTCTTCTTGGGGGTCGCCTCGGGAAGTCTTCCATTTCTGCGGTCCGGGTCTTCAATTGCTGCGGCTTGGAACGCGCGCTTGAGTGAACACACTGCGTCCCTTTCTTCACAGGGTACGGTGATGACTCCACCGCTCCCTGGCATCTTGAGGACATTGTATCCATGGTGAGTCACTGCCATGAACTTGGCCAGGGTCGGGTACCCGAGGATGGCGTTGTATGGCAAACGGATGTGGGCGACGTCGAAGTCGATGAGCTCGGTGCGGTAGTTGTTACGCTGCCCGAAGGTGACCGGAAGGCGAACCTGCCCTATCGGAATAGTGGAACCATCAGTGACTCCTGAGAAGGGCTTGGTTGGCTGAAGCTGATCGTTCGGCACTTGGAGATTGTCGAACGTTTCGACGGACAGGACGTTGAGTCCTGCTCCGCCATCAATGAGGGTCCTGGTGACCTGCACGTTGCTGATGACTAGGGAGCAAAGCATCGGGAGGACTCCGGCCGTTGCCGCGCACTTGAGCTGATCCGCTGAGCTGAACGTGATAGCGCACGCGGACCACCTAAGAAGGCGCGTGGCCTCAAGCTTGGGGAGGACTGCATTCACCTTGCAAGCAAACTGCTTGAAGATAGGCTGGGGCATGCGCGCCACCCAAGATGCAAGCGATTGTGCATGACTCCTGGAAGCCCCCAGCCCCTCGTCCTGATGTTGGTGTTCGTTCCTTCTTGGCGGTGGCGGCAGAGGAGGAAGGCCTACGTTGCCGCGTGGGCGATCCTCATGAGGCTGATCTCTCCAGCCTCCCTCGCGAGGCTGGTCCTGCCAGTGATCCTCACGAGGTCGGTCACGCCACCCTTGGCGAGGGCCACGGTCTTCCCATTGTCCGCCACCTCTTCCTCCTCCTCGTCCATAGCCCCTGTCGTTGTGCTCGGGGCGTCGGCCGACACGTCCATCTCTCACGGCCCTGAGCTATTGACACTCGTTGGTGTTATGGGTGTGGAGGTCGTGGTACACGCAGTACCGGCTGCCCTTGGATGACTCGGGCTGATCCCTTCCTCGCTTGGTGTCTGGCTCCGCTGCAGGCACGGCAGCCCCCTTGCACTTCACGTCCTTGGCCTTGGGCTTCTTCTCTTCCGGGTCGGCAGCCGGGAGCTCAAAGAGGGAAAGGCGCCCCTCCTCGGCCCTGGCGCACTTGGTCGCCAAGTTGAACAGCTCCAGGGATGTGCACGGGTCTTCATGGATTGCTAGCTCCTCCTTCATCTTGACGTCGCGTACGCCATCGGAGAAGGCCGACATGATAGCTTCATCAGTCACCTTGGGGATCTTGAGGCGAGCGTTGTTGAAGCGCTGGATGTATTTCTGCAGGGTTTCCCCTTGCTGATGCTTGATGTGGCGCAGATCGCTCACGGCCGGGGGCCGGTCGTGAGTGCCCTGGAAGTTGGCGATGAAGCGAGTGTGCATCTCGTCCCAGGAGGAGATTGTGCCAGGAGCCAGGTTCAGGAGCCAGGTGCGGGCCTCGTCCTTGAGCGCCATGGGAAACCAGTTCGCCATGACCCTTTCGTCTCCGTTGGCGGCCTCGTTGCATAGCTCGTAAAGCTTCAGGAACTCCGCTGGGTCCGCCGTGCCATCATAGCGAGGGGGCAGGTTAGGCTTGAACTTGCCTAGCCATGCGACGCCGCGTAGCTCGGGGTGAAGGCACGACAGCCTACTGTGGCCACCGGTGCCTTTTGCTAGTACTGGGCATATCCTGGGGATTACCGCGTGTCGCCGCTTGGAGCAGAGCGGGGTCTTGGCGTGGAGGTGCAGGGACGCGGTCTTGGCGCGCCAGTGCTGGGAGCGTGCAAGCACCTTCTTGGGGACGAGGGATCTCTTGGCAGCTCCTTTCTTGCTGCGCAGGCGCCGGACGCGGAGGGTCTCGCCCCGGTGCTGCGCGCCTCGGAGCCAGGGCGCCTCCTTGGGGAGGAGGTGGTGGAGGCACCTCCTGATCTTCGCCTCCTGTGTGGAATGGAGGGCGAGGCAGCGAGAGGGACGGCAAGGGGGAGCCCCCTGCGGCGCTGACGAGCTCGGTGATGCGGGCGAGCCAGTCTTTGTAGAGTTCGTCGACGGGGCGGTAGTGCAAGAGCTCTCTTGCCAGGAGCAGCGCGGCGTGCGCGTTCGTGGGGGCGCGACGGGCGTGGGACGACGAAGCGGCTGGAGTCAGCGACGGTGTGGCGGTGCGGCCCTCCCGCCGCACCGAAGGATGCTGGGAGGAGGCTTGTTGCTCGTTCCCCGCCGGGCCGGTGGCGGCGTTGGCGGCAGGCGACGGGGAACGACGAGGACGTCCGCCGATGGGCATCGTCTGGGCGACGCGGGTGGCGAGGGCAGCCCAGCGCTCAGCGCGAGCCTGTCGAGCGTCAACCATGGACACGACAGAAGATCACACGCGAATGGCGGAAGAAAGATTCCGGTGCACCCCTACATGGCGCGCCAAATGTTGGATTTTGGGTTCCGGCAAACCCTTGAGGTTCGAACACTTGGGTGTGCGCGAAGATATCTCCCCTACCGATCTATGTCCAATTTCCTCGCGTGATTTAAGCTGGAAAACAACGAACAACACAAGGGACACGAGGTTTATACTGGTTCGGGCCACCGTTGTGGTGTAATACCCTACTCCAGTGTGTGGTGTGGTGGATTGCCTCAGGGGATGATGATGAACAGTACAAAGGAAGAGTAGCCTCGCGAGAGGTGTTCTTGAGCTGGTGCGATGAACTGCTAGGGTGAGTTCAGTCGCCTCTCTCTCTCTGCTAGGGCTCTACCAGATCTCTGGGTGTTTTTTCTAGATGTCCCTACTCTGTGGTGGCTAGCTCTATTTATAGAGGCCCTGGGCCCCTCCCCAAATAATGAGCGGGAAGGGCGCCAACAATTGGCCATTTCGAAGGGGACATGTAGTACAAGTTATCCTGACCAAAGGTGGTCTTCGGCTGCCAAAAGCATTGGTGATGACACCGTCTTGAGCTCCACGGTGACCTCCATCCTGCCGCTCTGCTGGTCTTGGTCTCGTTGCACCGGAATGGCAACCTTTGTCCGATGCCTTGGCCTGCGCTTGTCCCCCTTTGCACCAAAGAGGAAACAATGACACTGCGCAGGCCGACGCCCGCCTAGCGCCCATGGCTTGCGTCACGGGTTCGTCGCGAGGTACCCCTGCCTTGATCTCTCCGCCTCCTCGCGAGCCTGCCTGACGAGGCTGCCTCTGAGGAAGTTTCCTGTCATCCGCCCTGCGAGGCTTGGCCCCTCGCGAGGGTCTTGAGCTTGAGCTGATGAAGATGGGCCGCGCTGGGCCCCCACTTGAGCCACGCCGTAGGCCGCAGGCAGGCAAGTCTGGGGACCCCCGTTCCCAGAACGCCGACAACTAGTTTTTTCATGAATATGGCATGGTAAGACATAAGTTGTCAAGGTTTATCATACGAGCAGTGTGTGTTTTGATGAAATAGAGCATTCGTTCGAGAACTGTGTGCCGACATACACATAAGTACTTGTAAACACTGTTGGTAGTACCCCACTTGTAAGCAGTTGTGCAAAACACGGCACATTGGCTCAGCTCGCTTCAACACTAGGCTATCGACTAGCTAACAATCAACAATCTGCTGTCTAACATATAAGCAACTATGTATCTTGTTACAGTGGTTCATGCAGTTAATTGAGGCCACAATGTAATAAATTCCAAACGATCACACGCTAGTCCAGCGCTCATGTGGAACACTCACATTAAACTCGTCTTCATAAAAAACTTGAAAAGCATAAGTTAAGCAATTTTATACATCTCAATGATTCATAGAACATAACAAACATATACTAGTTCACAGCAAAAGACAAAGTTGTGAGAAGGTTTATAAATCAGGAAAAAACAAGCAAGGCTTCTCTGAGCAAAGGGCCTCCCGGCAGGCTTAAATTTCCTGGAGTTCACTCTAGTTTTTTCTTGTTGCCACCATTCAGAGTTAGGTTCTCTCATTCTAGAATAACCAATTATAATTGTGGTCTCAGCTGGAATGCTAAACTGAACCATGCAGTGTACTGACCAGCTGAAATGTTTGTGCATTCCACTAAATTAAGCACCACTATTTGTAGAAATAAGCATACCACAATGCCTCTTGTCCGTGCACCTATCCAAAAAACCACCGTGCAGCCGTGCCAGCTAGTCCTCGGTCCATGGATGAACTAGTAGAAAGTGCATGGACTAGGATGCAGTTGTTTTCGCTCGTCCATGCACTGCAATCAGGAAGTAAAACGTACGAATCAGCTTATTTTAGATTGCGTTGGTCATTCTACCTTAGTTACTACCAATGTAGGGATACCTTGAAGACGAGAGGTTAGACGACGGCAACGAGGGATAGCCATCTCATTTTGCACAGTTGTACTAAAACTGAGGTGTGTGCTCTAGATTGCGCGGATAGAAACGATACGGAGACAGACATCCCGAAACGATATGGAGACAGACATCCCTTTTTGCGCAAATAGAAAATACGGTTATTTAAACAGTGATAGATATTACTACTTTCCCCCGTTTCCTCTTAGAACCAAGTCCCAGATTCATGCTACAGCTTTCCCACTTGCTTCCCTGTTTGAACCAACGCTTTGAGTCGACTGTATGAACTACCTTTACTTCTAATAATAGTAGAAGTCTAGGTGGCATTGGAACAATGGACGGAAGTAGAAAAGGATCCACACGAAGGGAGCTGAGGCAGTAGAGCAAGGCAGGTTTCGAAGGAATATATACCTGAGGGTCGTCGGCATGTGGCAAAGACGGCGTCGGGAGGCTGCATCTTGGCCACAATACCGCAGGGAGGAAGAAGGGGTCGGAGGCCCTCCCGAGTCAGCGCTCTCTCGGAGAGAGCGGCACGGCCGCCGATCGGGACGTGCGGGCAGCTGTTGGTCTCCTCCCTCGCCGCCGACGACAGCGTGAACGATGCACCTACACCCCTGCCCCGGTCGAGGTTGTCCGGCCGGATTTGTGACCAGCCGTGAGCTGAGAGAGAGTGTGGCCACCTATGTGTTGCTTAGATCTGGAGAGCATGAGAGAGTGAACGAGAGGAACCTAGTAAAGCAAGCGCTAAGGCTCCTGCTTTTATATATAGTGGAGTGATTTTGTTGTACCAGCTTCAAAAAATGCGCTCATACATGTACCCGCGAGTGGGTGTGAGAGGACTAGTGCGTGCGTGCACCGCTTCTCTTCGTGAGAGTACAATATACTATGCCCAAAGAACGTTCGCCGCAAGAGTAATAGTGTAAGTGTGTGACATGTGCGCTAAAATAAAATGTGCGCGCCGTCTTTTGTTTTTTGGAAGTTCTGAGGGTAGGGTGTGAAGAGCGCATATGTGCGTGATGTCTACCTGCAGATAGACGGTGGGTGCGACGTGCGAGTCTGCGAGAGGACTCAGGAGAATCGTGACTCGTGAGGGTGCGTGTGCATGAGAGAAAGGGGGGCACGTATCAATGCAATGCATGTGTCCGTAAATCTTTATCCAACAAACGTTCTCCACAAGCCTTTTCCTGATGAACGCCATAAGAACCGTTAGATCGGCATCCGACAGTGTCAGTTTTTCCATGTCATTTAACAGAACAGCCACTCCTCCTACACACAAATCTTCCACGTGAGTGTTAGCAACTGCCGTATGCTCCCTCCGTTCCGAAATGCAGTGCATACAGCTTTATGGAAAATTCGAACCTCGCAAACTTTTACCGAGTTTTCATGTACCAAATTGCACATGTAGAATACCATGTATATATCATTTCATTCATCTTCGAGAGGTAACTATAAAGATGGGTGAGGAGTCTACAAAGAAAGACCATCGTATCACCCGCAGCAATTTCAAACATCCTTTAGTGTCGAGGAATATCATAGGAACTCTATATGATATGATTTTTATAGGATTTTTTCCTTTAGAGCCAATTGGTTCATAGGAATAGATTCATATACTCCACATTTAAAAGGAAATAAACATGATATCATTTCTATAGCTTTAGAGCCACTTGGTTCATATGAATGGATTCCTATACTCCCTTAATTTCAAAGGAAAATAAACATTAGCATATATTCAATAGAAAAGTTCCTATGATATGAACCAAATTACATATCTTTTCTAATCCCTCCTCATAGGAATTGAGATACATGTCATCTCTAGATTCAATAGAAAAGTTCCTATGATGTGAACCAAATGACATCTCTTTTCCAATCCCTACTCATACGAATTGAGATGCTCCATGTCATCTCTTTCCCTACAACTTCCATGTATACATCTTCTATTCCTAAATAGATAATACAACCCACTAGTAGCCTTTTCCAAAACTGCAACTATGGCACAAGAACTATATAGTGTGCCAATAACTTTGAAAGATGGTCGCTGGATGAAGCTAACCCGACAGTGCAGAGATAGGCAAATCCGAGCACTGCTGGCCGTTGGATATCATCAACATTCCACCAGATCTGCCACATGTACAATTTAGAAGACTCCATGGTTGAACTTAAGAATAATGCACAAACCTCAAAACACAAGCACTTCTCCTTTGTTCTAGCATCTTCTGTATCATAATTGATTGTTTTTTTCTAAATAAATTGCCATTATTTGTTTTTTACTTTATGATTTAAAATGCACAACCCCGTGAATCTTAACATTTTTATAAAACTAATTGATTTTGAATGAGATGAACTATAAGAACTAAACGAACATCTACATCATGCATATATGACTCAAAGCTTTACGTGCTATAATGTGTATTTACTCATAATTTGGTTTCGAAATCTCATGCGTTCAATACATGTGTATCTTACTAGTTCTGAGTAGAGTAGCAAATTTCACGAGGCCCTGGGTATATCAAAATGCAGGGCCCATGCATCATTGCCTTTTGGTCGAACCTACGTCCACAATTTTTTGTACGTACTATATCTCCACTGGTCCCCGAACCCAAAATGTTGCCTCGTTCGCGTAAAACCAAGCGGCCCACACATATTTAAGGCGTCGACTCGAACCCGTTTACTACGACGTGGCCCCGCACGCCATAGTACTCCTACAAACCCTACCGCCGCACTCATCATCGGTTTTCTTCAAGAGGACGAGGGAGAAGCCGATTTGTAGTGGAGGCGCTTTAAAAAAAGGATCTGTAGTGGAGATCCCTACCCTAGGGTGCCCTAGGTAGCTGCCACAGGCATCATTGTTTTCTCTTTTCTTTATGCTCTTGCGCCCTAGAGTGAAATGATGGTTGCTTTGTCCGTCCAGCTTAATGCGGGAAAGGTGGGGCTTTGTGATTTGACCCCTCATCGCTCATTTTCTACTACTACGGTGCTACGACCGGGGTTCCTCCAATTCCAACCGCTGCTCCGAACTGCAATTTGGTGCATCGCACGTGGAACAAGACGGTGGATGAGCCACATGTCGGCTAAAGGGGTCCTGTTAAGTGTGTCGCCATTTCGTGTGCGGACTAACCCTGCTTGAGTTGCTATGCCAACACGATAGGAGCAGCCTACCACTTGGTTTTTCTCCTTGGTGAATCCCGACTATATTGATCTAAACAGATACGTGCTGAACTACCCTCTCCGTCTCGGTTTTTTTATTTTTAGGCGTGTCGGTTTATAGGGCCTGCACGTAGTTCTAGGTCATCCATTTGACTAACTAAATATGAGTTACTATGTCACAAAAAGTATATCATTGGATTCTTAAGCGGATGTAGTTGTATTTAAAAGTCGAGGGCGGGGCTTTTCCTGCGCGGTAGGCGGGGCAGTTCCGCCTAGTCGGTTCGACTGAGACGCGAGAAGACGAGGGAGTAGGCTGCTGTAAACATAGGGCTGTGTGATTTGACAGCGAGTTACTGCTGGACAGGTGGGGCCCCGTGATTTGACTTGCCATTATCATTTTAACTGCGGTGCTACGACCGGCGTGATTCTCCCGATTCCTGACCACCTCCATTACGAAGAAAGAGATAGAGAGGAGTAAAAAAAATACACTTATAGCCAACCTTGTTGTAGTATGGTGACTAAGTGATGACTATGTATGACATGCCAACATCAGATAGCCTAACGCACCGTGTTAAATCTCCAAGGGCGCGACCGCGCGAGCGACACGGCGGTCATGGTAGGCGCGACCATGATACAGGCTGCTGGCAGCCCTTGGATCTGAGATCAAACGGTCGCATACTAAGTTGCTGAAAATTTGCAGAATAACCCTCCAGGATAGGATATTCACCCATAGGTCTAGAATAACGCCATGCAACCGTTCGATCTCATATCCAAGGGCTCTCGGAAGCCCGTATCATGGGAGAATGGAAAGCCACTACCCTGCCGTTCGCACACTGGTAGTTCGCTCCTACTCGTCCCCACACGTCCTTCAATACTACGGCGGTTCGCTCCTAGTCGTCCCGTCCATTCACATTATGGCAGTTCCACTAATCCTAACCCTCCTCCCAAATCCATGGTGTCTCAAATCTCCACGATTGGCGGTGAGTACAAGGTTAGAACCATCACCGGCGATGAGTTCGATGTCATCTACACCCGTTCTTCCGCGACGGTGAAAGGATGCCTTTCTCGCTTCAGACGCATGTTCGAAAACTCAGATGATGAGTGGGTCGCTGGGCTAGATGTTGAGTACACCACGGTCCTGGGACCAGAGAAGGATCTAAAGGACGAAGAGAGGAAGAAGCCCGCCGTGATCTAGGTTTGCGTACATAACGTTTGCTTGGTCTACCACATATGTCATAGTGACATTGAGTGCCAGGATTTTAAGAACTTCCTCAAGGACAAAACAGTGAAATTCATTACTGTAGACTTTAAGAACGACAAAGAAGTCCTGGGACGGATGGGCCTCGTTGTAGGCAACCCCTTCGACCTCCAGAAGAATCGTCTGGTGCCCTCTCGTCAGCCTTCGATGCTGACCCTGGCAGGAGCCATGGTTCATCCTTCGTACCGTAAACTGGAGAAACCTCATCACACGTTTCATCTTCATGCATGGCAGCGGAATATACTAGATATAGACCACATCCACTACGCTGCAATGGATGGCTACCTTTGTTTCAATATCTACAAGGGTTGGATGAAGAGCAACAACCAAGTGTGTGGTTAAAGCAAAGAAGTATCGGCCAAGAGGGAGAGGGACAAGGACGAAGTCGAGGACGTGGACAAGGACTCCGAGTAAGGTGGCAGTGTCGTTGCTCATGGTGGTTCTAAACTTCTAATGCAGTGTCTACCGGATTAGTAGCATAGTTTAATTTCAGGTGTGCTTAGTTTAATTTGAGGGGTGTGTTGTGTTGAGCCCCCAGCAGAACTATGCTATGTTTCCTCTCGTTACTTTAATTCTTCAGTATGTACATACTACTAGTATTTCTTTAATAGAATTTAGCACCCCAATTAAGCACATACTAGCTTTTTTAATAGTACTATATGCATAATTTGGCGACGAGCGCTCTCTATATGTACCACCTTTTTTTAAATTTCAATTTTTGCTCCATGGCGCAATCCATCGATAGTACTACTGTACAAAAGTATACATTTTTAAAAGGCTAGAGTACTGTTCATCACATATATAGCCAGTTAAATTCTCAACCTAGAACGACGTGCATGCCATGTAGTAAACTGATATGGAGGAAGTATAGTAAAAATGAGGTGATTTTACCAAGCGATCGGCGGGGGAGCATGGCCTGTCATGCGGTCCCACGTGTCATGATGTACCAAGGCGATGCGCGTGTCCCTCTTGAGGCAGAAGCAATACTACGTGGTTTGAGATGATGGCGAACCAAAGTGTGAAATAATGGTTGCTTCGTCCGTCCAGGAAGGTGCGGCATTGTGATTTGACGTCTCATTGCTCATTACTACTATTGGGCCAGTACGAGTGGGGTGCGCCCCCCCTGCTGTTCTGCACTATTATTTGGTGCTTGACACGTCGGCCCGTGTCACACCCTAGCTAGTTCAAGCATTAGAGTGTGCATCATGTTTAAACGTCTCTTAAATTTGAAATGGGGAAGGCAGAAACCCCCAACACCCCCCTGGAAACAACTAGGGTTTACTAAAATTATTTTCAATGAACCTGAAATGCCCTTCTAAAAATTTGACCCTCTTTGTCTTGGGTTAAAACCTCTGGCAAAATTGGTGCACAATTTTCTAGGTCAACAGAAGGTCATTGAATTAAATCATAAGTATTTGAATTTGGGCATTTTAATGCTATAAAATAATTTAAATGCCAAAATAATTCTGGAAATAAATGTTTGCTGTTGGAAATAATCTAAACAGAGCCCACAAATATTTTCAGGATTTTTGGAAACGTTTTAGTATTTTTAATAAAGCCCAACAGCTGCAGTTAAATAGAAAACAGAAACAATTAAAAAGAAAAAGACAGAGGGAAGCCCACTTGGGCCTTACCTGAGCTGGCCAGCCCACCTGGCTCGGCCTAGCCTACTGGCTTCGCCAGTCGTCGTCCTCCTCGCGCCAGGAGGCAGGGGCACGTGCTCGCCGCGCGCCGGCCACGCGCCGGCCACCTCCTGCTTCTGCCGACGTCCTAGAGACGCCTAGGGGTGCCACGCGACCCTCACGTCCCCCTCTCATGCTCTCTCACTCTCCCCCACGTCTCCCTCACTCTCTCCCACGATGGCCGAGCGCGTACCTCGCCGCCGATCGTCGTAGCTAGCACCACAGCCACTCCCTCGCCCCTCCGACGAGCCCAATCGCTTCGCCTCGTCACCCTGGACCCCTCCGTCGACTCACGCAAGCTCGGATGACCCCAAGACGACGTGGTGCCCTTCTTCCCCGTCCACGGCCGCCGGACGCCGTCGTTCGATTCGCCGGCCTCAGGACCTCCCCGAGCTTGCTGACCCCCTCTCTGACTCCGCTGTGAGCTCCTCTTCCTTTCCCCCTAGCTCCCGTGCTCGTTTGGCCTCCGTAGCCGCCATTCCCACCGCACCCGAGAGCTCCCCGCCGCCGACCATGGCTCCGTCGTGGCTAGAGCCACAGTGGCTCGAGGCCAAGCTCGCCGTTGTGCTCAGTGCAACACCAGGAGCCCGTAGCCACCACCAGCTCTTCCTCCCGTGCACCGTAGCGTCGAAACCCACCCCGTCTGAACTTCGGCCGCCGCCACGAACTCGATTCCGGCGAGCTCGCTCCACCCCATCTCCTCCCGCTTGCCCCACTAGATGCGCACGAGCCCCAGCTACGCGTAGCACGTCTCCGCCGTCGATTTGGTCACCGGACGACCAAATCCGAAGCCCTCCACCGTCTCGGCCTCGCCGGCGGCTCAACGCCGGCGAGTTTGACCCAGTTTGACCCCTGGGCGGGCCCAGGTAGACCCCCCCTGAGTCTATGACAGGTGGGGCCGGTCTGCTAACTAATTTAGGATTAGTTTTAATTAATTTTATTTAAATCAGTCATTGACATGTGGGCCCAGGCCCCACTGACAGCTAATTAGTATTAATCTAATCCTGTTAATTAGCTGAGAGGCTGACAGAAGGGGCCCACCAGTCAGGTTTGACCTAGGCTGGCGCCTTTGACCTGCTGAGGTCAGCCTGACGCAATGCTGACGCAGTAATGCATTTTCTGGATTTATTTTTATTCAGGAAATTCCAGAAAATAGTCAAAACTTCTAAAAATCATAGAAAATCAACCATAGCTCCAAATGCAAAGATTTATATATGAAAAATGATCAGAAAAATTCAATCTATCCATCTGTAATGGTTTCATGCATGACAATACTAGTTTACCTTGCTGTTTAAGCAGAATAAGGAAATGCACTATTAAGGCCATGTTTAATGAGCTAATATTTGAATCTTTGATTCAAATGAGTTCATTCCTTTCTATTATAACTTGCATTAGGCCAAGACACATTCATATTGCCATGTCATAGCATGCATCATATTGTTGCATATCGTCATGTGTTGATTGTGTTCCGATGTGTTCTTCATGGTAGGTTCTGCCTCCGAGGATATTCACGAGTATCCAACTGAAGGGCAGTATCCCACTACCACTCCATCAGGCAAGAAACCATTGATCATTCCGATACAACCCATGTTCTCGCTTCTGCTCTTGATTACTGCATTAAGACAACGCGTTTCAATGTGCTGTGTGCTACGGTAGTTGAACCCTTATCCTCTGCATGACCTGTCATTGCCACAGTAACTAGATGAAACCCACTAGCATGTATAGGAGTTGATTGAGCCATGTATGTGATTCCTACCTTACTATGCCTGCTATGCTTAGAGTTGTGTCAGGTCTGGTTCATCTGGGTGATGGGCTAGAGTGAAATGCTTATGTCGGTAATGTGAGGGATGTGTTAAACATGTTTTGGTAAAGGTATCGATGAGAGGCCATGTAGGAGTACATGGTGGGTTGTTTCATTGAGGCCATCCCTAAGAACTAAGATCTGTATGTGTGATTTAAGATGCAGTTACTACCGTACATTGGGCCCGAAACCAATGGACCCTCTCGGCTTCTTAATCACCCTAGTACTCTGTCCAGGAGTTGCAAATAGTTTCTGGTGTTTGTAGGTTATGTGTTGGCGGCCGTGCGTAGCGCTGACCCTAGGGGTGGGCTATGTTGCGGTAGATACACCATGGCCGGGTATGCCGGGCGCCCGTTAGGCGTCTCGGGACCCTGTTCACATCGTTCAGGCCGTATGTGGAAACCTCGGCCGGATTCCCTGCGGATGGAACCTGGATAGGCGATAAACCTGGACTAGAGACTTAAGTGTTTAGGTAGGCCGTGGCCGACACCCTCGCTGGGCTTCCGCTTGAAGGTTGCCGAGTACATGTCGTGTAAGCGGCGGTAAGTTGTGAAAGCGTGTATGAAGAAGTACACCCCTACAAGGTATAAAACTATTCGAATAGCCGTGTCCATGGTAAAGGACTACTTGGTTGCCTATACAGTTCATAGACAAGTTAATGGATACTACTAAAGGACTCAAGATAAGTGTGAGTACCGAGGATGGCCCTCTCCTAGGTTAACGAAGGAGGATCCCCGGTGGGGTATTGTGTTGGTGAGTAGTGGACTCGTGTGCGAAAACCATTTTACTAATGAAGTTCCATAGGATAGCTTAGCCAAGAGTCAAAGCTGGCTTGCTGCATTAACCCCACCACCCTCTTGAGAATAAGCATGTATAGTAGGGTCTGATGTAAGACTTGCTGAGTACCTTTGTACTCATGTTTGCTTAATTACTGTTTTCAGACGACAACACCGCCCCCTCCGATGGGTTCTACGTAGACCTTGACGTCGATGAGTGACTAGCCACCCAGGTGGTGATCCTGGCCATGGAGGGCCCTATGTAGTTACACAGGCTTCGAGAAGCCTTCTTCTTTCTAGAGTCTGTTCTCAGACTAGTTGCTTCCGCATGTGCTTGTATGATTGTATGACTTGAGTGTCGGGTCATGTGACCCTATCTGTATGAACGTGTTATGTATGGCTCTCTGGAGCCTTTAAATAAAGTACTTGAGTTGTAGAGTTTTGTTGTGATGCCATGTTGTATGTACTCATATCGGGCATATTGTGTGTATGATTGAAATGCTTGGTATGAGTGGGATCCGACAATCTAGTTGTTTATCCTTGGCAGCCCTTCTTATGGTGAAATGTAGTCTAGTGTTCCTCGAGCCATAGTAGTCCGCTACAGCCCAGGTTCCCCGGAGTCCTGCTAGCCCAGCACTACTGCTCAGGACACTTGACTGGCCGGCATGTGTTTCACTTCGTTCCTATGTCTGTCCCTTCGGGGAAATGTCACGCGGTGATATCCGGAGTCCTTCCAAGCCTGCTACAGCCCGGGTTCCCCGGAGTCCTGTTAGCCCAGTGCTACAGCCCGGAATCACTTGCTGATGACCGACATGTTCAATGTGATTCATGTATGCCTGTCTCCATAGGTCTGTGCCGCTTTGGGTTCACGACTAGCCATGTCGACCCGGGTTCTCTGTCATATGGATGCTAGCGACACTATCATATATGTGAGCCAAAAGGCGCAAACGGTCCCGGTCCATGGTAAGGCGACACCCGTGGGATACAGTGCGTGAGGCCGCAATGTAATATGAGGTGTTACCGGCTAGATCGATGTGACTTGGAATCGGGGTCCTGACAGCGTTGGCATCAGAGCCGGACTGCCTGTAGGTTCGTTGAGCCAAACTGGTCGATGTCGAGTCTAGAAATGCTTTAGTTATATGTAGGGGAATTGATTGTGGGAGGGAACGTAAGGCTCTTTTACTCCTTTACCCTATGCCTCTGATCTGAGTCATTCTCTTCTCATTCAACGTGGGTTAAGGACTAGGCTCTCTCCTTCTATCAGGTTCACGTGTTACTAATCCGTAGTAGCTTATAGGATTGTTGTTACAAGTCCCAGTTCAGTTTCTACTATTCTTAGTATGTTGCTAATTGGATCAGAACCTTGATATGATGTTGTTGAGTGGTATTGCAAACTGTTATGGATGTCTCAAATCTTTTTCTGAGCATTTACAGCTGTTATGCTGTCCAATTTTCCCTAGAAATTCTGATGTCTTTGCATTGTGGTTGTGCTTTCAGATGGCCAACCGTGTTCAAAACCAAGTGGTTCGCCTGATCCGGTGCCTCGACGTGCCTGGTCATACTGCTATGTTAGTCCGGGTAATGATCGAGACGGGCTACCGTTGGTATCCCGAATACACCGTCGAAGAGCAGTTCCGCGACTTTAATCAAAGCCAATATCTCTGCACCGTCAGGATATTTCCTTCTTATCCTGGATCTACCAAGCCCCTTCACAGTTCCTATGGACTCGGGGTTACTGTTGAGATGGCTGTGTAGGATGCTGCCTATTCCATGATGACCATCTTGCGAGTCCGGACGGGCCTGCTTCGGAACACCGACTTCCGTTACATGCCAGCTTCACTTCCAGGAGCGCAAGGGTATCTTCAGGCTATCTATGCTGACTCCACTCAGGAGGACTCATTAACTCGTACCACTACCGAGATGCTCGAAGATAAGGACCAAGAGAATCAGGCCTTGAGGCTGGAGCTTTTCAATACCCGTGCTGATCATTGGGCCACATTGACTCAGTTTGCACCTGCGGTGCAAGCTGGATGTATGGATACCAGGGATCTGTATCCTGTGAGATCAGCTCTGCCAGAGATGGTGGATTGGCGTGATGTGGGAGGCATCACCCCACCCCGTGGTCCCCGCAGGCCACCGTTTGTTGGTCCAAGACCTCATCCTAGCCCCTATGGTCCACAGGTTCCTCAGGACCGTCTGTTTTCGGATGGTCACGTTGAACTTCCAGGCTATGGAGGTGACTTCTATGAGAACTACTACGGAGCTGTCTGAGTTAGCAGTAGTATCACCAGTATTGTAGTTGTTGTATCTCCACTGTCCTGCGTGACTTGTGGAATACGACTTAGTGTGTAATCAACTCCGGAGGTGTAGACAAATAATGTATAGGAGCTTGGAATGCCTCCGATGGGATGTAACGTCTTTCATCATAGTTGTACTGTAGCCTGGGCTTGTACTAAACTATGTATGATGTGTATGACCGTTGGTATATATATGGCAGTTTTATATTACCATGACATACGGATGAACATCTCTGCATTCCGTGTTATCCATTACATTCTGCACTTCCTTGCTAAGTTTGAGCCATCCTTATATAAACCATTGTCTTGTTTTCTCCTAGGATGGTCAACACCCGCAGCAACCCTGCTGCCTCGGAGCAGGGGGGAGCCAGTGCAGCTAGAGGTGAAAATCTACCTCACCCGCCTTGTCTGGCCGAAGTAATGCTGGAGGCGGAAAGAAACAAGCGTGAGACTAACCGCCTGCTGGAGCGGATTGAGCAGAACACTGCACGCCACCCACGAAATGACTTGGTGTCAATCAATGACTTTATCAAGCTGTACCCACCAAAGTTTAACCATTCCGTCGAACCCCTCGACGCGGATGACTGGCTTCGCAGCATCAATCACAAGCTACGTTCTGCCAACGTAGCCGAAGCCGACAAGGTTACCTTTGCTGCCTATCACCTCGAAGGCCCTGCTAGCCTTTGGTGGGAAAACTTTGAAGCTATGCGCCCGGTCGGCCAAGTTACTACTTGGGCTGAGTTCAGTGAGGCCTTCCGTGAGCATCACATTCCGGAAGGTCTCATGGATCGCAAGAGAGAGGAGTTCTGCAACTTCACCCAAGGAAGACTGACCGTGGATGCTTATAGTCGTGAAATCGGAAATCTGGCACGCTATGCTCCCGAAGAGGTATCTACTGACGCTAAGAAGCAAGCAAGGTTCCGCAAGGGACTTAGCCCTGAGCTTCGCCACGATCTTCGTCTGCACGAGTGCACCTCCTTTCAGAGGTTGGTCAATAAAGCCATCAGTGCTGAGACAGGCCAGACTGATTATGACGCTTCACGCAAGCACTCCCGTGACTTTGGCTCTTCATCCGGCTCTGGAGCTCAGAAGCGCCGGGTGTGGATCCCAAGCACGGCACTGCCACCCAGGTTCATCCCGAGGCCATCCTTTGAGGTGCCTCGTCCCAACCAGCAATTTGCACCGCCCAAGCCCTATGGTGGCCCCGCTGCTAATGCTGCTCCATGCCCCAATGTGGTGACATGCTTTAAGTGTGGAGAGCCGGGTCACTATAGCCGAGAGTGTCCCCAGAACAACAACCCCAATCAAACTGGAAAGTCCGTTGGCCGTGGTAAGCCCACGGGAAAAACATTCTACGCTAAGCTGGCCACCACTGCACGTGGCCATGTCAACTATGTTTCAGCCGAGGAGGCTCATGAGGATCCCAATGTTGTTCTTGGTACACTCCTTGTTAACTGCCATCCGGCATCTGTTCTTTTCGATACTGGAGCATCTCATTCATTCATATCCGAGAACTATGCTCGATTGCACAACACGACATTCTGTGACATGCCCTCTACCATGGAAATTCAAACTCCTGGCTCTAGATGGCAAACTTCTAGAGTAAGCCATGGGAACAAAATCCTTGTCGATAGACTTGTCTTCATTGCATCCTTAATAGCTCTCAAGTCCTCGGACATAAACATCATCTTAGGTATGGACAGGGATGTCGAGTTTGTGATAGACCTTGTTCCAGGAACCGTTCCAATTTCTAGAAGACCCTACAAGATGGCACCCTTAGAGCTAGCCGAGCTTAAGAACCAACTCGATGAGTCCTTGAAAAAGGGTTTCATCCGTCCTAGTTCCTCTTGGGCTTGCCCCGTCCTCTTCGTTAAGAAGAAGGATGGAACGGATCGAATGGTTGTGGATTACCGCCCTGTCAACCTGGTCACCATCAAGAACAAATACCCGCTTCCCAGGATTAACGATCTGTATGATCAGCTCGCTGGATCCTCAGTCTTTTCCAAGATGGATTTGAGGTTGGGCTACTATCAAATTAAAATCAGAAACGGGGACATTCCCAAAACGGCCTTTGTTACTCGTTATGGCCAATACGAGTACACCGTCATGTCCTTCGGTTTAACCAATGCCCCAGCCACCTTCTCGCGGTTAATGAACTCGGTTTTCATGGAGTACTTGGATAAATTCGTCGTAGTATACCTCGATGACATACTCATCTACTCCAAGAATGAAGAGGAACATGCCGAACATCTAAGGCTGGTATTGATGAAACTTCGAGAACATCGCCTTTATGCCAAATTCTCCAAGTGTGAATTTTGGTTGCCAGAAGTGACCTATCTAGGCCATGTAATCTCTGGTAAGCGTATTGCTGTCAATCCCGAGCGAGTTCAAGCCGTCCTTGATTGGACTCCACCTGAGACGGTCAAGCAAGTTCGGAGCTTCCTTGGCTTAGCGAGCTATTGCCGCCGCTTCGTCGAGAATTTCTCCAAGGTTGCTAAACCTCTAACTGAACTCCTCAAGAAAGATAAAAAGTTCGAGTGGACTCCACAGTGCGACTTCAGCTTTCAGGAACTGAAAAGACGCCTGACATCTGCTCCCGTACTAGTACCACCAGATTTCTCCAAGGACTTTATTATCTATTGCGATGCCTCGCGACAAGGACTAGGTTGCATACTCATGCAAGATCGTCAGGTAATTGCCTATGCTTCATGGCAATTACACCCACATGAGGAAAATTATCCCACACATGATCTAGAGCTTGCAGCTGTAGTCCATGCACTTAAAACTTGGCGACATTACCTTCTCGGCAATCGTTGTGAGATCTTCACCGATCACCAAAGTTTGAAATATATTTTCACCCAACCAGATTTGAATCTCAGGCAAAGACGTTGGGTTGAGTTGATCTCGGATTATGACTTAGGAATAACTTACACCCTGGGCAAGGCCAATGTCATGGCTGATGCGCTAAGCCGTAAGTCCTATTGTAACAACCTGATGTTACAACAAAGTCAACCACTTCTCCATGAGGAATTTCGTAAGCTTAATCTTCACATTGTTCCTCGAGGATTCCTATCCACCCTGGTGGCGAAACCTACCCTTATGGATCAGATCATCAAGGCACAGAAGGTAGATCCGGGAATCTCCCGTATTAAGAGAAACGTTAAGATAGGAGTCGAGAATTGTTTCTCCATTGATGATCAAGGTGTCATATACTTTGGGAATCCTTAAGGAAGCTCATGAATCCCCTGTCACCATTCATCCCGGTAGTACCAAAATGTATCAAGACCTACGCCAGAGGTTTTGGTGGACTAGGATGAAGAGAGAAATCGCTCATTAC